>NC_051275.1:27594632-27936632 GCF_015220745.1 Sebastes umbrosus
AAAGTGTGGTTTGTATGAGAAAAATGTTTGTGTTGAATGGAAGGTTAGCCCGTGTTTCTTTTCTTCCTCAGCGCCCAGGTACATAACAGGATCTTGGTTGGGTGGTAGTCAGATATTAGTGCGTGGAGTGAATGTCGTGCCGTGTAACAGTGCTGGACACTCGTTCTTAATTAAGATAATGGCGTTCCATGTAAATTGAGTCTTCCTACATTCTGGCGTTCATTACTAATTGAGCTAACACTATAAACAATCTAATTCACTTGCTAATGGCTCGCTCAGTTTGACCCATTACTCATGTGATAGCATTTTGGATTGATGTGTGAATGTTCTGCTGAAAATTGAATGGCCATACTGTACTGTAAGTATAATTTGTTGTCAAAGATATCATTTTATCCATACATAGCAGCCTTTCTCCTTGACAAGTTTAAAGTGTTTTACGAAGCAGCTGTAGAACAATTATATGAATGGTATTAAGTTTAAAGCACACTTCATATTTTGCACTAAACGAGCGAAAACTACATATACACATAAAATATAACTTGATGCACTAATCTGGACAATGTGTTTCGATAATCTGGACAATATTTATCGAGTAGAATTACTTATAGAAATTAAGTTAAATGTACTGCATTCATCTTACACTATTTAAAGATATGTGAAATTCTGTAAATCTAAAATACCTAAAATATAAAGGGCAGTTGAAGTAGCATCTAAGTCTAACTGTACTCATACACATTGAATATAAGCTAGTTTTTAAGCCATGAGTTAACATAATGAATTTAGATTTTTTTTTTAATCTGTTTGCTCAGTGCATGTCACACAAATAACTTTTTCCATGCTTTAATAGTTTTATATTTCTTTTGGTAACAATCAGAAAATAGAGCGCTTCTTTGTCTGCTTGTGTCAATATACAGTATCTACTTTCTTGTATTATACGGCTTTGATCAGATAAGCATCCAAACAGGTTATGCAACTGAGAGAGAGCGTGAAATGAGAAACGTGAGGGAAAAGCCAAGAAAATCTGCATGTTCCAGCGCAACCCCCTCAATTTGTACCATTCTTTTTTAGGACATTCAGATACATTTCATATCTCCCATTATGTCTGTTTTACCAAACATAAGCATTGTGCCTTTAATTTACAATAAAACTCTAGGTAAAACATCAGTTCAGTTGTCCCTCGAGGGGAAATTCGGTTCACAGTAGAGGCCAAGAACATAAACATACAAGAGAACATGAGACAATGAGACCTCAGGCTCATACTGTATATCACTGTCATAGTTCAGGCGCTTATGTCATGTAGAAAGACAGAGAGACTCATTTTATATATTCTATATCATGGGCTCACACTCAAAGGTAATTTCTAGCTGAATAACTTTTCTCCTGTGACTTATCTGTGGATTTTCTCTCTGTGTGTTGCAGTTTGCCCCATCACTGAGTGTCTCCGAGGACGAGCAGCTTGTGGAGAAGATCCAAGATTCTTGTAACTTTTCGGCCGGCCACATCCTGTTCAAACACATCTCTCCTCTCGTATACCCTCCTCTGTCTGCTCGTATTCCTTCTTGCTCAACAGACTCTTACACATCTCAGTCGTCTCCCACATAAACGCACCTCCCCTCATTCTGGCCCCATTCTCTTTTTTTAATTTTTTTATTTAGCTCTGCTCCCCTGTTCCCCGTCCCCTTTACCTGTCCAAGAAGGACAAATCCTTTTTTACCGCCACTGCTCCCTTCCCTCGCTCCCCTAACCCCTCTGTTCCCCTAATGGGCGCCATATCAGACAGCAGTGCCACATTCCCTTCATCGTCACTGAGAAGCTCTCTCCACCCCTAACCGCCTCGCCAACGCCAACGCCAACATCAACACGACCCAATGGAGACAAAAGATATGATGCTGACGAGCATGTTGACAATGGACAAAGGAGAGAATGAGGGAGAGAGGGAGAAAGGGAGAGAGGAGGCGGGGGACGGAGAGGAGGAGACACAGCAGGAAAATGGTAGACTGGTGCTGGCTGATGGTCTTGCAGAGAGAGGACCCAAGAGCCTGACCTCCGGCTCCGGACAGCAAGTGTCCAATGGCTTCACCACCTCCACCCCTCAAAGCCCCAGGGAGGGACCAGGGACCGCAGCGTGCTCTGGAGGTACAGCCTCTGGGCCTGGAGGAGGAACCGGGTCCTCAGTGCCGCTGGGAGGCCTCAGGACTTTGGTGGTCCAACAAACCAGCTTGGACAAGCCCAGAGAGACCTGGAGCAAGAAGATGGACTTCTTGCTCTCTGTGATCGGCTATGCTGTGGACCTGGGAAATGTCTGGCGCTTCCCTTACATCTGCTACCAAAATGGAGGAGGTGAGGAGGCAAAAGATGTTTGAGAGGGGAGGAGGAAGATAGGGAGTGGGGTGGAGATCAGCGTACAGGAGATCCCATGTTAGAGTAAACAGTAAGAAAAGGATTTACAGTAGTCATAGTAATAATTCACAATATATATAGCAGCTGAAGTAAGTCAGTTTACTGCCCTCTAACTTTTTCCATCACTAAAGATGGAGGTAGATGGAGACTATCTCTGGTGCATCATCATTTCTGCAAAACAAACGGCTAAATATAAAGGGTGGGGTGTAGACCTACTGTAAAAGGAATGCTGCAGATAACATGTTTATTATTAGCATTTGATTTAGTTCATTTCTTGCACAATCTAACACAGTCTGTGTGGTCTGTATGGGTGGAAATATGTGTCACTAGAAACTGAATTAAAATTTGTATTTGTATTGTTTAACTTGAATAATTGCATTGAAAACTGAATCCGAATCACATAATTTGAAATTGCATTTATTAGTTTGGAACTTAATCAAATAAACTTGAAACTGAATGTAATATTGTAAATTGAATTCAGTTGCTCAGAAAGTGTATTTGATCCTCATTGAAAAATTCAACTCTCTATATACATACAAATTCAGTTCTCACAATTCAAATTCGGTTTACTGAGACACACATCCGGTTGTTGAGGAAGAGCAATCAAGGATCAAGGTGAGGATCAAATAATGTTTAAGAGAATTCAATTTCAATATTACATTCAGTTTCAGGTTTATTGGAATTCAGCTCCAAATTAAAAAAATAAATTTCAAATTATGCTATTAAGTTTACAATGTAATTATTTAAGTTAAATAATACAAATTCAAATTATGTGATTCAAGTTCAGTTTTACTTATACAAGTATTCAAATTGAGAAATTCAAATATAAATGATTCAAATTCTGTTTCTAGTGACACTTATCTCTGTCCATATGGTCCGCTTGTGCTCTGTTACTACAAAGTCCTCACCTAGCGGCAAACAGGGCCTCCCTTTCCACGTTTATTGAATTTGCAATAATAAAATCTTTGCAATTTCCTGTGTTCTGTGTGTGTCTCACGGAGCGAGGTAGAGATGGGGACTGGGAGACACTTGATAGAGGCAACAGTATTAATTGTGGTTTTTATGAGAACGCCTTCAGTCTCTTTCTCTTTGCTTAATAACCTGTCTCCCAGGCAGCTGCTCAATCAACCCTTATCTTTGCTTTGGTGTCACAAAGACACACACCGACCCGCCCGCATACACAAATGCACATATGCACGTAAAAAACAAGTTGATAATCAGATAGAAAGAAAGAAAGACAGAGAGATGTGTTATCAAACTCTGCACGTTAGGTTGGAGAGTTCAAAGATCTGGCTGCCGTCCGGCTGCTTCTCAGTGTTTGGCCCTCTGATTCTCCCTTCATCACTTTATACTTTCCTTACTTAGCAGCCAACATTGCAGTCGTTTGTCATCGTAGAATTAAAACAAAATGACCCTCTTATTGTGTGTTTCCACATATCAAATGGAGAGTCATGTGAGACTGGGCAAGCATACACTGTTGTTTTTGAATGGACTAGTGTTATGTTGGGATGTAATGATGGGGTACTTACAATATTTAATGAGTTTTACAGAGTGCTTTTTAATGCTCTTGGTTCTTGTTGATATGGAGTTATTGAGAGGACTACTGAGATTACAGATGGAGCGTGAACGAGTAGCATTTCTCAGGAGTGTAATTGACTTTTTACTGTTCGTCCATAACTTATTCCCCTCTCACTGTTTTCTTCTTCTCCACATCAATCCCCACATTTTTGTTTCCAACCCTTAATCTCCCTCTCTCACCCCCGAAATGTCCTCCGTCCTCGCGTCTCTGCCCAGGTGCCTTTTTGCTGCCCTACCTGTTGATGGCGGTGTTCGGAGGCGTCCCTCTCTTCTACATGGAGCTGGCTCTCGGCCAGTTCCACCGCAGCGGCTGCATCTCCATCTGGAAGCACATCTGCCCCATCTTCAAAGGTAACAGAAAACACAACAGATGGAGAAATGAGTTAATAGCAAAATCTGGGATTAAAAAGGCAAGAAGAGAACATCACTCTAAAAACATGAGTTTACTAACAGGAAAATTGGCAGTAGGAGAACAAAAAAAGACGGAGAAGGACAGCGTCAAGCCGTCAGAGCCTGAGAGACAGCTCATTTAACCTTTTAGTCCCCCTCAGCACAGTTCCCTTGAAGAGCATCTCTGGCATCTTGTACATCTAATGAGATATATGGACTCTCTGTTATGGAAATTGTCACATTTCCATGCCAAATGCCAGATGCTCAGAAATGCGTTAGTACATTGGTTGTTGTTGTTTGGAAATGTCACCCACTTACCCAATGGCAACTTGAATTAGCTTGAAACACCAGTGATGTCTCTTCAAGGAGTGACTGACTGGTGCCACATACTACACAAAATATATTGTGTTCTTAATAAAACATAGATGGGAAGTGTATCCCTTTTAATGTTCTGCGCGACAGTTTGGTAGAGCACTAAAACAATCTCTGATGTCTCTGTGCCTTTAAATAGCCTTTTCAGTCCACCTACAGGAAGTTAGCGACAAAAAAATTACTCTAGACATGAAGACTGTTTGGTCTCATTTTCAAAGATAGGCATATTTTTTTGACATATCATAGTTTCAGAGGCCTCACTGAACAGAATTATGTAACTTGATACTAAAATAGAAAGTCTAATAAGAGTCAAATCATTTTCTAAAAACATGTTCAACCAAACGGTTCAGTTGACCTTTTATGGTAAAGGTAGTAAAGCTAATAATGTAATTTGCTATTCTATTTGCTGCAAACAAACAAAAACATTTGATCATTCATTATTATTCTATTATATATGTGCTGAAACAATTTAGTAAGTATGTAGGTTGAATTGTCCTTTGCTGGTAAAAGTAAATTTCCAATTTTTATGAAATAAAAAAAAACTTAGGAATATTCACTGTTGTTAATATCATTTTTTATTATCATAAACTTAATGTTATTAAGAAACAAAAACATAAAAAATATAAAAATATATATATATATATTAATATTGTGAATTAATTATCTTAAAAATATTGGCGGGTCCAAAATGAATGTTTTGTTTATCTCTGTGGAAGATATCTCACGTTTGGTTCCCACTTCTAATAAGGCTCTTGAGCCAATAGTAAAACAACGTTGGTATCACCTGGTATCTCGTGAGTTAGTGTTAAAAAAATTGATAAATGGCTGAGATTGACGGTAGGTGCCTGGCAACGACTTGTTGTGAAGTGAATGCAATAGAACGGGGGAGAATGTGACATCGAGTGGCTGACTGTTATCAATGTTATCAATAACACCTTCAAAGGGTTAAGATTAAGGTAGTTCACGTTTTTTATTTTTTTTTAACTCTTTTATTTTTGTGTTAACAATATTTTTTTCCACCCATCCAGGGATCGGCTTTGCCATCTGCATCATAGCCCTCTACATAGCCTTCTACTACAACACCATCATGGCCTGGGCCTTGTACTATCTAATATCATCATTTCGTCCCACCCTGCCGTGGACCACCTGCACCAACAGCTGGAACACACCCAACTGCAACCTTTACATGTCCAGCGACCACAACGTGTCGTGGTCGAACTCCTCCACCTCCCCCGCCGAGGAGTTCTATACGTAAGTGCATGTAAGTCGGATGTAGAGGCGTAGGGGGAGAGCTACACAGGAGGGAGACGTCAAGTAAAGGAGGGAGGAGGACTTCCAGAGAGTAATTAAAGGGTTGGTTCTGGTGTTTAAGCGCCACGGACAGATTTACCACCATCCCTCTCTCCAAAATCCAATTGGATCACTGGTCGTGAAGACAGAGCAGGACGAAGTTATCAGAATTTCATAATAAGAATCACAGGAGTAACATACTACGTGAAGAACTAAATATATTACACAACATGATATTTACTGAGACAGTCAAGTAAAGATACACACAAAATTCAAAGCTGAAAGTTAGGTATAATTCAATCAGGAAAGACAACACAGGTTAGCGAGGATGCAGAAGCTTTATTTGATAGACTTTGGTGTTGACTCTGTCGATTAGATTTATAGGGATAGAGCTCTATAAATAGTCAGTTGGAGCTCCTCCTAGTGATTCAGACTGGGCCTTGAGGAGCGAAGCTGAGACGCTGCATAGACTCAAATAACCGCAAAGAGATAAAACAGATACGGGGGTTTAAATATTCTTCAACTAAGATGATGCCGAGTGAAATTGTTGGGAAATATTTGAGAGGTGGAATGACTGATTATTTATATTATTCTAATTTTCAATCAATCTTTGGCCGGCTGCTTTCACGGTAATTATCTCAACTCAGTCAAGTTGGGTATTTTTGACCTGAAACATAAAACCTGAGCCGTGTCTTTCTTATTCTTCTCGACTGCTTTGGCACTCTGCAGTCTCCTGGCTCGGTCTTATCAGCCGCTCCCTCGACCGTGTCTGTGTCTGTCCGCTGAGACAGATTCAGGGTTTATCCGTAGTTGACTTTTCCTAATACAGGTTTTAACGTAACAAATTCCGCAACTCAGTCTGGCGCCAGAATTTCCTGTTTTCAACATAAATCACGTCTCTGTTTTATCGTCCGAGCTCTGTATGCTTAACCTGTGACCAGATGTTAACCTCGCTGTTCATTTCAGCCGCCTTCTTTTTTTGCCCTGTAATGCTTTTTTTTTCACTTTGGCTTATGTAAACTGTTATAAAGTCAGTGAAGGCTGACAAGGCTTTCCTTAGGTGAACTTTCCTTACTGCTCATTTAGTCTGTATTTATCATGTTTGTGTGTATATTTGTCAGGGCTATATCAATCTTGTATTGTACGAACAGTTCATACCCCTACCTTTATTTTTCTCCTCTTCTTTGTACCTTTTCTTACCTTCTGATGTTTTTTTAATTTCTTGCTGTTCCTCTCCATATCACATCTCCTTCCTTCCTTTTCCAAATCTCCCAAACATCCCGTCTATCCACCTTATCTTTATATTCTCACTTTGTCTTATCTTCTCTGTCACTTCGTATTATTCTCCATTCTTCTCCTGCCTTTCTTCCTTCCCCTACTCTCTTCCACTTTTCCTTGCCGTCTCCTCTCATGTCATCTCCCTATATGCGATTGCCTTGTCTCCCTCTTCGCACCCCCTTTGACCTCACCTCTCAATCCCAACATGCCCTCCCTCCAGTCGCCAGGTGTTGCAGGTCCACCGCTCCCCAGGTCTGCACCAGCTGGGCTCTGTCAGCTGGCAGCTGGCCCTCTGCCTGCTCTTCATCTTCATCATCGTCTACTTCACCATCTGGAAAGGAGTCAAGACGTCTGGAAAGGTAACCGAATGGGCGCCTGCATGGCTAATGGGGGTGTCAGTTAGAGTGGATGGATGGATAGACGGATTGATGGAGTCAGAGAGGCAGAGAAGAGATAGTTGCTCTGCTCTCATCTGTTCACCCGCTGGATCATTCATCATCATGGGTAGAAAAGTTGGTCAGAAAGTGATTATTGAGTATGACCCGGATATCAGCTGCAATGACTGACTAGACATAAGAGTTTATCAACAGATTTGTTTTTCCTCTTTCCTGCATTAGGTCGTTTGGGTGACTGCTACCTTTCCCTACCTGGTCCTCCTGGTGCTGCTCATCCGTGGGGCCACTCTGCCAGGGGCCTGGAGGGGCGTGATCTTCTATCTCAAACCTGATTGGCAGAAACTGCTAAGCACTACAGTAAGTCAGTTCTGTGTAATCTAGCAAGGCTATGTTTGATCTCTTATATACAAACTCTTCATCTTAACATACATCGTTCAACCTCTCCCTAAGGTGTGGATTGATGCAGCAGCTCAGATCTTCTTCTCGCTGGGTCCGGGGTTCGGCGTGCTTCTTGCCTTCGCCAGCTACAACCCGTTTCACAACAACTGCTACAAGTGAGAACTTTTCTTGAGCCCACATTTCATTATATATTTCACACTACAATGAAATCTACCTTAACAAGTCAAATGTTACTTACACCTTCACAAAACTACAGTTCTGCAGAAATACTTTAAATCTTTTAGTAGAATTATCAGAACTTTGATTTATCTAGAAATATCTGTGTCAATATCCAGCTATACAGGTGGAACAATAACCTGCCTATATAAGAAAGGTTCCAGTTGTCCTAGTCTAACAAGTCTAAATACTTTGCAGAGTCTCCGAGATTGAAGGGTAACTTTGGTATTTTTCAACTTGGACCCTATTTCCCCATGATTTTGTGTCTAAGTGACTAATAGAGACAATAATTTCTGAAATTGGTGTTGAGGGAGAACGCTGTAGACGGCAGCTGCTCACGGGCTGCAATTTGGCGCTACTGGGGCAAGCTGGAACCTTCATTTACGTCCACTAAAAGTGCTTGTTTTTGCCATGACAAACTCTGATTGTTATTATAAGTGTCTGACATTATGGAAAGAGTCTCGCTCAAGGAGAAGTCTCGTTGTGAAATCTGGCGATGTGACGTGTTGCCGGAAGACAACGGTGGAATAGTGGAATACATCCATGGTGGAAACACTGCGAGTGCCAGCCAGGCAGAGTTTGTTGTGTTGGAGTACAGAAAGCGCAGCTTAGTGTTATCTCAAAGATTTACAATGTCATGGCTGAATATTTAGGTGATTTCAACAATGTGGATGAGGTCATAGGCAGTATTTATTTGAGCCAGAGTATTACGGATATTCAGATTTCACAACTAGACTTCTAGAGCGGGACTTGGATACAATAACAAACAGACAGGGTCAAAAGGGAAGAAAAACATTTTATTTCTCTGTAGGGTCCTTTCCATAATGTTGTCAGATACTTATAATAACAATCTGAGCCTGTCAGTGGTAAAAACAAGCACTTTTAGTGAACATAACGTTACACTGATGCTGCTCACTTGCCCTCGCAGCTGTTACACGGCTATCGGTTACAGCGCTCTCCCTCAATACTGGACCAATTTCAAAAAGTGTTGTCCCCATTAGTTACATAAAAGCATGAGAAAATAAGGTCCAGGTAGAAAATTATTGAAGTTACCCGTTAATATTACTTACAGACGTTCTCCCTAACTCTGTTGTCTTCCTGCCGCCCAAACTTCTCCTTTCTCCATCTCAGAGATGCTTTGATCACCAGCTCTGTGAACTGTCTGACCAGCTTTCTGTCCGGCTTCGTCATCTTTACCGTGCTGGGCTACATGGCTGAGATGAGGAAGCAGGATGTGGATGTTGTGGCCAAGGATGCTGGTAGAAAAACAACGCACCAACTTAATCCCAAATACATAATTCTTTATTCAGTCTTACATCATTGGAAACAAAACAATGCATCCTAGGTCTGGACAAAAATACAGTTGTGAGGATGAATTCAGACGAACTCTTTTAACCTGTCTCTCTTTCTCCTCTCCAGGTCCCAGTCTGCTGTTCATCATTTATGCAGAAGCCATAGCAAATATGCCTGCTGCTACTTTCTTTTCCATCATCTTCTTCCTCATGATCATTATGTTGGGTCTGGATAGCACGGTTAGTTTGTTCATTACTCATTCCAAAAAGTTAAGACACCCAAGTCGATGTTCTGTTTGCTAAATGCTCTTTGTGTCCTCACACGTTCCTCTCTCCTTGTTGTAATCTACCTGGTTCTTTGTTGCCCACTGTCTGTCCCTTGTGTGCTCTCTCAAACCTAGAAACAGGGTTCATATTTGCCTTGTCATATAAGCAAATGCCTTGTTGTTTGACTTGTGTTTGCCTGTTGTACTCGTCGCTCCATTAAGGTGCCGGGTATTATTTGTCCTCGCTGTTCCATTTTGGATAACAGTCCGCGAAAACAATGTGATAGGACTTTCATATCACTGTTGTGTGGCGATCTTGTCTCCATAAGCCTGTGTTTATCTGCTCTGAGGCAGCCAGCTGGAGAGACCCGCAAGGCTGTTATCACGTACTGATAATCAGTGTGGAATCAGCATCGCGGTTGCTATGCTCCTCGATTTTATGACTGAGGATATTACTGCGAAACGTGTCGCTGTACTTGGATCGGCTTAACTTTTGTCTCCATTTTTTTTTTTTGGCATTGTGCGAAGGATGGGATACATAAAGCGTCTTTTGGATGTTTTTCATCAGTAGATTGTCAAAAGAGAGTCCTACTACTGATGGATTGATTAGATCAAACAGCTTCTTAAAACTCTTAGCCGAGGGTGCATGTACAGTATGTCTCCTATTAAGTTTTCTTCTCCTTTCTTCATCTTCTGCCTCCTCTTTTTCATTCTGCTTAGTTCTTCTCTGCTTATTTCCCTCTCCCTCACCTCCTTGGTGTGCTCCTCTCTCCAGTTTGCAGGGTTGGAGGGGGTTATCACAGCCATGCTAGATGAGTTCCCTCATCTCCTGGCTAAGAGACGAGAGTGGTTTGTCTTCGGCCTGGTGTGCGTCTGCTACCTCGGGGCTCTCTCCACACTCACATATGTAAGTTAAATAACCACATTACACACAGGTTCCTATCAAATATGTTATAGATCAATAAAGTAGCTCATATTGATCAAAAAAATCTTAAATGTTTCTGCTTTATTTTAAGTAATGTGATAGGCCGCAGTTAACAATTAGCTGAAATCAGATTAGAGCAGTCTCTGAGCAGTACTTTGTTAATCTCCTTATCATTGTTTTAGGGTGATTTCACACCTAAACTGTTTGGTTCAGTTAAAACAAACGCGGGTCCTTTTAACCAGTTAGTACGGTTTGTTTGGGCTGGTGTGAGAGCTGTCAATCGAACCCTGGTGCAGACCAAACAACCGGTTCCAAGTGGACTCTGGTGCAGTTTGTTTGTGGTGTGAAAGCAAACAAATCAACCACAGGATTTTATGATAACAGATATGTGATTTTAGCATGATTTCAAAAGCTAAACTACTAATAAATCATCTGCTGAAATCTGTTCAGGAAGCTGATCTGTATTGAAAGCCATGTACGTAAGCACGTCAGCTTGTGTACTTTCCCTAATCAATAGAACCGTTGAGCTGTAAAGCTGTTAAAACTGCTGTGCTCTAATCCAACTCTTTGTACTTTCAGTTCATTAACTCTATTAAAAAGTGTGACAGCGATCCGACAGTAATAGCCCTCATGCACGTGTCTGTATGCTCCCCAACGTTCGCACTATGCGCTCGCACTAGTCATCTGGGAGCTTGCAGGGGGGCTTTTGTACAGTCCTGACTCTACTATTATTCATCATAACATTCAGTCGATTTGCAGTATAATAATACTAATAATGCTTATAATCAGTTATTAATCAAAGAACATAAATATACACATAAGAAGCATTATAGTGCTTCATAAACTTCTGTCAGTCATCAGAATTAGATTTTCTCACGTGGGTCCTGATGATGCGGGATGACAATCGCCAAAACAGTCCAATCAACAAGTTTGAACACTTGTCAATCTGTATAACTTTATGCTTTATGTTTATTCCTCTGGTTCGTTCGTACAGTGTAGAATTCTTTCCCTTGGTCCTTACCAAATGGACTGAACTATTTGTGAAAGCACCCTTAGACTTTTCAGATGAAACCTCTTGCATAAAAGTAATTTGTGAATAGCTTTACAGAAATTCTTGTCCTCTCTCTCTCTCTCGTCTTGACTGTCAGGGAGGAGCGTTTGTGGTGAAGCTGTTTGAGGAGTACGCTACCGGCCCTGCAGTCATCACTGTGGTCCTGCTTGAAGTCATCGCCGTTTCCTGGTTTTACGGCAAGTTTGAGTGATATTGATTGTGATGATGATGGTGATGCTTTGTGACCATTACTGTATTATTGTTTGCTTTTGAGCAAGGATTGGGAACTTGTGGTGCTGCTTTCCTCTGTGTCTGTATAGTTTCAGACACATGAGAGAGAAGAGATAAAGATGCGCTCCTGATATTTGGGACTTTGTAGTGATTGTCTGTGTGTGTGTTCCAGGTACCAACCGTTTCTGCAATGACATCCAGCTCATGCTTGGTTTCTACCCGGGTTGTTTCTGGAGGATCTGCTGGGTGGCCATCTGCCCCATCTTTCTGCTGGTGAGGCTTGTGTTCAGTATTTATACATCATTTACTTGTTAGCTTTCCAAATAGTTTTGTCATATGTATCCTATGTTGTTATATCTGACCTTTGCTTTTGTTCCCATTCCTGTGTGCAGTTCATCATCATCAGTTTCCTGGCCTTCCCTCCGGAGGTCAGGTTGTTCAACTACCACTACCCGCCATGGACCACTGTCCTGGGCTACTGCATCGGGGTGTCTTCATTCATCTGCGTGCCTGTTTATATGATCTACCACTTGCTCACTGCCAAGGGAACATTCAAACAGGTACAGCATGTCCTTTCTTTTGTCAAGTCTATCTTCTACATGGTTTCCCTCGCTCTCCCCACATGTCTCCTTCTTACCTTTTATCCCTGGCTGACCTTTGTTCTCTACCTGACTCCTCTCCAACAACAAAGATTGCCTCTGTTGTTTTCCTCTCCGTGCACCGTGAGGGTGTACCCTCTGCTGTGAACGCATGACTGGAGATCAGGATCAAAGGAGCACGGAGGAGGCGCAGGCCAGAGATTAAAGCCAAGCCAAAACCAACTTTCAGGCTTCTTAGATGTTATACACACATGCATACACGTAGGGCATTACCTGATGGCACACACACCTAGAGCTTCGGTTATGCTTTCCGCAAGGATGGCCGCACGGACATGAGCTGACGTGGAATCGTGAAGAGGAACTGTTGGATCTTTTATAATCCATGCCTGTTCCTCCTCGCGGCAAACCGTCATTCTCAAAGCTCCTCAAAGTTCTCCATTTGTGCTGCCCATCTACGTCTGTGTAGTTAGAAAAATTTGGACGTGCACGAACAGACGAAAACCGGCTGCAAGGGCCGTGTCTGATGGTATGACATCACTTTGGCTGCGTGGACATTCACGACCCTCGAACATAAATCTTGCTTAACACTCATCCACAACCACATTCTGCAACTCATGTGAAGGCTGTCATTTTACCAGATTTGAGGATAAAGGCTACACTAGGTTTGTGTCATCAGTGCAGCTTTAGCATCGGCTTTAGCATCGGCGCTCTCTGCATGACAAACTATGTGTTGCCGAATCAGCGTCATTGATAAAACTACTCTGCAAAACAAAAATGTTCTGGTGTGTATTTGCTCTTTGTAGTATATTTTGAGCTTGTAACTTAAATAATAAATACAAAATGTCTTCATCATAATCATCATCATTATTATTATGTTGAAATACACTGTGTTAGAGTTGACAGAAGGTAGGAGGATATCAAAGAGGCTGGTAGACAGACGTCTTTGGCTGTTGCCCAGTATTGACACTGCTGCCAGGGAACACAATGGCACCGACACACACTGTCAACACGCGGGAGTCGTGTTTTTGTGTGCATGTGAGTGTGAAAGAAGACCGTGTCAGTGTAGCTCATGGCGAGAGATATGAGGCCAAGCGAGGTCAAAATGTCCGAGTGTCACGTACCATTGCCATTATAGTACCATTCTACCACCAGAAAAAATGTCAAATATTCACTGGTTCCAGCCTCTAAAATGTGAATATTTGCCGGTTTCCAAATACCACGTTCAGAGTGAGTACATGCCGTCTGACTGAATGTCTTTGGTCTTTGGTTGGTCAAAACAAGACATTTGAGAATGTAAATTTAAAGGTGTTGAATGCGAGATTGGGAGTATTTCTATTGCCTCTGCATGGCGACAGCTGAGCTGGCAGGTTGTAGCTAATGGTGCTAACAGTGAAAACAAAGGCAACACTTCTGACAGAGATAAGTGTTAAGACCCAGACACACCAAACCGACATCGAAGAACTAGCAGCGACGAAGGCCGACTGTTATGTTCGCCTTGTGTCTTGGTCCAAAAAGCAGTACTGGCACACACCACAAAGACTACAGCCAACGGCCGACTAACATGTACGTTCTGCCCCTGCGTTAGATGAAATATGTCATCAATACGACAGACGCTGACCGTCTGTCGTAACTGAGGGACGGCTGACCTTGTTGTGTCAGGGCCTTTAACCCGGGGGAGAACCGGAGAATGGGTGCTCTGCGACGCTGCCAGAGCGACGGTTGTGAGCTAGTCCATGGGGCATGCTCACATCCACGAACATGCACTAAAAGCATGCGCGACCGCAAGCGTATCAGATGCGTTTTTCACTCAGACGTCTCACGCAACAGATACGCTCTCATTTGATAATAGATAACAGGTAACCAGCTCTCCTCCTGCAGACATGAGAAGACGCGCTCCGCTGTAGTCGGTGCTCGGTTTTGTTTGTCATTTGTTAAGCGATTGTGAACACATTATCGTTCCTGGGACGCCGTTAGTCTCGAGCTATGTTTTAAACGAACACTGCTGTAATGTTTGATTGAATGAATACAAAGCACAATTGTCTTATCTTGGTGTGCAAATCAAAAGAGGAACTATTCCTAATCAATAGCGGAAGTCCAAACTGAAGCAGTTGTTGATTACTCAAGAATGGTGAGGAGTCAACAGTCAATGACGGTATAAAGCAGTCAATAAAATATGCTTCTCAAACAGTTTGAATCACTGCAACCATGAGAGGTCCTTGAGCAGACAGTCATAAATGAGCTCGACAAATATTAGGCTAATGGGTCCAGTAGTATGTGAGATAAGCCATGGACAGACAGACACACACACACACAAACATAACCCAAAACATAATCTCCTCAGGTTTACGCCTGGCGGAGATAACAATGCATACTGTGCAGTACTCCTGTCTATATCAACCCTTGGATATTTTATTTACAGTTTCCAATTAAAGTGTTTATATCAGTTTAATTTACTCACTTCTCTCTCTCTTTCAGCGTCTATTAAAGAGTATCACTCCAGAGCCCAGCTGTGGCCAACACAGAGACTTCATTGTCACCAACGCAGTCTGACCAAACCCGGACCAAAAGAAGGTGCCACTCTAGCTACGTAGAGCGCCCTCTTCTGGACAAACTGCAAAACCACAGGACAAGGGGGCTACCTTTCACCGTCTTTGCCTCTTTTTCGAACATCTCCTACACTTGTTTTTAGCTGTCTCACACCAAGATCTAGACATAGTGGTGGAGTTAGGTGGAGCCAGGCTGCAGTAGTTTATTTAGCTTTGTTTAGTTTGGTTCCTTATGCTGGTTCAGTTGAAGGAGATCTCTGGTGTTACAAACGCCACAGATTAGCTCCAATATCTTCAGCCTCCTCTCTCTGTTTGTCCACTCACAAGTGTCACCTAAGTCCTTTAGTGACCGACCTTTCTTCAGGTTGTAACAAATATTTTATACAGTTATTAGAAAGTATGATATGATCTCTGTTCATGTAGACAATAAACAGCGAGATACTGCACATTGAAATCAGTTGAAGAAGGCCGGGGGCTGTATTCACAAACAATCTGAGAATACTCTTAAGAGAGCTCCTAACTCAGCCTAAACTTTTCTATCTTAGGAGTGATTTAGGGAACTTCTCAGAGCAACTCTGAGCATGAAGGGACAGAAACGTTTACCTTAGTGAGGAAGTGTGGTTGACCCCGTAGCTAGGTATGACACAAGCTTTTAAAAAGGTGTGATTGGTTGATCAAGAAAAAGAAAAATGCACTCTTAGTTTTAATAGGCATGGAATGGACAGTGACATTGATAGGCCTACTAATCATAATAAACTTTATTTATATAGTACTTTTAAAAAACAAGTTTACAAAGTGCTTGACAGACATAAAACCAGAAAGTACACGGTGTAATTACAAATTAGAAAGTTCAATGCAGCAAAGACATAGAAACAGAGATAAAAGACAATGAAAAGAAATCTTAAGAATAAATCCATGAATAGAAGCCTAAAGCAAAAAGAAAAACTCACAGTAAAAGCCATTTTATAAATGTTTGTTTTTAAGAGGACACTGAGGTAATAGAAATGTATGCATAGAATTTAGTCTCTATTAAGACAGAAGTTTTGAATACTATTTTATGTAATGAACATCTCTGTTAAATAAATTGTAAGTTATACTTACAAAATGTTTGAAAACACAGGCCTACTTGTGCTTTTCACATGCTGATAGTTATTACATTTATTTGCTTACATTTATTGCAACCCGGTCTCATGGGAGGGCGTATAAATACCACGACATTACACGGACATTTCGTGTGTCATGAGTATGCATTTCAACCTTTTTGCGTGTCATTTGTACGCCGGCTTAAAATAACCCCTCCCCCCATAAGCGGCCTTTCTCGCTTTTATATTCATGTCGTATTAACGACCTCATAAGTGGAAAGTTTCTGAAAGCTCTGAGTTCACGACTGGTGACGTGTTTGTTGACGTTGTCAGAAATTGTGGAGCCCATGGAAGTTAGTTTTTCGGTGCATTATAAATTAATATATTGTAATTTTAGTCGTATATTGTTTTTCTTCTCAATTTTATAATATGTCTGAGGAAAATGTTGATATTCCCAATGGCCTCATCTTTTACCTCTGTCATTATGCCTTTGCATTTACTGCATTATGTTACCCGCTTTCTAGCTTGCTAAATTGTTAGCCTCTGTGGCTTCTAGACGCCGAAAGTAACGTTAATATTGCCGTTGCTTAGCAGCGATGTTCTTCACGACTTAACCACTTGAGCGCCACGCATATCGTGTACACGACATCCCATGTTGTAAACATGAGCTCACAAGTTTTATTTGAAGGCACTATATGCCACTAACTCTTACCGTAGGATTTATACGCGGATGCCTTTACATTCCAATCAATACAGGATACATGGCTAAACGCCTTGCGCATTACCGTGGCATTTATACGCCTTTCCGTGTGACTGGGCTGTTTATTTTAATCTTTAACATTTAATCTTCTTCATTAACTCACTGTCATTCAGTGTTTGGAGAATATTTTTCATTTTCTCCTATGCTTAAGAAACTCTTGAGCCTTTTTAAAAGTCTTTTAAAAGTGTTTCACCTTACGAGCTCTCTTAAGGGCGAAGATTCTTTGTGAATATTTGTATCTTTACCAGGATATAGTCTTAACTATAAGGGGAATTTCATCACTAGGAGCAACTCTTTGTATTAGGAAACTTTATGAATACGGCCCCAGATAGTTACATTTCAATCCTCTCTCAGTCTTTACGGTTGCATCTTCATATTATGCTGTTAAGTTATGCATTTCTAATATGTAGCACAATTCAGGTATCTGTTACTGAAGCCAAATATATGATATCTGTTCTGTTCATATTTCTGAAGATGTTTCAATATTTGTAGCTGTCGTTATGTTGTGTTGACTGTCAGCCTGTGTTTATTTGGTGGCATCTCGGACGAGCGACGGATTTGCAACGAGTTCCCTACACTGTGAAGCACTGTCTGGTAGTGACATGAACGTGTGTGACTGTGTGTGCGTGCGTGTGAAAATAGACTGTTATAATGTGGAAAAAATGGATCACAGACAGAACCAACCAAGTGTATTCATTGTATAACTGCAATATGAAATGTGTATTTATTTTATAATGTATCATCGCTGTCATTTTGACCTCCCACACTTCAGTTTGACAAACATTACATGTGACATTACGTGACACAGTGCTGATGGTCGTTGTTTAATCACAGTGACACTCCGCACTCTGTTGTCATTCTGCATAACTGTCAGTTAATAGAAACCAAATATGGATCAGAGCTAATAACATCATCAATGGCATAGTCTGAAAATCAGCGTTACTGCTCTTTACTTTCTACCAAAAAATAGTGCGTTTGTGTGTGTGTGTGTTTCTGAGAGTGTATGTAGGAGCAGGAGTTAAAATATGGCGAGTACTGTACATCTACATGTGTATTTACTAGTCAGTCTGGTATTGGTGTAATCTATCCTGTGAATACCTGTCTCCTCTCTCCATGGATGTGTGTGTAGTTCTTGCGTGGGCTTGAGTGTTGTGTGTGTGTGTGTGTGTGTGTGTGCACCTTGATTAGTGTGTTGGTGCACGTATGGGTGGATTAGAGGTGTTCAGCCCCTTTACAGTATGTGTGCATGCCGTGATGTGTGTGTGAGTGTGTGTGTATACCGTACATCAAATGTGTGTATGTGTGTGTCTGTAATGTGATCTCCTGTCGTCTTGTTAACTGCCAAAATATCTTATGAAGGAAGTAAACTCCCTCTTGCCTCTCTCTCTCTCTCTCTCTCTCTCTCTCTCTCTCTCTCTCTCATACCTCTCAAGCTTATGTACGATCTATGTATGTCAATAAAAGACTGTATTGAGAAATACACCTGTATAGAATAAAGATATATAAATATATGGGAAATAATGGATAATAAAGATATATGGAAATAAATAACCTGTCATCTGTTAGTTGATTCTTTTATTCGTTTGTCAATCCTGTCTTGTACACAGTCCGAGACATTAAAGTTTGATTTATTTCTTTGATCCTTTAAAGGGTCGTGCTTGTGCTCGCTCTACATAGACATGAACGAGCAACGCTCAAAACAATGTGGCGACACACGACAGCTAAAACCACAATATCACTCTATATTTCAGCTGCTTGGCAGTAATGTTAGCTGACCAGACGAAGGTCTCTCCATGAATCACTGCTGATCCTAGTGTTGGCTTTTCCTGCTTCAGCCTCCCGATCGCCGGAGCGAACAGGGGAGACACCGGAGTTTTGGTCGGAGACGACAACGTTTCTCTCTGCGGAGCCCCGTCACTTCACAAGACACGGTAAACCTCTGTTGGTCTGGAGGAGCTGCAGCATTTATTTCTGCACAAACGTCCACTGTACATTCACTAGATATTCTCAGAGCTACTAACTCTTCTACAGTGTGTAGTGTGCGCGCATGCACGTGAGGTGGAGCGAGAACGAGCGCGGTGTGTGAGTGAAGGCAGGTAGGCAGAGGAGCAGAGTACAGCAGAGACTCCGGCCCTGGAGACCAAAGCTACGGTCTCCCCCGCATCCTCCGACCGCGGCCAACACCGTTTAACAGACGGGCTTCACTAGATATAACTTTGCGGTTTTGGTGCTTCCGTGTAGTTTGTGTTAGAGTCTTGTCTGAACAGCGTAGCCACACGCGAGCGTGCATGGGACACCGACCCTCAATGATTTATACATGTAAGAAGTCACAAACAGTCCCTTTAAATATGCAGTATTAGCCATCGTTTTGTTTGTATTCCGTTAGCATAACATAAGCTAGCTTATCTTTGTCCGTGTGATTGTGTAGTTGGCATTTGGCTTGTAGATCTTAATGTCATATATCTACCCGTTTGTAAACTGGACATCGGCCTCCAAAGATTTACATATTTTGAACTGCTGACAGGTGTTCACTAACACCAAAACACATCAGTGACCATAATGTGTGGCAAACTGTCAAGGTCCTACTTATTCGTAAGGATTTACATCATAAACTAACTATCATTTTGTAATATATCGCCCCTTTGTCTCTGTCAGCTTCTCTTTATAGGGGTATTTTATCTTTTGCACGTACTTTATACATTTCTAATGATGAACGAGTGACATGAATAGACCGGTGACAGATAATGATGGTCTACTGTGTAGCGCCATATGCTACCCTCGATTCCTCGATTCCCATTCCCTATAAATCTCTGGCTTTTTACACATTGCTCTGCCAACAAAATTGAAACAAACAGAATTTGTTGGATTATCTGCACCAAAATCTACCACAATGTGCTGGACTGAATGTTTTTAATGAGGTAGTAAACTGTTGAGCATCAACATGTGGCAACAGGATCAGGTTCTTATCCAAGTGGCAATGCTGTGACAAAGTGGACATTGTGGGGTTCTGTTACTGATACTGTGTTTATAGAGGTTAATGACTCTATTGACCATTTTCGTGACTACATCATGAACTCTTCTGTTTGTATTATGACTCGACTGATTTAAAAGCAGACTGACACAACAGCGTGAAGTGAGTATGGTCTTGATCAAAGGCTGAAATGTGTTGCGTTGAGCCTCTTTAAACGCTGTCAGAGCAATCATTGTTTTTCTGTCATCCTGAGTGCGTCTGTCTGTGTGTACAGTACGTATGCGCACAACACAATGGTTCCTTGTCACCACTGATTAATCCCACGAATGACATCTGCAATCAGCAGCTACAGCAAACAGTCTTGTGGTCATGGCACACACAAACACACACACACACACACACACACACACTAGATCAGTGGTTCCCAACCTATTTTCCTTGAAGCCCCCCCTACTTATATCTAAAAGCTAAGACCCCCCCATTTTCTGACGTCATCACCCTAAAAAAAAAATCCTCGAACAAAATCCTCAATTTGATATAAGTGATTCAGTGTATTAAATTAGTTTATTTTTTATTTTTTATTAAATTAACTTTCTTAAATGAATATAACTCGTCAATTTCATCAACATAAATAAAGTGATGACGTCTTGACGGACGCAGATACATAATATGATCTTTTTTTTTCATTCATTTCATTAATTTACTATAATAGGAGTATTAGAGCCAAAATAGTTTTTTGTTATTGTGGTTAGATAAATGTAATTTATGGTGTTTTAGATTGCTGCTAGTTAATACAGGTGCGTGCCTCCCTCTGTGTGCAGCAAGTGGGAGAGAGCAAATTTTTGACTGCTGTGAATTTTGAAAGGCTAAACGGCAACA
Organism: Sebastes umbrosus; assembly: GCF_015220745.1. Taxonomy (NCBI): domain Eukaryota; kingdom Metazoa; phylum Chordata; class Actinopteri; order Perciformes; family Sebastidae; genus Sebastes; species Sebastes umbrosus. The sequence continues at coordinate 27,615,553 of NC_051275.1, forward strand.
TATATGGATTAAAGCGGAATATTTTGTTAGATAAAAACATGTTGAATGTGACTTTTGGAAATGATTACATCTGTTTTTGGACTTTGCAATGCTCAGGAATTATTGGAAATGTTTGGATCACATGAGTCGGAAATAATCCTACGCAGCCATCACTTCTAATTCTAGAGATAGTATAATACTAATAATATTAATGTAGCCTGATCTTTAACTTCAACTGTGCACAAGTACCGGCTTTAAAGACAATGTGTCTTGCTAAGTAGCGAAGCAATTTTTTAAAATAGTTTCATGTACAGACCTTTGTATAAATTATCCAGTAAGTGTGTGATTATGATTTTAGTTATGTGCAAATCTAATTTTGACTTTGGCCCAGGCCACAGGTTGGGAACCACTGCACTAGACAACGAGGTAAGAAACAACACGAGCGTTTGATTTCAGCATTGCAAACAGGATAATCTTCAGCTCATCCATCTGAGAAGTAGCCAATGTACAATAGATGTGCAGTCCTACATTATTGAGCCAGTGAGTACAGCAAATCCTGAAGTAGTGAGAAGAAACTTTTAGGGATTATTTCAGTTGTTCTTGGTTTCCACACATCAGCACTTCTATCTGCCAGGTTTGAAATGAAACTCAGAATGGAGATTTTTGGGTTTAATTGCACCTCCCTGTATCCACACACACTGAGCCAGGAGTGTCTCCTATATATGTGTGTGTGTGTGCTTTATTGTGGCAATTTCCTCTGAGCTCCCTTCCCCTGACTGATGGACACATCCTGTGTTCTCTGTCTTGCCTTATCGCTGCAGATCTATATTAAACAGCGCAGCACAGCCAGCGTATCCCTCCACCTCTGCTGTACCTGTCATCTCAGCATCTGCCTGCCTGCCAGCCTCTCTCACTATCAGGTGTCTATCAAGACCTGCAGCTCATTTCATCTCCTTTTTCTTTCCAGCTCTCATATCTTTTTCTTTCTTATATTAATTTGAGCGAGCCAGCCGGGGCTTCGTGTTTGTGTGTGCATGTACTCTTTTTCTCAAATGGTTGCTGTCATTTTAGAGAAATCCATGATGGGTTTTGTTTAGCCTTTTGCACTGTGATAACCCTTCATACTTCATCGCAGCAGCTCACTTTGACTCTCCACTTTCCAGAGAGCAGCTGAGTTTGACATATCTTTCAACTCTCTTTCTGTCTGTCTCCTCTCAGTTCTCGATTTAAATATGTTTTGACAGCGATCCAGAGGGTCACACTTTTTTTTCTGACAGAAAAAATCCTGGCATTTACCTCTCTAACTTGCACCGTCTGTCCTCTCCCTGTCTCTCCATTTTTTTCCCTCTACCCAGCCTCTCTGCTGATCCCCTGATACTGCCGCTGCCTCTGAAGAACAGGAAATGAAACTCTTTTTTCCCTCCGATCTGTCGCTCCCACCCTTTATCACACAGAACCCTTGCTTCCCAGCAATGGCTGTCTCTCACTCCCCTAATGAACTCATTTTGCACGAACGGTGAATACCATCTTATCTCTGCAGAGTAGGCCCTCTTCTCTCTCTGACACCCTCTCTCTCTCTCTTTTCTCCATTGCTCGCTTCACCTGCCTTCTTAGTTCATATAATTGTTGCCAAGATACACTGAGTGGTCCTTGATCTGTTGTCTTCTCATTACAGGTGAGGAGATGAGAAAGACGAGGAGAGAGAAATGATGTTTATTGTAACTGACATGCATTGGCTCCATTATTCAAGTATTATGAAAGTGTGTGTGTGTCCAATATGATGTTTTTATGTCATGTCAAATGACATTAGAAGAAAACAGAACAACACTGAGATGATACTGAGTGAGTGGATAGATTTATCTATATGTTTTTTTGAGGCTGCAGAGTTGACAGAGTTGTCTATCGACCTCTAGTTGTTTCCTGCAGGTGAAATCTATTCATTGTCTTTCTTGGCTTAAGTGGCTCAAAATGACTCATTAACAGTATCCACATTTAATTTTCTCACTCGGGATACAGTAAAAGATCTGCAGAGATGAGAGGGATCAGCTACAGCAGCGAAGAAGGCTTCAATAAGATGAGATGAAGGTTCATGTGAAGGCCCCAGAAACTGAAGGAAGAGGTGATTACTGTTTCTGTGATAAATACAGACTCTTAAGGATACAGAGCAATGATACAAGGTGCTAAAAGAAAGTGACAGAAATGATGAACGGGCTTGAGAAGTGCATAACATATGTTTTTTTTTGCATGTTTAAGACCATTAAAGGATAACTACACCCTCAAATTCTGCTAGAGGTCTCTCTCCCCGCCTATTTAAAAATGCAACAGAGGAGTGAGTGAACAATGTGATCATGTTGGTTGTTACGCATTGGTTATCTTAAAAGACCAGTGTGTACCATTCACGGGGGATCTATTGGCAGAAATGGTTAATTAAAAATGATGTTTTCATTTATATATTATCATTTATAACCGCCTGAAGCTAAGAGTTATGTTTTCATTACCTTAGAATTAGACATTTATTTCTACATAGGGAGCGGGTCCTCTCCACGGAGCCGGCCGCCATGTTTCTACAGTCGCCCTGAATGGACAAACTAAACTCTGTTAACTTATACTGCTCGTGCCAGAGTCAATAACATTTCTCGCTGCCGTCCGCCGCCACTCTACGCACTGGCTCTGCTCCAAATGACCTACAACTGGCTCTAGAGAGCGTTCTCGCATCAGCCACTGTAGTTCTTCTACGCGTTTGGCAACATCGGAGAGGCTTCAAATGGTTGCAATCTGCAACAACACCACTAGATGGCGCTAGATCCTACACACTGGACCTTAGAAGGGCATTAAAGTCACTCCATATATTCCTGTCTGAACACCTCACCTCAGCTGTGATTTATGAAACACTGCTTCCTACTCGCCACATAAAAACAAATATTTGTTGGCATAGAAGTTTCAAAAGAATCGCAGAGCCGGGCAAAAGAAACAAATCAAACAAATAACATCTCATGTGCTATAATAACCAGTATTTGATTCTTCCATCTGCCATTAAGAGCATTTTAACTCAAGATCCCAGTCTCCAGAGTAAGCTGATTTTTTTAATGTGGTCATATCCCCCCCTGTTGGTTTTAAGGAGTATCATGTCATTAGAATCAGAGGAGCTTGTTGTGATGAAAGATGACCACTAGAGGGAGTGAAGGTCCATAAGAGAGGAGGAGAGTTGAGAGGGCTCAGGGTGTGGACTCAAGATGCAGAGGGGAGACAGTAATCTAAGCGATGACATCATCATTTATTGACATGTATTCTGCTGTCTTTGGTAAAAACAGACTAGAATCAGTGAAAAACATTGAATGGGTGTATAACATGCCAGTGAATCAATTACAAACTTACTGTACATTTAAAGACAACAGGGATGTTGTAAAGAGTTTTCTTTTTTATTGTGCATTTATTTGATAATTGCTCACATTAAACTGAAGTGGGCAAAATGACACCTGTCTATTGCTTTTATTCTTTTACTCGCCACACATACACACACTGGTCTAGAGCTGCAATGATTCATTCATTTTTTAAGAAAAAAAAGTCAAAATTCTCTGATTCCAGCTTCTTAAATGTGAATATTTTCTGGTTTCTTTACTCCTCTATGACAGTAAACTGAATATATTTGAATTGTGGACAAAACAAGACATTTGAGGATGTAATCTTTGGCTTCGGGAAACACTGATCGTCATTTTTCACCATTTTATAGACTAAACAACTAATCAATTAATCAAGAAAATAATCGTTAGATGCCGCCCTACACTGGTCTGTAATGCAATCTCTTGTGGATAGCTGAGCTTTAAGGAGGATTGTCTTTAGTCCCACTGTCTCTGTCTTGACACTACGGCTCCTGAATCATCCTCTACTCTAATCCTAATCTTGTTTGCTCCCACACACTCTCTTTCTCAGTCGCTCCCTGCCTGTTGTGGCTACCTGTTATGTCCGCAGAGGATCTATTGTTTCTCTCTTCCTCTTTTTGACCTCTCCATGACTCTCTCTTCAGCTGCTCTTTAGTCATCCACCTTGTTCTAGTAAAATGTGGTTTGGATATTGTGTTATCAGCCAAGAAGGCAGACATGTGAGCTCTACCTACTGCTGAAATGTTATGCATGCAAAATACACAGTTGGTCTCCACTTTAGTAAAGCCGGGATATAACCCCTACAATCGAAAACAAATAGAATAGATTCATATGCACAGCTGCTCCCTCACACACGTATATGGCCTTATCGGTTACACCCAAGAGGGGTCTGTCATCAATCATCCTGTCACTCCTTTATTTGCAATCATTTATATCATGTGCATGCTCAATTTTTTATTTTTATCACTCCATCTTCCACCCTGTTTCCTTTCCATTCTTCCATGCAGTCGCTGTTTTTTTCACCACTTTAATGCCTCCTAATCAGTTTCTGTTTTGTCTTTTGCTTCTCCTGTTTTTATCACAAGCTTCTTGGATGATCAATGAAAAGGAAATCGAGAGAAACGATGGAGGAGGGGATGAATGCTGAGAAGGACAGGGAGAGGAGGAGAAGGAGGAGGCGCTGACCCAGATAATGCAATGAAGTGAATCAAAATGAGCCTCCTATCCTCACACACATCCACACCTCTCCATCCCAACAACATTTGCTCTTTCAATAAAAAGCAGGGGACCATGACAAGTCAAGGGAAATGTGTTTTTTATGATTTAACACTTAACATCAAGATTTTCAAGGCTCCCTTGAGATATTGGTGCTGTGTATCTCCTCCCATCTTTCACCTCTTCTCCACCTCAGGAACCCTCTTCTGACTTTGACCATCCTCCTCCACACACACACACACACACACACACACCTCCGCCTTGCTTTCACACCCCTACCCCCACACCTCATCTCCCAGGAGAGGTGGGATAACGGAAAAACATGGAAGCACGGAGATGTAAGGTCAGGTCTTCTCCTGCATCAGAAAGATACACACTAATGCATTATTCATGATGCTATATATCACCTATCTAATACCTCAGTCTACACACACACATATGAAGATAGATTTCTACTATAGTAGCATCACCTATAGTATTGATCCATATTATTTGCAGTTTAATTGATCAATTGGTAGTGACCTTTGCATGAATGGGGGGTGTGTATTCATTATGCAGCCAGCAGCAAACCCTTTTTGACAGCTGGTTGCTACTGCGCATGCGCAAGACACTGGCAAAGGCAGCTGTTAAGCCAACCGGTAGAAAGCTATCAGATCTGTCAAAATAAAAGACGAGAATTGTCAGCTTTAAAAGACAGCATGAATTATTGACGACAGAGGCCTGTAAACAAAATAACAAAATATAACAGCGCATTAATGTGAATGCTATTGAAGTATTAACCCTCAAATAGGTTATTTAAAAATGCTTTTTTTTTTTGTTAATTCAGGGGTCAGCAACCTTTACTATCAAAAGAGCCATTTTTGGCCATAAAATAAATTAATAATTCTGTCTGGAGCCACAAAACATCTGAGCATTGTGATAAAGGTAACACTGTTTATAGTCTAAGTATATAGTATATAAGTCTAATGCAGTGAGGGCCAAAGAGCAAATGTACTACGGAGTATTAGGGCCACATTGAGGGAAAAACATCTGAGATTTCCAGAATAAAGTCGTAATATTACGAAAAAAAAGTTGTAACTTTACGAGAAAAAAAGCTGTAATATTACGAGAATAAAGTTGTAACTTTATGAGAAAAAAAGCTCCAATATTACAAGAATAAAGTCATAACTTAACGAGAGAAAAAAATTGTAATATTACGAGAATAAAGTCGTAACTTTACAAGAAAAAAAGCTCCAATATTTCGAGAATAAAGTCATAACTTAACGAAAAAAAAGTCGTAATATTATGAAAATAAAGTCATAACTTAACGAGAAAAAAGTCGTAATATTACGAGAATAAAGTCATAACTTAACGAGAAAAAAAGTCGTAATATTACGAGAAAAAAGTCGTAACTTTACGAGAAAAAAAGTCGTAATATTACAAGAATGAAGTCATAACTTTACGAGAAAAAAAGTCGTAATATTACGAGAAAAAAGTCGTAACTTTACGAGAAAAAAGTCGTAATATTACGAGAACAAAGTCAGAAGTTTATGAGAAAAAAAGAAAATAACACGAAAAATTACTACTTTGTAATATTATGACTTTATTCTCTAAATCTCAGATTGATTTTTTTTCCTCAATGTGACTACATCGTACCGTTAGACCTACAAAAATGATAAATAAAAATGAAAATGCAAAAAAAAACCATGTTGCTGACACCTGAGTTAATTCAACACTTCCTGACTACAAAGTTTTATTTTGAAGAATGAAACCGGATATGAGTCATGATTCTGTGTAGCTTGACCTTACAGGAGGCAGCTAAGCAACGGCCGGAGGAATAACATCCAGAGCTCCACAGACTGTAGTTCAACAGACTGTAGTTCAACAGACTGTAGTTCCTGCCCCCAGAATAATGCCTGGTGTCCCGGTACTCCACTCTCCGAGGTGACCGAGGTCTGAGCAGCAGCAGCCGGGATGGCGCTGGTCACCGTCCAGCGGTCCCCGACGCCGAGCACCACCTCCAGCCCCTCTGTGTCGGTAAGTATCCCGGAATGGGGTTCACATTTTGGGCTCAAGACTGCCTCAGTTTCCACTGCTTATGTACATGGGTGGCTAACTTAGCTGTTAGCATCACACTGTAACCTAAAAGTAGCCTCTCAGTTAAAACAAATAAAAAACTATTAATAACAATTTATTGCAGTATCAAAGGATAAATGTAAAAAACAGAAGTAGAGGAGTAAATAAAAGGCAGAGTGTGAGTTACATCTATTATGTGTTGTTGTTTAGTTCAAGTTCAAGTTTGTCTTCCAAGCTTTGCCCAAAGTTAACCTCAGTTTCATATTAAAGGTCCCATATTATGCTCATTTTCAGGTTCATATTTTTTTTTTATGTTTCTACTAGAACATGTTAACATGCTGTATTGTTAAAAACACATTATTTTCCTCATACTGTTGGCCTGAATATGCCTGTATTCACCCTCTCTGTCTGAAAACGCTCCGTTTTAGCGCATTTTGACGGAATTGTGACGAGATTGCAACAGAATTGCGTTGCTAGGCAGCAGCTTGGGTCCATGTGTACTTCCTATCAGCTAATGACATTCACATACACTGCAACCAAGGCCTATATAAAGGATGCTAGGTCACGCGTCATATCTCCGGGGGTATAGCACATAGCGCAGTAAAATATCGCTTGGAGTTGAGCCAATCGCAACGCACGACCACAGCTTCAGTTACACTGCGCATGTGTCATACCCCATACCCCAAGACCCATGTCCGCCCGTGACCCAGCCTCCTTTCCATAGGCCTTGACTGCAACCAGGAATAAACTGAGACATGTTTAGGATGTTTACGTTTAAATCTGTATAAAGGGTCTAAATGTTGCATATTTGTGACATCACAAATGTGCAGAAATCCTGTCAGCTTGTTTCAAATGCAGAATTTCTGAATATGGGCTGTGTGTATTTCCCTGTGGATTGAGCGTTTCGATACTTTCACAGTATTTATATAGGACTTAAGCCTGCTTTATAATAAAAATGTCATGAAAATTTAACTTTTTTATAATATGGGAACCTTTAAAGTGTCAAGTTTTTGCAAACTAACCATAACTTAGCTAGATAATGTTAGCAGTTAGAGCTCGTTTGTACTCACTTCTTCCCCCAGGAACCCAAAGTATTATCAAAGGACTAAACCGTCTTTTAATTAGCAGTAAAACTATTCATTGGTTGATGTTTATACCGTGATTATGCACCTAGAATATGCTGCCTTCTGTGTCTAAATTGCCAGTCATGTCATGCACCACATCCACAAATTGACCACTATTATCACTGGTTAGTGGAGTGACAGTGAATAGCCTGGAAAGCAGGTTAGTGTGACAGGCCTGTCAGACCCTGTTGGACGCAGTGGGACTGTCCTCTTGATCCCCTCAGACACTTTGAGGCTTCCCACGTCTGGCTTCAGGCTCTTGACCCAGACCAAGGCATGGTGATGTTGTGGCTGCCATATAGATAAGACCAATGCCATCACCCAGGAATATGAATAGAAATTGGCCTCAGTGATATTTGTAGGGGCTGATGTTAGCTAGTTTGTCAGACTGCCTTCTTAAGCGATGCATCTCGTGGCTGAAGATAATGACCATTGGTAGAGAAGTCAAGTCAATTTTATTTGTATAGCCCAAAATCACAAATCTGCGACACCCTCTGTCCTTTACAGTGTGACCCTCTCATCGGAAAAACTCAACAGGGAAAAATAAATCTCAGGAAGAGCAACAGAGGAGGGATCCCTCTTCCAGGACGGACAGACGTGCAATAGATGTCATGTGTACAGAGTAACAACATAATGAAAATACAACATAGACAATCCATAAAACAAAATATAAAGGATACATATAATGTGAAACATATGAAGAGCAGCTTCCAGGCAACATGAACACAACGTGACAGGAGTTCAGCCACATGCAGCTCAACCTAACCTTAACCTCAGTGTTTTGCAGAGGCTGTGTTCCAGGTGTGAAGGCCAGTTTGATGGAGAATCACATGGGACAGCCATGCAAATTATGGGGAATGGATTAGGAAAATCCCCAGCAGAGAGATGGTCAGAAAACATCAACAGCTGGAAAATGTTTTAGAACTAGTGGCGGAAAGGACATTTGAGAAAAGCCTTAGGAATACAACATGAAGTATTTACATAACCTAAAAACATCATTAGGCTGGCCTATAGAGGCAGAAGAGGTTGCGCCGCCTCTATTCTTTGTTTTACTGCTTATTTACTATAAAAAGCCAACTACTGTAGTAATAATAACAATTATATTTATATAGCACTTGTCAAACTCAAGTGCAAAGTGCTCTCCAGATTAAAAGATTTACAGAATAAAAATGTAAACATCAGAATCCCAACTAAGTCCCCCTCAATATGACATACAAAAATTAGGAACATGAGATTGCATAAAGCAGCACTGAGCCCATACATAAAATGGAGGTGCACGTGCAAAATAAGAAAAATGCCCCAAAAAAAATAACATGACGTTATGTGGGTTGGTTTTCCTTCTGTCCTTCCCAATGTTTTGAGTCACCAACCGCCACTGAATAGGTCAATTATTAAATGTCTGTGCCTGATCAAAGAAATAGCACAAAATGAACGTGTATTATGATTTAAGCTGAATTTATAATTCTGAGACCCTGCAGTGAGGGTTTGTAGCTCTGAGGCAGTGAAAGGGTCCCAGGCTGAGGTTACCAGCTGCTTGTCATGAGACCCGTTCCTGATGGGACGCAGCCATGTGAGCGCTCTTGTGAGATGTCTGATGCTGAGAGGGGCAATAGGGGGCTGGGAAAGGGATAGCAAAGAGCAGTGTTAATGTAGGAAGGAGCTGGGAATGAGCTCCAAAAAGAAAGATTACGAGAGGCACAGCTGGAATCGTCACCTCAACACATCTGTGATAGGCTTTTTCCAGTGTGCTGCCTCCTAAAATATCAGGGTGTTGGCAAATTAAACACAGATTTCATATTATTGACCCATCAATTAATACAGCTTGCATTTTTCCTTCAGCACAGTGAGGAATAGCCACCATACAGTGGTAGTATAATCTGCCTAGCAGCACACCAAATCCCCTCTTCTCATTGGCTATAAGACCACTCCCTACACATCTGTGCAGTGGCACGGTAACCATGGAGATCAGCCTGTACATTACATCCCAGTCATGGCTGGGCTTATTATGGTATGTCGTTTTAATCACGTATTGGAAGTATACAGCCCCTACATTCTTCAGCAATGTGTGTGTGAGTGCTTTGCAGTGGCGTAATGGTATACTGGTATCACATTTGCCTTTGAAATCTGCTGAGTTAGGCGTTTTGTCAGGTGTGTGTGTGTGTGTGTGTGCAGGAAGCATTTGAGTCAATGCATTGGACTCCTATTTCTCCTGTGTCACCATATTTTGCCTTGAAGGCAGGCTGTTAGGCTGCTGATGCAGAGAGCATCATTCAGCCAGCTGCCCCTCTGGGCCTAATCGGACACAGGAATAGATGAAAACTCCATCCTTCCTCCTCAAGCTTCTGCACCTCCTGACCTCTCCACCTAATCTTCCTCATCACTCATCGTGTATCATCATCATTCATCAGCACCAGCATTAGCGTCTTCATTATTGTTCAGCATCCAATGTCTGTGTCCATCCATACTGTATGTATCTGGGGTTTTTGTGTGCGTGGGTTTGCCTGTGTAGTAGCCAGGATTGACAGATTGATGCCAAAGAGAAAGTTCCCTGAGTTTTGTGAGGGATTACCGAAACAGGCTGGGATTAAAATTGTGTGTGTGTATGGCGGACTGTGCTGGTTGCAGTGGTGGGGGGAGGATGATTGCATTTTGGAAAAAGAGAGACAGAGAGGGGAGGGCATGGACAGTCTGTTTCAGCCCTTATCCCCGGTCCCTGCTCTGAGCCTCAGTTAAAATACCACCCTGGCCCTGCCTTGTAACTGAAGTCACAGATGAAAGGCTTGACGTAGCCTCCCTAGCCGCCAGCCTATTTAGCACTCTTTTAATGCAAGGTTAATTGAGTCTGACTCAGTTTGTGATGCAAATGGCCTCCCAAGTCTCTTTGATCAATGTGATAGCGTATGTCCTTTCTGAAATGTTAGCAGGACTGATGTGAAATGACGCAGGCATTGAATATTCATACTTATTTCCCGTCTGTCTCTCCCTCTAGGAGTCGGGCAGTGGTGAGGATGACCGTCGCTCCCAGCCCAGGAGGTGAGACCACATCCTGTTTTGTCATACTCTGTCTCCAGTTTCCTGGAATAACTCTGTTTTTTTCACACACTGACATTCAATAGAAACTGTAAATTGAGACTCAGGCCACTAGGGGGAGACGGCGCTTCAGATTTACAGCGTTTCTTCAATTACTGAACCACATTTTCTGTTACAGTTCTTAAAACATTAATGCAGATGTTGCAGATGATTTTATACAGTGCACAACAGGGCTGCACGATTATGGCCGTAATGATAATCACGATTATTCTTCACAATTATTCATTGATTTTAGGGACAAAATATTTTTATTGCACTTTCACATTTAAACAAACAGAACACTGCTTTTACTTCCAAGTTTTGCTATAATCCTGATAATGTACAAATCTTTGATTTAAAATAAGACTGATCCTTATTCACAGTGCATCTCCCAGATTAAAAATAAAATCGTACCAAAATAAGACTTAAAATAAGGTTCTTCTTCACCTGAATTCAGTGCATTTTTGTTTTGCCCATAAAACATACAGTATATTACTCTTCTACTCTGGATTGCAGCCGTAACATTCAGGGAAGTTTTTTACAGCAGCGGCATGACAGCTCCCCAAAAGTGAAGCCAAAACATCTCGATCGCACCCTGGTAGCTGGTTGTTACTTTAGGAAGTGTCTGATTTGATATGCAGCGGGGTTTGCTTTGAGCGGAGCAAGAATTCTAAACGTCAATATCGCAGGCAATCATGTTCATTTAATTATGATCGAGATTAATATTTGATTATTTGTGCAACCCTAGTGCACAATATTTAATTTGATCTGCAAATGCCAACTTATATGTCGAAATAAAACCAGTTTATCAATGCCACCAAAATGAAAATACCCTTTATCTTTGCTTAAACCAAGACTGTAACTTATAAAAGGAGTTGTTTCCCATTAGTGAGTAATATCTATTAAAACTCCTGTCATACAAACACAGTTGTTAACAAAAAGTCTATATTCAATAAATTCATTGTCATTTTCTACTACTTACTAGGGCTGGGTGATATGGAGAAAATCAAATATCAAAATATTTTTGACCAAATACCTCTATATTAATATTGCAACGATATTGTAAAGTTGACTATTGGTGCTTTCACTAAATATTTACACAATGAGATTTTTGATATTCATCAGTAATGTGGATATAATGACTAAGTGGATAAGGGCAAATAATAGAGCAGCTAGAACAGTCTGTTAAGTTCAGACAATTACATCACTTTACTGTAGTGCAGTGTTCAATAAGCACCTTACAACAGTTTCGTATGAAGGAGCTATTATAGCTTTGTTTAGTAAAGGCAGTCTCAATACAACTAATTCATGTCATTTAGGAACTAATTTACACATTTGTGTGTATTGCCCTTCAAATACACAGTACATTTCGCTCAGTGGTTTCAGAGTACTTATTGTCATTTGAGGATTGGGCCCTGTGGCACCGGCAATGGTTTTTAAATAGTTTTGTTTAATAGTTTTTTCATGCTGCAAACAAATGATGCCTTTGTGAGTACATTTGTCAATATTTGGTCAGTCCACTGACGTCAAAGGCTGGGGTTGATTTGCATGATTCTGCCTGGTGGTTGTGGCTGAGTAGGTAATTTGCTTTTGATGTTTGTATCTCATAAAAGACAAGGACGTCACCAATGTTATTGTCCTTTTGTTTAGATAACTCAGGTGGCTTTATGCTGTATCATGGGCTAAGGCCCTCTACAGAATTTGAATGAAATTCATAGACTTTACACAGGACAAGCTGTACACATGTGCTTTATGTTGGTGTGAGTGTTTGACTTAGTTTTAAACCGGCTACTACTAAACATAGGAACTTTATCCTCACTGTGATGAAGTGTCTTATCACTTTAAATTAGGGCAGTCAGCGTTAACGCAAATTCCTTTCAACATAACTTTAAGGCATTAACGCAACTTGCGATTTTTGACGAGGAAAAACTGGCATGGCCATATCCAAAGGTGTCCCTTGAGCTGTGACCTCAAGATATGTGAATGAAAATGTGTTCTATGGGTACCCACGAGTCTCCCCTTTACAGACATGCCCACTTTATGATAATCACATGCAGTTTGGGGCAAGTCATAGTCGAGTCAGCACACTGACACACTCACAGCTGTTGTTGCCTGTTGATCTTGAGTTTGCCATGTTATGATTTGAACATATTTTTTATGCTAAATGCAGTACCTATACACTTGCATAAAACAAGCATATTTGCTCGCTCCCATGTTGATAGGAGTAATAAATACTTGTCAAATCTCCATTTAAGGTACATTTTGAACAGATACAAAATGTGAATAATTTGCAATTAATCATGATTAACTATGGACAATCATGCAATTAATCGTGACTAAATATTTTAATCGATTGACAGCCCTACTCTAAATGCTATCTCTACATTACAGTCTGTCCGTGGCGATGGTAGCACACAATCGTTAAACAGGGAGTGGAGCATCAGCGTCTATACAGCGTTTCCATCTTTAATGGACTTTATAAGGGACTTTTGTGGACTAATCTAAGCTCTTAGTGCAATCTAAACAGTCTTTACCATTTGACTGATTTTTATCACTTATATTTTTAAGTTACCACTTGCTATTACTGTCTGTACAGTTTAATATAGCAGGTAATGAGACACTGCAGTTATATGCAGATATACTCCTACAGTGCAGCTGAGCCTAAGACAGACATTTCATATCTTGCTCTGTGAGGCCAGCACAGACTCAACGACTGGTCAGATTGAAACGTTGCCATCCTGTCTGGAGACTGTGGACACCAGATACGGGGTCAAATTGAATGCTCAGAAAAAACTATGATGTTGGTCAGAAACCTGCATGTAACAACAGATAAAGGCAGATTTCAGGCAGTGTTGTCTCAACTTTGAGCGTTGTTGCTACGATGCAGGGCAGGGTTCCACGTTGTCGGGATGAGATTCAACTTCTTTATTGCATCATTTTCTTTTTCTTCACCCCTGCGCTTTGGCTGTTGCTCAGGATCACTCTCAAATTTCATTCATGCGTGTCTTGGATCGAGCCCAGCGAGACCTTGCCTGGCAAAATCAAATGGATCTGAAAAAAGCCGGTCAGGCTCCCGCTGGTCTGGAGTTGTTAGGAGGGCCAAAGTGTCTAGTCCTGAGCTCATTCACACAGCAGGATAATGTGCACTAACTATCAGGCTAAAGGAACGTTCATTCTGCATATATGCTTTGGCTAACAAAGCCATAATATTAGTGAGGTGAATCTTGGCAGCATCTTGAGCCAATTAGCATCTACAAATGAGTCATAGCACAATGAAGAATATCTTTTTGGACGTCTTATGTCTTACGTATGTTAGGTAAGGTTACTATTTTGAACCCTCTGGTGGAACAAAGACAAATTAGGTATTGGACGATGTACGATTATGTCTGTTTTGGCAAGACAGGCTCCTGTACATCCCCAGTGGGCTACCTGTGGGTCCAAAAAGTGAAGCCAATGCTGAAGTGCCTTAAACTTGCATTCTTTCTAATATCCAACAGGTGGCGACTCCTCTGGTTGCAAAAAGAAGTCTGATTTTATAGAAGTCAATGAGAAAATGAGCCTACTTCTCACTTGATGTATTACCTAAGTAAACATTGTAAACATGAGTTTATGTTCTCAATTGCTAGTTTCAAGTCTTCTTCAATACAGCATGATGTTCATTTAGTAGATTATGGTCCCATTTAGAGTGAAATAGACCATAAAGCAGGGTATGCTTTAGGGCGTGGCTACCTCGTGATTGACAGGTTGCTACTATGGCGTTGTCTGGTCTGGTAGTTGTCCATGTCTTTTAACTCTTTCACTGTGTTTTCAGCTCATGAAAGTTACTTGTAACATTTTGGTTGTCTAATAAGGTCTTATTCAGTGTTCGGTTGTACTTAGCTCCACCCTCTCGTGTCACTTCTGGTTGCAAAAAACAAGATGGCGACTGCCAAAAACCAATATGGTGACGGACAAAATCATAGATGGCGATGGCCAAAATGCCGAACTCAAGGCTTAAAAATGGCAGTCCACAAACCAATGGGTGATGTCACGCTTCTTTTATACGCTGATCCAAGTTCTCCAGTGTGATGAAGTTCGTTGCATCCTCCTGCAGCTTCAAAATTCCCTTCTCTTTTTCTTTGATGAATTCTTGCTGCTCTTGTTTTCGCTGCAAAGCAGTTTCTACCCGCTGGCGTTCAGCTTCTTCATTTTCCTTCTGGACCCTCAACACCCTGAGTTTGAGCAAGCGGAGGTTCTCCTGGTCGTTGAAGGCCACACGTGACGACCTCTTCTTATATAACGTCCATGGTCTGAAAGCATGACCTCATTGGCAGCGGTGATAATATTTGAAACCCCATATACACCATATGATAATAATTTCAGTTCATGATTGCAGCTGGCCCAAGATAAGCCAAGGGCCTCTTGTGGAGCACCTATAGTGCATGAAATGAGTGGAGTTTAACCCAAAGTTGAACATACTAGACAATATTTTATGCTATGTCACACATATATGAAAATTGAAACTTGGTGATGTCACTCCTGCAAACCTTTAACACACCCCAATAATGCCAAGAAGGACATGTGGTCCCAATTATCTGTTAGGTAATACAACAAAGCAGCAGCAGCAGCTGGTGAAGTCATACCCAGGGATGCGTGCACACACACACACACACACACACACACACACACACACACATACACACACACATATAGAGCTTATTCCCCATATGCCTAACATCATTATAGTCCTGTTTTACCATTTACCTAGCTCGCCATTTGCTCAACATTAGCACAAATCCACACAGACATGCAGAGTGCAGCCAAGGGCCTTGCTGAGTGACCCCTAATGTGTATTACATAAGACTTGAAGTCCAATTAAGTCCACCACACCCTACATATGGATTCAAGTAGCAGCACGGGCCAATATGTCGTATAAGAGCCACTAAGACTGAGGGCAGCTTTTGCAGTGCAGTAATATTTTCACTCTGTCTTGATTTCTCGCTTTTCTCCAGAGTCTTTGTTTCTTTTCTCTTACAGTTATTCAGTTCACTACTCACACCCGGTATCTCTCCCTCCTATTCCCCCTTTCTGTCTGTCAACGTCTCTTTCATAGAGACACACACACAAGCAGCTCTCTACTCTGTACTCCCCTGCACCACACCAATGAAGAATAACGTTACTGCAGGGCACTAATGAACCTCTGCCTCACACTGATGCCTCAGGACACTGACTGTCAAGGAAAGTGTCAGAGAAACATTTTTTTCTATCTAGAGTTACGAAACTAGCATTTGAAGGTTTTGTTCTTCTATCTTTAAGGGGAGAAACTACAGGTGAGTAGGGTAAACAATTTAACTAACAGATATCACCATGAAACTTCCCCAGTTGATTACTTACATTAGCGCAATTATTTTACGCTTAAATACGCCAATGAGGCATTATCTTATTAAATATGTACTAATTTGCATACATTTCCAGAACAGAAATCTGGACACTGGATAAAGCCAGGTTAAAAATGATTGTTTCATTTTGTTGACATATTAGTGTCAAAGGTTTTTACAGAGGGAATTTTTGGATATCTCTTTTTATCACTCCATAAATCAGAGTATATTGCCATTAAAAAAAATCTATTTTTGCCATGTTTTTAGGAATAAAATGTTGTATAAATCAGGTTATGAATGATATATGAACAAACCCCTCTGTTAAGACCTTCAGAATATAGATAGTAATGAAAGTGGAAAGTTTGGTGTATGTAAGTGCTACTGAAGTGGAGATTTCTGGCTCAGAGAGAGAAAAAACACATTTTGAGAAAACGGCCTTTAAAGATATGGATTGTAAAATTCCATACATTTTGAAGACACTACAGGTGAATAGGGAAAAAAATAACTAATAGTTATCAACATGAAATTTCCCCAGTTGATTACTTACACTAAGACAATCATGTTTGTATTACAAGTTTTCGGATATTTTATGTTTAAATATGGAAAAAGGCAATATTTATAAGTAACTTTTGGTGAATTTAGGGGAAATCTACAGACACAAATAGACAAAGTAGTAAAATAAACACCTAAATGTGTATTTTTGATGTTTACTATCCACTTCCAAACCAGACAGGTTATGGAAGCAAATTAGCCCATAACCAGTGCATGAAAAACAATGTTTTGCCTGTGGTGTTTCATCTTAATTGGTTGGCAAATTGGTGAAAACGGCTGATGAACTTTGTTCGGCTGTTGCTGCTGATCAAATGAGTTGCTTCCTATCCTTCTTGTGACTGTCTGCCGTGATATCATGTGATGTGGCGCGGCGGTCAAAGGTTGCAGCATCACAAGACTGAAACTATATTGTTAAAGTACACCTGCAATGAATGACCCACTTGAAATGTCAGTGACAGTACTTCCTCACTTTCAGTTCTCTTCTCTGTTTGGTTTGCAGAGTGTCTTTATGACGGTAGCGGTGTGTCAGTGTGTTGTATCTACTGTGGTCAAAAGCTGTCTGTAAATGAGAAAAGCCTGTGAGAAGAATGAAGGGTGGCATTTAGTTGTTCTCTTTCTGACCTTATCTGTCCATTGTGTTATATGCTATAGAGCATTTTCTTTTACAGAATGCAGTACAGGTCATTTGAGCTGAGGTCTCTGTTATAGTGTAAGCTGTTTGTTTGTTTGGGATAAAATCTATTCATAGAATCTATTTTGGTGCCAAGAGGAACTACTCTGTGATAAATGACGTGAGCTATTTTAATAACAACACACTAACCTAGTTGTACAGTACATTCTGACACTGATCAGAATAATTTCTTCCTGCATTGTTCACTATGCATTTTATTGACACATGCATAAGCTCCGAGCCAGAAATACACAAGCAGGGCAGGTTCACCAGGCCAAGAATTTCATGAACCCGCTATTAGAAGAACAAGAAGGGCAAGGTGCAGTAGCGAACGCCAAGCCGAGGGCACCATCTGTGTTCAATGTTTGAGCACCATCTCCTCATGTGGAGACATGCCTCTTTAAGTTTATAGGTTGCTCTGTTATTTACACACAACAGTGGATACCACACCTGCCTCCTGGCCTCCTACAGTTAAACATGAACATAACATACTGTACTGCCTGTCCTAGATTAGTGACATGCAGAGTTCATCGTTAATGTTCTTTTTTTCACGTGCCAGGTCAGGCAAGTGGGTCATAAATCTACTTGCCCGAAATCAATTTTTACAGTTGTGGCCGGAGGCATTATCTTTTCAGGTTGTCCGTTCGTCGGTACGTCCGTCCAGTCCATTTTTGAGAACACGATATCCCAGGAACACCTTGATGGAAGTTCTTCAAATTTGGCACAAAGGATGAACTGATTAGATTTTGCTGACCATAACTCAAGAGTTGATATGCTAATATGACAATTTTACACAAACGTCTAATAGGATAAAATGATGAAGTGATGACATTCAGACATGGATGTAAACTGCACCTTGACTGGTTGGCGGAGGCATACAACCGCGAGACGGCAATTCTAGTATTTATTATTGGTTTCAAATATCAACAAAAACTTAAGTTAATTGTCATGTTTTATCCGCCTTCCTCTCAAACTCGCGGCAATCTTCGCAATGCATAGTTGAAGTTTCACCCACATCCTCTAACGCCACCCAACTAAACTCCTGTTTCCAGGATAATTGAAATGCTCGCTTGCAATTCAGATAATAATCTTTGTCTATACCCGCTGCCATTTTCTTGCGAGTGCCTGATGGGTGCTGTACATGTGCAACCCTCAACAGAGATGAGAAGGAAGTGAGATGGCTCAAGTTTCAAGTTTGGTTTATATATAGAGCACATTTAAAAACACCAAAGTTGACCAAAGTGCGGTACAGTGGTAAAATAACAATACAATATACTGTATAAGAAAGCTCACTCCTTAGCCACTTCCATCATCATCTGTGGAAAAAAACATTGTGTTTAATTCTTTTTTACCACTTATCCAATCAGCTAAGAGAGCCTTCTTGCCGGTTGGAGACGTGTAACCATAGTAACCCGTGCCAACCTCGTGACCAAAACAATGATTTGTGAGAATCAAAATCGGAACTAATTTAAAATGTATATTTCACCTAGCAAAGTGAAATCTTATACTTACAATTAAACTGAAGCATTAATGCCGTTGCAGAGCTATCCGTCAACGTTTGTTATGAACGTTGTTGTCACTGCCACATTGCTTTGTGGGATATTTATGCCGCCGTAGTGTCCAGCGTTGCATACTGTAAGATTTCACTGGAAAAAGTATGCAATTCACGTACTATTGGTTTCATACTAAGGTTTAAATATCTCACATACTGTTTTAGTGTACTAAAAAATAGCATGTTAGAATAGAATTTGGGACGTAACCATTGTGAATTACATCAGCTGGCAGGAAGTAAACATGGGCCCAAGCTGTTGCCTAGGAATGCAATTCCACTGAAACGGTCTATAAGGTCTCAAACCAAAGAACTGTGTTGAACCCAGTGCTTGTTTGTTGCAGTACATGACATGTTTGGTTACTTTACACAGGCTACTTCTGCTAACAGGTCCGTCTTTGTCTGTCTTATCTGGCTGTTAAGAGTGCTACCTGTTCCTCCAAGGTTAAGTGCTTCTATCGCAACAGAGTGGGCCGAGTAGTCAGCAAACATTTGAACTGAAGGCGTTGTAGTCCAGCTGTTCTTTGTTTTGCTTTGTTTTCCATCTTGAAACGTATTTTTATGTTGTTTGTTTTAAGGTTTTTAGGCCGGGTGTTTTTTAGCCACCGCTACTACTCTATCACACTTCTTTACCTTCAGCATGATTTTAAGATGAAAGACGGATGTTTTTCAGGATGTTTTTCAAGACAGAGTAAATCATACTGCAGGTTATTTATATAGCTTTATTGTAGAACAGTATGCTAAGAGTAGCCCATCTCCAGCTCAGCGTATGGTAAACAGTTGTCTTCATGTACTGACCAAAGAGGTAGCTGGATGATAGGGCTCACTAGGGGGACATTCTCACACACTTTGAAATATATACAAATACATAACTACAGCACCGTTGACCTGCATGTTTCTGCCCATCGTCAAGTGACGGTGGGAAGACATGTGGCTGAAGACGATTGTGCAACTTGTCCAGGTCTCGGCTAAACACCACAACAGACTCTCATGTTACCAGCTCACAGACAAATGAGTTCTGGTAAATTTGACGACACTAAACAGAACCACATGACATGAAGAGCACTAGAGCCGCTGTGTGTGTGTGTGTGTTTGTGGATTTTATGGTCACGGTTGCTGTCAGAGCTCATTGGAAAACCTGCCTTGTGATGCAAGAGTTGTTGATAGGAAGGTGAGACGGAGTAAAGCTTAGTGTGATGGCAGGAGTGCAGGCGTTGGTGTGTTTGTTTCTTATGTCATATAATCAGTGTAGCTGGACACGTGGAGTCTTTAGTGCTAAAACATACACTTACACTGTCCCCTGCCATGTATTTGCCATGGACATCACGCCATATCAGCAGTAATTCTGTTCAGACGGATAAATTAACCCAATAATGGCTTCCATCCGTCTACAGTAAAGTGGTTCTTAGTGAAAAAAACACATGTATAACTTAAATTTGTATAGTTCGTGGTTTCAATAGCAACCGCTGCAGCTTCCTTTTCCGCCATTTTCACAAGTTTAAAATAGGTTGGTGGTCCTTCCCTTTCCTCTACTTAGTAAAGATGGCGACCGTTGAGGGTGAGAAGTGTCCAGCGTTCCACACTCAACGTTTGGACCGTTTTGAGTCCAACAACCGGGTACCTAGGGTACACTGCATTTTGCCATACTTCTCATTGTGAACGCACTTATGCACTCAAAATAGCAAGTTTAAGTACAAAGTAAGCTAATTGAGACACAGCATAACATCAGTAGCAAGTTCAACTACAGTTTTCCCCACAGCCTCAAAGCTCAGGGGTATTCATAGACCTAGAAGAACACAAGCATACTGTGCAGATTACAGTGAATAACAATGGGCTGGAAAGATTGTGAACACTGAGCCAAAGGTGTGTTGTATAACGGCTTTCTTAATAGTGTCGTATTTCTCAGTTTAACTCCCTATTGATAACGGCTCTGCTCTGGAGAAAAGCCAAAACGTAGATCAGGCCTTCCATAAACATAATAATAAAGCTTAGCTTCGCTGCGTAGAGGTCATTGGCCACAGATGTTTTAGTTTCATTCTAGGCTCTTGGCACTCGCTGGTGTGAATATGATGAGGGGGCTGTAGTTTTACAGTGTTTTTCAAATTGTTGTCAGCTTACATAGGACCCTACACGTCGGCACGCCAGCAGAATATAAAATGTTTAATAGGCTGTAAAATGAACCAAAACATTATGTCCATACTGTGAGCATGCAGTATGTTAGTTGATACTTGATGTCCTCAGACCACCCGAATGTGAAGGGTTGTTTCTCCTGCAGACTTTCTTGACAAGACAGGCTCCAGTATATCTCCAGTGGGCTACCTTCGGGTCCAAAAAGTGGAGCCAATGCAGAAATGCCTTAAACTTGCATTCTATTGAGCTCAAATCCTCAAATGTCTTGTTTTGTCCACAACTCAAAGATATTCAGTTTACTGTCATAGAGGAGTAAAGAAACCAGGGAAAATTCACATTTAACAAGCTGAAATCTTTACTTTTTAAAAAAAATTAAACAAACAGATTAATCGATTATCAAATATAGTTGGCGATTAATTTAATATTAAATAATATTAAATATTAATATAATTTAATAGTCGATTAATTGCTGCAGCTCTAATCTCCACTTTACATAGTAACTACAGGCCTGCTACTACAGCCTAGCAGCTCCGTCTGGATGACTTGAGGCTGTTTCTCATTTTGTTCTTGCTCCTTATGTAACTCAACCACAGGGTCTGTGTGGTGGGAGAAAAGGGTGGAGAGGAGACAAGTGAAGTCTCCTCAGTGACTCACTGCCAGACCAAAATCCCAAGTGGGGTTAATTGACTCTGTTTTATTAGTTTAATTGACCCTGTTGCACCAGAACAGTGAATTAGCTGTAGGGTGACCAGATCCCAATAAAACCAAATGTGGGACTAAAGGTATGTTTGTGTGGGACAATGTGGGACATGTTACTAATGCTGAGCGGTAGATTTCAATTTCGATATAATGTCTAACTAACTTATAAAAATAAACATTTCTATTCTGTCCCTTAGCTTGTAACATCTCTATGCTTTGCCCTCTGGTTGAAAAATAACTATTTTGCAAAGAAAATGAGAATGACCTTTCTCTGACTTCACCCAGTTATAAGTAGTTTGACAGTCTTTGTTGTAGCTTCATTTCCTTTTCTTTGTGGTAGTTCCCATCATATTCTGACTTTTCCCCGTTGGCCGTAGCTTAGCAGAAACAGGTTAACCTGCACTTGACCCACGTGATGGCAGCCTTCCCTGCTTTCTTCACAGCCATTGGATAAAAGCCATATTTTAGAAGTCCTGCAGTGGTTTGACTTTTGAAAACTAGAGCTGATCTAAACGAGGGACATAGTAGTCTCAATATGTGGGACACGGGACAAGGGATAAAAATGCTGTGCAGTCCCTCATAAAGTGGGACACCTGGTCACCCTAATTAGCTGTTGGACAGCAGTTTATTCTAACTATATTATCATATTATTAGTAGGGCTGTGTATTTTGCAAGAATCTTGTGATACGAAATGTATCATGATACTCCGGTTGCAAGTCAATATATTGCGATACTGTAAGCAACGCAATATATTGTGTTTTTTTTTTATTCCATTTTAGGAAAACTGTCATAGTATAAAGAACACATTAGAAATATATCATTTTAGAATAGGCAAAAATAACACATTTGTGCTGCATGCAAAAAAACTGCATGTTTTTTTGCCCCAAACTGCATGTGATTATCATAAAGTGCATACATGTCTGTAAAGGGAAGACTTGTGGGTACCCATAGAACCCATTTTCATTCACATATCTGGAGGTCAGAGGTTGAGGGACCCTTTTGAAAAATGGCCTTAACAGTTTTTCCTCGCCAAACTTTAGGGCAAGTTTGGAGCGTTCTTTAGCCTCCTTCTCGACAAGCTAGTAAGACATGGTTGGTACCAATGGATTCCTTAGGTTTTAGCTTTGAAACTGAGCCCCCTGTAGTGGCTATCTTTAGTCTTCATTCTTCTTATCTTCGTCTTAACTTACTTTCTGTCAATAACTACATTTCAAGGAAAACATCACAATGTTTTACGCGTTGAGTCGGCCCGGTAGCAACGCCAACGGTAAAACAACCGTGTTGCTCCGACGTTAACTTGTTTATTTACAACTGAACCTTTTCACAATAAAAGTAATTTTACAATAAAATTCACTTCCTGTCCCTTTGTCACGTGTGAAGCCGCACAGGATGAATCTCAAATTCACAGTGGTCAATATACAGGAAGGAATCACACCATATACAGTCACAATATTCTCTCACATTTATCTGAAATATATTCTTCACTGAACTCCAGCAAATAATATTATCCAAACAATAAACATAAACTTGGCACTAGTAAATGGCGCTTACACCCGCTACAACCTCCGAAAGATCGAATAGCGGGCAGTTGGATTTTTATAGGGGTTAATTAAAAATCGAGTATCGCACAACATAATATCGCGATACTCATGCGTATCGATATTTTTCTACACCCCTAATTATTACTAAAACATAGTGTGACCTACAGTATTATATAATCCATCACGGATGGGCAACCAACATGTGCCATGCAGTATACCAACAGTATGCAGCTTTTGAGCAAACACTTACAGGCAGTGAATTGTCTCATAAGCACACCCAGAGTAGGATAAATAACCTGCAAGGTGCATTTGTATACAAACTGCTCTGCTTCAGCAAAGCGTCGCTGCAGAAGTGCTGGTATTGTGGGCGGTCGTACTTCCCTGTTGTCCTCATTGGCTCCCCACTTTTCCCCAAAACACATGTCTCCAACGCCTCCTCCTCTCTCCTATAAACTTCTCCTGTGAGAGTTTGACTGGAGTCATATGTCCCAGTACTGTACATGGTGGAGGATACTGTCTGTTGGATGATTCATATTTAGAAAACAATACAGACACTTGCTTATTATGGGTTTCACTTCTGCTTTATTTGGAGATCTTGGACAGCCATGCGTCAGGAGCAGGAACAAAGTGTGCTGATTCATTTATTCACGCTTTGGAAACAGACTTCCGTGGAATATTTCATCATTTATTACTATCAACACCCAAAGGAAGTTGTCTTGAAATGACGGAGCACATGACCGTGGGAGAGGAGTAACAAGTTTGCTTTCGGACCAAGAACGCTTGACACTTTTCCTCCTCACTCTGCGCGTCCTCCACTCTCCACCGGCGGTATGACGCTCGGTGCGGTGACCGAATCCGACAGCTCGTCGGCGGTCAGCTTCTGCTCTTGCTGCGGGGCCAAGATGGTGCCCTACTTCAGCGACGACTCGGTGGTGTCCAACAATCAGATCAACCAGCTGTAAGTTTACAAAAGTGGCACTGTTGTTGTGGAGGGTAGATATATATACACTCTGTAATAGTTTGATATTGTTTTATACATTAAAACACATTAATACAATGGGACAGACAGTATAACTACAGCACCTGATTACAGATGATCATAACTATCATTATCATAATTAAACTGTAAAATAGCTGTCTGTATTTGAATTGATATTTAAATTGAATAGAATATAAATATATATAATAAATAAAGATATATTAAATAAAGATATATTAAATAAAGATATATGAAATAAAAATAAATAAAGATATATTAAATAAAGATAAATAAAAATATATGAAATAAAAATAAATAAAGATATATTAAATAAAGATATATTAAATACAAATATATTGAATAAAGATATATTAAATAAAAATAATTAAAGATATATTAAATAAAGATATATTAAATACAAATATATTAAATAAAAATAAATAAAGATATATTAAATAAAAATAAATAAAGATACAATGAATAGAATAGATTTGAATTGATACATTAAAACACATTCCTTTGGTGGCAGGGATAGACAGTAACTGATTACACATGATCATAATTATCATCATCATAATTAAACTGTAAAATAGCTGTCTGTATTTGAATTGTTGTATTGTTGGATAGTCAGACTCTTTTCACATTTAAAATGTGGACTAAATGTTTCCCATATGTATTTAGAGATAATAGCAGTAATAATGTGTCGAAACGTTAAACACTGTGAGTAAGCTGAGCATGTGTAAAAGTTTTGCCACACCAGTGGTGAATTTATTTCCTTGGTGACGTAGCAGAGTCTTACTCATATAGTAGTGCTTACTTTTTTGACCTTACTAAGACATAATGGCTCTGCATAAAGTGTGAATCATCCTACCTGTTTCACAGGTCCAGACACAGACAAGCATAAATCACCTGATCGCCATATCAATTGTTTTTGTCCCTCCCTTCTTGTTTGTCCAAGGCTGGGATATATTGTTTGTTTGAACTTGGTGTGATGATCATAGTTGTTATTAAGTTACAATTAAGACTTTTTTAAATAAACATTCAGAAAATTAACTTAAATATGCCTGAAGATGAAGAAAAAGGCTACAATGTTGTTTAAGATTTTCTACATTATTGTATTCAATGTGGTGTTTAACCATTAACCAACAAGCTAATGTTTGTGACTCATCGTAAGACACCCAAAAAAATTGGCCTGAATCCACTTGGCTTCTGACACTTAGTTTAGGAAACCAGGAAACGAGCAACGGAAAATCACTTTTAAAGGAACAGTGTGTAGCATTTCGGGGGATCTATTAGCAGAAATGGAATATAATATTCATACCCATAGACTGTATATAAGAAGTGGACGTAGTCACCGTGACGTCACCCATTGGTTTGTGGACTGCTGTTTTGAAGCCTACAATCAGCGAATGACACCATAAGCTCATGTTTACCATGTTGACTGTGGTAATAAATCAAGTGAGAAGTAGGATCATTTTCTCATAAACTTCTATACAATCACACTTCTTTTTGCAACCAGAGGATTTGCCCCCTGCTGGCTAATAGAAAGAATGCAAGTTTAATGCACTTCGGCGTTGGCTTCACTTCTCAGACCCGGAGGTAGCCTACTGGCGTTACCACGGTTTTGCACTTGGCGGCTCACGTCACTGCAGTCTTGAAAAGGAAGGAGTGAGCGGAGGGGTACTCAGTTGGTTGCAATCTGCAAGCACACCAATAGTTGCTGCCAAATCCTACATGCTGTCCCTTTAATGCAGCATTACCCTTTGTGATTTACAATAATAGATTTCCTTGTAACCCATTAATAGTCTACACTGGATATGCTTGCTTGATTTGCCATTGATTAGTAAGCCTCTGCAGTTAATTTTAGCCCAGCATTCCACAGGTCAGTCAGCTGAACTAAATATTATATATGTTCTTTGCTGTGATGTAAGGGAGTTACCATTAATGCATCTCACACCAATCTTATCTGTGATCTTCACTGCCTGCAGACATCAAGGCAAAGTGAGTTAAAGGTTTCTTTTTGCTGGTGAGATTTAAAAGGATTTAGTTGACTTGTACTTGCGGTGAAGACAAGTTTGCCCTTCAGGACAGATCAAAGCCTGTTCCAGTGTTTCCCAACTCTCATGTGGAGCTGGCTCAGATAAGCTTTGCAAATTTGGGGAAAATCAAT
The DNA here is from genome assembly GCF_015220745.1 of Sebastes umbrosus. Classification (NCBI taxonomy): domain Eukaryota; kingdom Metazoa; phylum Chordata; class Actinopteri; order Perciformes; family Sebastidae; genus Sebastes; species Sebastes umbrosus. The sequence goes on from NC_051275.1 coordinate 27,642,022, forward strand.
GCAGAAATTACTGCAACTGGATTAAAAGATCAACATTACCAAATTTTCCACAAAAATCAATTAATGTAGTTCCAGTGTCTGTGTTTTGATGTTGTTGTGTAACATATTAGAGCCGTGAGAAATTGGTGTCCTGCATGAGGGTTGGTCTTCTGTGTCGGCTTTCAGAGAAGTCAAGGACAGCCTGCGCCTTGATTGCATTGTTTTTCAGCTGTTTTACACATGATTATGTGGTGAGGTTATTGAGTAATCTGAGCGTTTACTCTTTATGAGGGCTGCACCCAGTCTTTAAGGAAATAGGGTGTTTTTTTAAAATGCGTTTGCATAAGTAAGGTTGATGGGAAGATGTTACTGCAAGACACATGCACAATACAGTGCGTACTGGAAGGCACTAAATGGCAGCAGATGTGGGAATATTTTGACTTCCTTTTGTTGGCCACATTGCATGATGCCTGTTGATAGTTTTTATCACCACACCCTTGTATTACTCTCTCATCGCAACGCTGGAGATTTTCAGCATCCTTTTATTTTAGCACCTAGTGTGTGTTTTATGTGTATCGGCATGTTTAATGTTTGTGTACACATATGTCTGTTTGTTTACAGTGTGAACGCCTGTATGTGCCAGAATGTTTAACCAGTGGTTGAATGAGTAATTACAAGCCTTGAGGCCGTCCACGGAGTTAAGTGTTACCTGTGTGGCTAAATGGCATCTAAAACACCATTGTTATCCCAGCAATTTTAGAAATACCGGTAAACCCTTCTCTTCCGCTGCTCTTGTGTGTTTATGTTGGGTATGACTGAAACGTGACAAACTGAAGTGAGTGTTTGTGTCTGAGGGACTTCAGCAGCTGAAAGGGATATGGGTCACTACTTATGCTTGTGTCTGTGCGCCTGTGTGCGTGTGATGCAAATCAAATAACCTACATAACTTGGTTTAAGTTTTTAATGGCACGAGATCAGACCAGCTGTGTACTGTAGCTACCAAGTGCATCACAGTAGTCCTAGTCATTGCCAGGTGTCTGATAGTGTTTGTTAATGGATGTGGGTCCTGGAAGTTCCACTTGTTGTTATAAAGTACTGTCATTCTTTTTTTATTTTTACCACAAGCTATCAGAGTGGGAATGGAAGCCCTTATTCAGCCATTGTTACTAACAATTGAGCTACATATGGCCCACAGACCGTCACCTATTGGTGTGTGGACTGCTGTTTTGAAGCCTAGAGTTCGGAAGTGACACAAGAGGGTTGATCTAAGTATAACTGAATGCTGAATAAGACATTTTTAGGCAACCAAAAGGTTAAATTTTACTTTCATGAACTGAAAACACACTGTGAAAGAGTTAAAGTTGTAAGATGAAAACACGGACAACTCCCAGACCGGACAACGCCGTGGTAGCGACCTGTCAATCACAAGGTAGCCACGCCCTAAAGCATCCCCTGCTTTATGGTCTATTTGACTCTTAATGGGACCATAATTTACGAAATGAACATCATGCTGTATTGAAGAAGACTTGAAACTAGCGATTGAGACCATAAACTCATGTTTACAATGTTTACTGAGGTAATAAATCAAGTGAGAAGTAGGCTCATTTTCTTGTAGACTTCTATACAATCAGACTTCTTTTTGCAACCAGAGGAGTCGCCCCCTGCTGGCTATTAGAAAGAATGCAAGTTTAAGGCACTTCAGCATTGGCTTCACTTTTCAGACCCGGAGGTTGCCCAGTGGTATTCGACCAGCATTAAATTATATTTTACTGAGCTTCTTCTGTACTGTTTTTCTGCCTTCTTAGTTTGTTTTAACTGTAAGTTAAAGTGTAATCTGAATCCTTCTCAGAATAGCACCGCATGCCTGGGTGAGGTATGTTTAGTCCACTAAGGTGGAGCTTGGACCATGATCTGCACACTGGAATACCAGAGAAACTGAAGCAAAACTGCAGCAAAACTTGTAGAAGAAGACAAAGAGTCTAGGGAATATGTTGACTGGCGTCTTTGCCAGTTGATGAAAGTCTATGTTTAGTATGACTGGTATTCCTTTGTCTTGATCAGACTTGACCCCCTTCTGCTCTGGCTGCCCCCATCTGCCGCCTTCTCGTGGCTAATGCTTTGCTCAGTGATCTGCTGTGCAAGTCTTGAAGTCTTGAAATTATTTCTAGGAGAGTAAGAAAATATCGAGTATCACAATATTATGTTTCGTCATAATGTATCGATTCTCAAAAACACTATCGTTTTTTTAATGAATAGTTTACATGCAAAGATCAACTCAGTCAATAGTTTATTTTATTTGCAATGATATGCGCCCTCTCAGTGTAAGTGCCCTCTCAAAGTAGTGCTATGATGTTGGATGTTACAGGGACTGTGATAAATGGAAATGCAGATCCCACTGTTCCGATTGCATAAAAAAGTAAACTTTTTTCACTCAGATTTTATGCATATGGTTTTCCTAAAATTAGATTTAAAAAATCACAATATATCGCTTTGCTTACAGTATCGCAAATTATTGAATTGTAACCCCCAGTATCATGATATCGTATCGCCAGATTCTGGCCAACACAGCCCTACTTTTTTCTAGGGCAAATTTGCCATAATTGGACTGTGTAATGGTGGAGAGTGAGATGACGTGCAACAGAGGTCCCTGGCCAGACTTGAATCAAAGATGTTGTACGGTCAGGAGTTTTGGACCTCTGTTGCATGATGCATTATGAACTTGACTTTCTCATCCATCTGTCACTGTGATCTAGTTGTGACACATTTTCCGTGGCCGTGCCTCCAAGCAGCAGGGCCTAACGTGCACCTGTGGACATGGAGAAACGCACACACACACCAGCTAACTCCCTGTCTTTCCCATGGGCTGTATCTGTCCCGGGTGCAAACTCATAAGGCCTTAGTGGGGGGCCTGCCCTTCATATAGCCAGGCCCTATATTTATCCCACTCTCCTCCTGAGAGTGACTAATATGGGCACGGGCAGGAGGAGGGGGTCACCCAGTTATCTGCCCACTATGTGGAGTGGTCCTTACATAGTGATGATTGTGTCTGTGACTGTTGCCCTAACAAGTACCTACTGCTTCACTTCAGCCTGGGATGGCTGAATGCCAAAAGATGACCCTCCCCACTCTCTGCTACACACTCTGACTGGGTCTTTACCTCCCACCCTTCACCGCCCGTTCCTCGTTCACATACTTTTATGAGGTCAGATTTAGTTGAACTCATTGTCCTCTTTTAATTCCCCCTCTGGCTTTATTCTTCTGTGTATATGTTTGCCCTTAAATGAGCTAGGCGGATAGAAAGGAACATAACAATGAGCTCAACGTACACATGTAGTTCATCTGGGTACATGCCAACAGACTGACTAGTGTTGTTATCATTCTCTGATGGCAGCATTACAAATTGATCTGTTTGAATCACTTCAGTCTACAGGCAGCTGTATTAGATCATTTGACAATGCTAACCTCATGACAGCCATTAGCTGTGTTTCCATTCACATACTGTAGCTTTTATTCGCATTTTGAATTACTGCATCAGAAAAGCTGTACAGAAATGGCAAAATTCGCTAAAACTTCCTCAATTGGGCAAAAAAAATGTAAGTTCACGCGAGGTGTTTTTAGCCTTTGTTGAAAAAGAGTTAATGCTCTAAATGGATTATGGAAACCCCTTTGCCAAATACGGTATATTATGATGTAGCGAACATTAAACTCACACGACTGATTAGCTGTTTTCCGCTGTCGCTGTCTTCTTGGATATTCCCATAACTAGCGAATGCTTGTCTTCATCTCCGAACAGCATGAAACATGGCCAATACTACAGTAGCTGACATGAAAGAACAATTAGAGCTCATTGAAACATATTCCTGAAGACCTCTCTCCATTCTTCTCTCATAGATTGTTAGTTGGCCAAGCCGACTTGTTTCGTTTCCGGTTTGCAACCTCTACTTCTTTCACTCTGTTTACTGGCGGATTACAGCCATGCGTAGCCTATAGCACCAACTTCTGACCAAACTACGCTGTAGCAGAGTTTATTCGCTCCAAACTAGTTAATAAAACAGGCCTAATTTGCTTTTCTTTTTTGCGATATTTCAAAAGATTGCATAAAATTTGCATGACAATTGCCTGGAAACACTGCTACTGATGCAGAGATTTGCAGAATGGGTTCACTTTTCTTGATTAATTGATTATTAATTGTGTTTATGAAATGCCAGGAAATAGTGAAAACTGTTTAATATAATTTCCCACAGCCGAATGAGATGTATTCAGATTCTTTGTTTTATTCAGTAACACTAAGATATTCAGTTTAGTATCATATATATGGCAAAGAAACCATCAAATCCTCACAATGAATGTGAATACTGGTACATTTTCTGTCAATCATCAATAGATTAATCGACCAATCGCTGCAGCTCTAGTGTAGAATCAGTGGGTGTTTGTTTTGTCTCTGCTTAGCCATACCCTTTTATGAGTCTATACAAGTAGCTTAAAACCAGTCCCTATAATCAGAGCACATGCAGGCTTCAGTGTTAAACCTCTGCAGAAGGCTATCGCTGCTATCAAAGAGAAGCTTCTATGTACAGTAAGTCGGCCGTGCTCGTTCTGACTGCAGTCTATCAATAGCTGAGACTTTGAAAGGACTACAGTATTTTTAGAAACTGTAGTTGAAAGTCGTTCACAGCCCTCCACCTCTCCAACCGTCAGGTTTAGTTTACACTTTCTCAATGTGTCTGTGTGCAGGAGTAAAAGTGCACATTTGCGTGCATGCACGTGCATCGCTTTCCATGCGTATAAGCGTTCTATTACAGATGACATTGTACAGTAGCGCTGCTATACATGGTCATTGCCAAGTACAGTACATGAGTCTGTGTGTGAGATGATACAGCAGGACTTGAGGAGAGGGGCGGAAATGAAAACGACGAAGTTATGAGAAATGCTGAAAAGAGGAAGTGACAAGAGTCAAGAGTGCGAGGAAACGGCTGGGTCAAGGGTGGCAGGGTTATGGGAAATAAGCTCAGCACAAAGTTGCGGTTTTGTTTTTTTTTCTCTGTCTCTGTTGTCTGAGTCTCTTCATCCTGTACATCCACGGTCTCAGCAAAACTCAGGAAGGACAGTAGGACGGCTGGAAGGATGGAGAGATGAAGTTACAGAGGAAAAGGGCATGACAGGAAGCCTAAATGGCAGACGGCAGACAGTGTGAAACTGAAGAAGTGTAGAACCTAATGAACTGTAGATGTTGGGTTCATTGAGTGTAGACTTGCTGCTGCAAAGGGAAAGATAGATTATTCAACACAGTGGTTAACCGTCAAAATAAGCATATCAACCGGTTGTTTGCGCAATTTCAAAACGTTGCTTTTGATGTCATCACCTCCCTTGGATTGATCCCAGTGATTTTCACTGTTTGTACTTGTCAGTTCCTCGCCTTAGTTTCTGGCCCCGGAGGCTACGAAACCACTCTCATTCAGGTTTAGCAGAACAGGTCAACCAACTCCCTGGATTAGTGTTACACTCAGCTTATATCCACATTATTTGTTCTATTTTATTATGGACAAATTGCAGTGAGCTTAAACTTTCACTAACCTCTTAAAAACTTCTTTTGGCGAATGCTCTGGGTAAATTATTGAATGTGGAACAGTTGTGCTTATTCAAGCCAGCAGATCATTTTAAATATTTTTGAAATGCTGTAAAAGTAACCAAAAAGGGTTTCTCTAGAAATCTGTTTAACTTTAAGACCCGTGTTTGGCTGGCTGTCAAGATTGTGGCTGCACATGTTCCTGTTCCTCGATAGGCTAAGCTCTTGCCAGCTAGACTTGTGGGTTCAATTTTGGCAAAACCTGCAGAGCTGACACGCCCAATGTGTTTTTGTTATTATGATGGATTCCTCCTTGGTCTGCAAGTGCTACTCAAATCCTGATTAAACATTTCACATGCATAGTTTTCTCTAGCAGTAGTGTTTTTGGCTGCACCTCAGAGGGTCAGCCCTACAAACGCAAAGGTCTGTCACTGAGGGACTGAATGAGTGATAAAGTTACAGGATTGGTTGGCCGAGTGTTGGAGTTTCCTCATTGGCTGTTGCTCTTTCAAAATGAAAAAGCGGGGAACAGTCCGTTATGCAAATTAACCTATCCAGCGCAAAGCATCCGGCTCATGAAACTTGGACCAAGCTGTCAAACTAGGAGATCTAGTTCTAAAATGAAATGACATTCAGCAGTGGCACAGCCTATTTCTCACTGAAAATGTTTTCAGAAGTATGAAAGTAGTATTACGATTTTGGTGGATTGTATAGATGAAATAACAGAGCAGGCCGTCATGTTGTTTCCTGTTTGAAACGGCAAGCAGAAAACCAGGGACCAATCCCGTGCATTCAACAAGTGCATCCTCTAGTGTCTTGGCCAGACCTGGTGGACATGTACCGCTGCATTTAACATTATAGACATGACCACTGACTATTTGTGTAACAATTTAACCACAAATTCACAGACTGACCATACACGGTCCAGCCATATACTCGGTTTTGACCAAGTCTTGTTTTGTGTTCTCTGCATCCACTGAATAAATGCAAGAGCACCAGTGCCTGCTGTCTAATTTGCAGACCTCTTGCTCAGCATCATTAAGGTTATGGTTTACTGGTCCCATGGCTGTCATTTGACATGGTCATAAGCGGCTGCAGAAGTAGGCCTTCAAACCTGTTTTATTGGTATCTAGTGTAACTTAAGTTAGTGTGCCACCATGAGAAAAACCTCATTCACACATGCAAGCACACCAGAGGTGCTCACACACTCAATGTTTGGTATCCAGTTGAAACACTGACCTCAGTTTTTTATGTGTCCTCATCCTCGATGCAGTGACCTCAGTCACAGTTAATAAGATTAAGTGTTCCACAGAGGAACAGAGCCCCGTTTGATACGACCTGCTTTGGTGAGGGGCGCTGGGTTCTGGCCAGCTCTTATCTCCGCTCAAACATTGTGGAGGAGGGGACTCGCTCTGTCTTCCCGCTCGGACCCCCGGTCTCCTCACAATCCCCCCTCCGTCCCGCCCTACTGGCAGCTGCTGGTGTGAGTAAGTCTGTATGTGTAATCCAGCTGTGTGGAGGAGCAGAGGACATTGTGTTCTGAGTTCAAATTGGGGCTTGTTTTGGGGAGCCTGTGGACCAGAGGCCAGCTGAGTGGACCATTGTGACACTGACATAAGCCCATGACAACACTCGTCTGTTCCCGTCCCCATCTTGAGCTTATTATGAGAAGCTGGGGTCAGCATATGCAAGAAAGTGATAACACATTATATAAGTTTAATGAAATACCAAATATGATTAGATAACTTGGAAGGAGTTGCTGTGTTTTTTTTATTCATGTGTTTTTCTTTTCTCTTCCCTTCCAGTATCAGTGAGAGTTTCCTCACCGTAAAAGGTGCAGCCCTGTTCCTTCCAAGGGGAAACAGTCCCACGCCTAACTCTGCACCTTGCATCAGCCAGCGCAGGAACAAGCACACAGGTAAATACTTGTAAACACACAAATGACAGCTGTGCCAACTCTCAGCCTTAGAAATGAACTCCACAGAAGAACTTGAGGTTGAATTGCAAAGCGTGTTTTCAAATGGACATTCCTCTGCAGCATCATCAGTAACAGCTGGTGTTAACTTAACTGAAGCTGTTTCACAACAAGGCAGATGAGTTCAGTCAGTTCACTGCCGCAATGCAATGTGGCGGCCAGATTGAGGAATATTTTGTCAAAGAACTCACACTTAAAATATCTTTAAAATGTTGGAAACAAGGGAAGTAGAATCTGCTGCTGTCTGTGGATAAAGACGGTCTTTGTAGTTGGAGCTTTTGTGATGTAAAATGGGCTGATTTCTATAAAAAGCATCAGAAACAGTGTTTCAGAAATAACAGGCTTTTTTTCCTCAGATGTATTCAGAGATCAGGTTGAATGTAATCCTAAATGAAAGAGACTCTAGTGTGAATGCACTGGAAACTTGCCACAGGGTGAATGATACATCATCTTAGGTGTTATGTCAACCTTTAAATGGCAAGAATGCGAGCGTTGTCCAAAAGAAACTAAAACTAAGTGAGGATGTTGAAATCCTTTCCATCCAGGTGACCTCCAGAAACATCTCCAGACCATGTTCACTGTGCTGCGGCCGGAGGACACCATCCGACTGGTCAGTAACACACATTACACACATACACACCACACACACAGCAAAGCAAGGTGGCATTGTGATCAGGGAGATTATACTCCAGGCGGAGAGCCCGGTTTCAGTTCTTTGTTAGCAAACATAAAGAACTGAAACTTGTTAGGAAAAAAACTGTTGTTGGACATGGCAAGTCGTAACTCCTCAATTTGCACCAACAAAGATACTCTTACATAAAACATACAGCACTCAAAGTATAATTAATAAAGTGGTATTGCAGCCTTCCTTCATGTCTACCCCATCTTTTCTTGCAGGCTGTGCGTCTGGAGAGCGCCTACCCTCAGGTAACCCGCTACATGGTGGTGGTCTCCACCAACGGTAGACAGGACACGGAGGAGAGCATCGTGCTCGGCATGGATTTTGTCTCCTCTGATAGGTAAGTGCCACAACAATGGTACACTATTATTCTGGCTTGTAGTGTGATATTAACACTCATTAAATCCCACACTTGTGCCAACAACTAACACCTCGTCCTAATGCCTAGTTCACACTACGTCAGATCGCTGTACTGTTCACACTACACAACTTGCTGTCTTGTAACCGGGAGTCTTGAACAGTGGTCTTTACTATTGTTATTTATATTCAAGTGAAGGAAAAGCGAAGCATGCTGAAGTCTGACTTCCTCTACTGTTATGCTTTGACCTGGAAACATCCCTGTATTGTGTCGATCGGGTGTGTCTTGTTTTGTTGTGCTGTTGTTTGACGTGTTGCTCTTCCTGCCAGCTGCTGTTCGGTGGGTCTGGTTCTACCTCTGTGGAGTGACACTCTGATCCACTTGGATGGAGACGGGTAAGACACCACACCTACCTGCTTCCTCTTACTGCTCACTGAGGGCAGCTGACTGCTCTGATGACTCTTATTTACTCATTTTATTGTAAGAAGATTTGTTAGTGTTGTAAGATGACGCCTATAAACTTATACTGCACGTTCCATTTCTAATCTCTCTCTCTCTCTTTGTTGTCACAGTGGTTTTAGTGTGTCGACGGTGAACAGGGTTCATGTTTTCAAGCCAGTTTCTGTCCAGGCCATGTGGTAAGCAACTTTTATTTTCTAATAGCTATGTGAAGGTTGAGGTTAAGGTTGCAGGCTTAAAAAGAAACTGTATCCATTGTACTCCCCCTTTGACTTTGACCTCCAGCCTTTTATCTTCTTTGTCACTAGTTCTTATCTCTAGTCTCCACTTCCTTTTTTCCTCATTATCTCTCTTCCTTCCAGTCTTTTCACTATCATTCTTACACGCCAGTGCTGCCTCTTCATTTCCGTACTCGTCTTCATTTCCTCATTTTCTTGTCCCTTTGTTACTTTGCTCTTTGTCTGACCCCCCTCTCCTTTGAATATCTCCTGATACCTTCATTTATCTGCAGTTATATCTCTGTATTATGTCTCTTCATCGCTGTAATCTTTCTGTTCTTCTCTTCTCACATCTGTTCCCTTGTTTCTCTAACTTATTATTCAACCTTATTATATTTCTCATGTGTTATTGTTCCTTAATTATTATTCATTTTCACTTTCTCTGCATCTCACATAGGGGAATGACAAAGGGTAAAAAAAAAAAATGTAACATAGATATACAGTAAAGATCACCATGAAACTTCCCCAGTTGATTACTTACATTAAGAGATGTTTTTCTTTTCTTTCCACTAGTCTGAAAGATGTTATGGAAGCAAAATAGCCCAAAATCTCAAAATTGACCAATGCATGAAAAACAATGTTTTTGCCTGGGGTGCCTTTGCCCATTGTTATCGCCTCTCCTGGTTTAAATTATTTGACTCTGTCAGTCACTTGAAGAACATATTCATGTTTCAGTCTGTAGTAGTTTTTGTCTTTTTGCCCTCAAGACAACTTCTCAAGTGTGAATCCTTTTCCTTCTCACTGTCTGCCTCAGGTCAGCCCTCCAGTCGCTCCACAAAGCGAGCGAGGTGGCCCGCTGCCATAACTACTACCCGGGAAGCCTGTTCCTGACCTGGGTCAGCTACTACCAGAGCAGGGTCTCATCCAACCAGATCTGCGTCAATGAGTGGAACGCCATGCAGGACGTCGAGTCCCACCGTGCCAATTCACCCGTTCTCTTCACAGACCTGTGAGTAGAGACCACATGACTGCACACACACATTACGCAAATCCACACACTGATGATCTGGAATATTGTTTGGTTTGTGTGGCGTTCCAGACAGGGAGTCTTTTCAGTTTGTATGCCGTAGAGTAGCACAGCTCTCATTGATGTGTAGTGCAAAATTCCTATGGAGTGAGTACACTGCTCTGAAATGTTCAAATCAAAGGATGTGTTGAATGGACAACAAACACTGCATTTCATTCAACAGGTTATAATACATTAACGTAATAATATATAATGCATAAACTAAAAAAGTATTACAGGTATTTAGTGACTAAAAGAATGAAATTCACAAAATAGTTTGAATTCTGTTCCAATAGTTGCTTTTGGCCAACAGTTGCTGTTGTTTTCTTTTTCCTAATAATTAGCATTTTGCAAACATAAGCAGATGTAAAAGGTAACTAAAAGTAAAAGGTAGTAGGAATTAGTCGTAGTAGTATCTCCCGATTCGATACTATCGTGATGGGAAAAAGTTGAATCATACACTTCTAGAGACTTTTACTTCGGAAAATCTCTAAATTGTGTGTAGTCAGAGATGTCCTGAAGTCAAATATATCAGTCATTGTCAGGAATATGAAGCAGTGTGTTTTTATACCTCCGAAAGCATTCAGAAATGTAGTTATTTCAAGGTACAAATATGGAACTTTTACTTGGGAATATCTCTAAATTGATACAGTAAAAATGCTTGATTTTGTGTCTGAATGTATGTACGATTTCAAAATCGCGATACACAGGTGAATTGATTTTTACCCTCCACCCCTAGTAGATATAGCCACTACTTTCTGTTAGAAATGGGATGGTCATATCTTCACAACAGCATTGCTTAATCTCTTCTCACATGCAGAGAGTGTTGCTACACCTCTACAGCAGAGTACTATCAGTCTTCAGAGCCCTGGACTCTGGAGCTGCTGGGGTCACGTGCTGTCTGTAACCTCTCAGGGTCACAAGAAGCAACACAGAGAGGCACAAACAAAAACAAAAGCACTCATGGCACGGTAGCAAATGCTGAACTGTGTTCAATTAGACACATGCTGATACACAAACGCATCAAATCTTTGTGACGGAGTTGTGAAGAGATCCACAAGGGAGTGTAGAAAGTGCATGGAATGACAGCTGGATTTATGTCTTTACTTATACCAGGGAAATTCCCCTCTCTGCTGCTTAGTCACGTGTCTCGCTACCTATATTGAGCGTCTGTCTTACTCACACACACACTCACACACACACACACACACACTTCAGAGATTCTCCAGTGTCCAAAATAGCTGAGGCTTTAGCCGGCTTGATTTACGTTTGGAAAAATGGAAAGACAGACAAATAGGTAGACCAACAGAGGGACGGACAGAAGCACGTGGTCAGCAGAGAGAAGGAGGTAGAGGATGGGGGTGTTAGCGGGGATTAAAGAAGATATACTGCTGCTGCATGCACCTGATGCCCCTGGATGGAGAGGACAAAGAAATGTGGACAGAAAGAGAAATCAAGGTCCACTTAAAACTTGACAGACAAGAAACACCCACATTTACTGTCTGCACTGAAACAGAAATAACTTAACAGACTCTCCCTTCGGAGCAGGTGTGTTTGCACTTGAGTGCCCTCATAATTTAAGATTACCACCCACGTTTTATGAGCTCCAATACACACATTAATAGCACGTAAAGTCCCTGTTTGTTGCCCAGCACAGGGTGACTCCCAAAGTTACATGACCTGCCAGTGTTTGTTGACATGGCAGCTCATTGGATGAGAAATTCAGATAGCAGGAAGTAGTTTGATCTTGGCATGGTTTTGTGTTTTCGTGATTAATGTAGGTTACCGTGAATTCCCGTAGGTTACTCCTCTATCAGCGATTCAAGGAAGTGACATAGAATTTCCATTCTTCGGTTATTCATTAGCGCCGTTCCTTGTCGTCATACATGTGTACTTTTATTTCTGTGTTTCCCTGACCAGCCATCACTCCCTCAGGCTGTCGGTAGGCAAGTCGAGGCTTGTTTTGAGGTTAAAGTTTTAGTGGATGTTGGTAACTAACCTATATTTGTTGGCAGGAGTGACTAGGTTCTCTTCCTCTTAACCCTGTGGACTCATTCTCTGGGGGTCAGTAAGACCTTCAGCATGGAGGTAAACAAGCTGACGTGAAGTTTCCAATTCTCCAACGCAGATGGATGCTTTTAAAGGGATAGTTCAGGTGTTTTGAAGTGGGGTTATATGAGGTACTTATCCATAGTCAGTGTATTACCTACAGTAGCAGACATGAGTTACCGCACGGAACCGAAGCAAGGTGCTGCTGTGGACGGGGCCGGCAGCAAAACGTATTTTAGCCACCTAAAAGAAAGGCTCACCTAAATAATTCAACGTCAGTTTAAGTGTACGCTATATTTAGAATATTTTCACTGCTTTACCTTGCCGTGAAAATATTGTAAATATCGTACACTTCAACTGATATTGATTTTTTTAGGTGAGCCTTTCTTTTATGTGGCTAAAATACGTTTTGCTGCCGGCCCCGTCCACAGCAGCACCTTAGCTTTGCTCCTGTGTCTGTACTCCTGTCTGCTTCTCCAAACTGGAGGTGTGCCGATCATCATCTACTGTAGGTAATACACTGACTACTGTGACTACTATAAGTACCTCATACAACCCCACTTCAAAACACCAAACCATCCCTTTAAGTCTGCCGTTACACACCAGTGGTCACAATGCCCCCTCTTTGTGTCTGCTGACCCACACTGCTGTGTACTGTTACCGTGAGGATCCACTTAGAAGCAAAATAAGACAAAAGTAGACAACGTAAGAAGGAGTATCTAGGAGACAAACTGAGCTCTTCTCTCCAGAGAGGTAATTAGGCCACTTGTTGGTATCATCAGTGTGACGTCCAAAGGCTAAATGTGTCCCCCAGCAGTGTGGTTAGAAACAGAGCCAGGCACAACAACAGGCGTACTCCACAAGGGGACTTTGTTGTGGATCTCCGACTGTCCAGATTTTCTGTTCCCTCTCCAGTTTCTGAGAATCAGACAAAGTCGTAATTCTCTCGTGGAACAAGTAATCTCATTGAGAGTATCGTGAAATTTAATCAATGAACAGAAGGAAAGTGTTGTTGCTGTGGAGGTGGTTCTTTGTGTCCAAAAGTGTATTTCTTCTTTCAGGCTAAGAGAAAATGTGTTAATGTTATGTTTTCATAAAGGTGTTTGTGTCTGTATCTGCAGGCCCACAGAGAGGGAGCGCACAGAGAGGCTCATCAAGACGCGCCTCAGAGAGATCATGATGCAGAAAGACCTGGAGAACGTCACCTGTAAGGAGGTAAGAGGCACATAGATGAACATGGTGATGTATACAGATATATCTTGGTTTTGCAAATGCAGCTGTACTTGTTAAGATATCTAAGTGCCAATTTTCACTATGGTACCAGATCCGAACAGAGCTGGAGATGCAGATGGTGTGTAACCTGAGGGAGTTTAAGGAGTTCATAGACAACGAGATGATCGTCATCCTGGGACAGATGGACAGCCCCACTGAAATCTTTGAACACGTCTATCTGGTAAGAACCTGTGAGCCACGTGGTCTGAGTTTGATTTAGACAAGACAATATTTATTTATTTACCTGGAATTTAGTAGATACAATTATGTGTTGAATATGCAGTATTTGTGACTATATTGACGGGACTTGTGATGTCTGCAGGGCTCGGAGTGGAACGCCTCCAACCTGGATGAGCTGCAGAACAGCGGGTAAGAGATCAGTCAAAGGCACACTCACTAATATCACTGTCTGATTTTTAATAAATCACTAGTTGAAGTTGATTGAAATGAGAGAATACATTACCTCTGCATCAGAGCATTGCTACAAAGGTTCATACTAGGGATGTCACCAGAAATGTAGTAGTCAATACCAGTGAAATTCCACGATTCTCGATACCCAATTCGAAACCACGGTTACCAGTTTTTTGTGAATTTATTATTAATCCCTGATGATCCACCTCAAGTTTCACACCAAAAACTAAAATTTTACATTACATTTGAACTTGTCATTATAACGTTATAATTTGCCTTAGCTCAGTTCTCATTTTTGAATAGAGCTTGAATTCATCATAATGTAACCCAATGGAACCTCAATATGTTAGCTGTTAGCTCCGTTATTTAGCCAAACAGGAGCTAAACAGCTAACATTAGCTAGCTCTCCTCCTGCAGATTTCGACACAGATTTGTTATTCACAGTGTAGCGTTATCAGGGAAATTTTCTATCGTCCCTGGTACGACGGGAAACCATTAATCTCGTGCCCTCATCCCCGGTACGTACAGTAACAGCTGACCGTTTTTTCAGTTCTTTCGAACCACCTGTTACTTGCATTGAACTCTAAATTAGTTTGCAGCGATGTCTCTGACCCTGTGTGGTATTAGCTAAGCATTCATCATCTGAATAACGAAGTATTAATTGATGACAGTTTTATCATGCCTCTGATTGGCAACAGTGTTCTCGTGGCTGTTCGTACCATTCTCAAGAACACGATATCTCAGGAACGCCTGGAGGTAATTTTCTCAAATTTGGCCCAAACATCCACTTGGACTCAAAATTGAACTGATTAGAATTTGGTGGTCAAAGTCACTGTGACCTTACAAAACACACTTTTAGCCATAACTCAAGAAATCATATGCCAATTATGCCAATTTCACACACGTCTAATGAGATAAAATGATCAAGTGGTGACATTTTGGACAGAGATGGATGTAAACTGCAACTTGACTGGTTAGCGGAGGCATACAGTGATTCTAGTTGAAATTAAAAGGTCAGCAAGTAAACCTTTGTGTCTCTTATGTAGGGTGCACTACATCCTGAATGTGACCAGGGAGATAGACAACTTCTTCCCGGGGACGTTTGAGTACCACAACATCAGAGTGTACGACGAAGAGGCCACCAACCTGCTGGAGTACTGGAACGAGACATTCAAGTTCATCACCAAAGCCAAGTAAGCTTAAACACACACAAGCTCATTAAGTTCTCCTTGAGTTCTCAATCTTGTAATCCAGCTCACTTTCTCTCTTATCTGTCTCTGTCTCTCTTTTAGGAAAGCCGGTGCTAAGTGTCTGGTTCACTGTAAAATGGGTGTGAGTCGCTCCGCCTCCACAGTGATCGCCTACGCCATGAAGGAGTACGGCTGGGACCTGGACACTGCCTTTGACTATGTTAAAGAGAAACGGGCCGTCACCAAACCAAACCCTTCCTTCATGAAACAGCTGGAGGAGTATCAGGGAATTCTGCTGGCCAGGTGTGCTTTCTTGTAGAAACATCTGTACTAGGGCTAACAATATGCACGTTCTTTAGGGAGCATTTTGTTTCTAACAAACTTGTTTTTCTTTGCTTCCACAGCAAACAAAGGCATAATAAGCTATGGCGCTCACACTCTGACAGTGACCTATCAGATCGCCCCGAGTCCATGTGTAAAGCTTCGTCTCACTCTCTGGGCCGCTCCGACTCTCACAACAACAACACTTCCTCCCCCTCCTTACATCACTTCCTGGGTGTGGCTGTGCTGCAAGCGCTTGGCGCTGAACACAAAGACTCTGCCAAATCAACCGCCACCCACACCTGTGACTCACACTCCGACTCCAACAGTGTGTGTGACTCACCGGGTCAGGAGGAGGTCGGATCGGATTGCGGAGACCCCCTCCTGCTTCCTCTCCCCAGTCCCCAAGCAGCCACTGTGGTCCCAGAGGAAAGACTGGACAATTCAGCGAGTGTGGTCGTCGCTGTGCCTGTTGCTCTACCCCACCCTCCACCATCACTGCACATCTTACCCCCTACTCCTGAACTCCAGCGTGCTCACGGGGGTCCTCCCACACATCTGTCCATTTCAGTGCCCAAACACAAACCGGTGGAGCTGTCCCTCAATTTGCCTGAGCGAAACAGCTCAGAAGAAATCTCTCCTCTCACTCCGGGATCCACTGACTCAGACACAATAGACCAATCATTGTCAGATTTACCGAGTGACAAACACAGCCCCCTCAGTCCTGGGAATATCACTCCTCTCCCCCTGGTTCTTCCTCTTGCTGCCAGCGATGACAACAACAACCCCAGCGAGTTACAGATAGACAGCGCCATGGATGGCCGCGGCGATGCTGACGGGTCGTCCAACCACAGCGCAGACAGCATCGACTTCTTCAGCGCCAGGGAAAAGTTTCTGGGCCTGGCCCAAGATGGCAAAACCCGGACACTTTCTGAGCAGGCACAACAAAGGACACCTCTGTCACTCGAGGAAAGCGAAGAAACTGAGGCTAAGGAGGAAGAGGAGCAAGGATACGGGACTAGTCAGGTACAGGTTCATTCAGCTTCATCACACTGCTTCTGTCTGCGTATTAGTTTTCCATGAAAAAGGTGCCCCAGTCTGCTCATACAGCTGTCACAGCAGCATCATATTAATATTATGCATATTAAATTCAAGAGGGTCACAACCATGCAGCTGCAAAAGAGATATATATATATTTTGCATTGTGGTATTATTTTAGCCAAACTTTACTGTTGCCTGTAGAGATACAGTTTTACTAACACAATAGTCTGTGACGTAAGCAGCAGATATCTGGTCTAAAACATCATAACGTATTTTAAAAATGCATTAAAACCTGTGAATATTTAACATAAGCACTGCACACCCCCACATTTACAGTATAACTGTTATTTTTTGGGTCATATTCACAGATTCACAGATTGAAACGACACCTAAACTAAGACTAGACATTTACTAAATTTTCACTTTTCAACCTTGAATAACCTTAATCTAAACTAAACGTCTACAGACAAATAGACGTATAATATACATCTATTAAACGTATTTTCAATATCAAATTGCTCAGTGGGAAAGACTTCAAGGTAGCAAATGAAACTGAGTCAATAACACAGATTCCACACTAAATCTGCATTAATCATAGTGACACCTGCTGGAAGATGAGAGAATAGTCCAGATAATAAAGGCACACGTGTCACTTATTTGTCTCTTATTTTCTATCACGTTATCCAAACAATTATGTTTTATGTATAGTTTAAAAAGTTACACAATGATTCATAATAAATGTCACAAATACACACACTACTGAAACAACACAGGATTAATATTATCTGTATATGTCTCTCTTGCTCTCTTTCAGGAGTCTCCAGAATCTGAAGACAGCGTTGACAAAGACAGCCCTGATCGCACTCATCATGACAACGGAGTTTCAGTTCGCCACATCGTCACAGAGATTGAAGCCATATGCCACCCCGCCTCCTGCCTTCCTACCCCTTCCTCGTCCTCTTCCTCTTCGTCGCTCCCTCCATCCTCCCACAGCCCCCAGCTCATCCGACCGGAGCATCAGATGGAGGCAGAGACTCCTGAAGTCACGCACGGCTCTCTTACTCCACCTTCCCACCCGCAGTCTCCCTCCATGCTGCCGTGCGACTGGCCTGCAGGCTCCGTGCGGCGAGCAACCGAGCAGCTGGAGCAGAAGCTGAGGCAGGAAATGGAGATGGCTACGTCTCAGCGATCGCCTCTGCATTCCCCCAGCGGTGAGCAACCTCCTGTCAGACTGTCCTTGTGTCCCCTGAGCACTGAACATCCTCCCCTTCGCTCGACTCAGGACTGCACAGAACAAAGGATCACTCAGGGAGAGATCACGGCTGTATCTGCTGAGTCCAAAGACGTAGAAAAGCACACAGGGTCACAAACAGAGCTGAACTCCTCAGGCACAGACAACCTCCCAGACCCTTCATGCTCCCCCGACTCAAATATCAGCCAAGTCTCTGGTGCTATACCTCTCATTGTGCCCACATCCATAGATAGCCATATGCTGACATCAGAAGAATCATCTCTAGATACCTCAGCCCAGTCCCAAAGACAGAGTCAGCTCCACAGCCAAACCCAGCAGCCCCAGGCCTGTTCAAACCAAATAACTCTGGATGGGGCGACAGTGCAGGCGTCAGACACAGATGAGAGGCTGGAGTCCAGTTCCCAGAGCGGGCGAGGGGTCTGTGGCCCCGGCTGTGACGCCGAGAACAGGCTGGCCCGTGGCAGCCAGGAGCTGGAGAGGATTCAGCAGACGCTGAGCGAGCTGCAGGCTTTCCTCCACGAGGGCATCAGCCTCGAGACGACAGACAGCCAAGAGCAGGAACTGGGGCAGCCTCAGGGCCTGAGAGACGTTATGGACACAGAGCCAGGACCTTGCAAAGGGTTGAGTTCTGAACAGATCCCTCCATGCCTGAAAGTAGGGCAGCGGCTCAGAGAGAGACAAGAGGGGAAGAGTTTCCTGGAGCCGATAGTGTGGCACAGAGCCATGGAGCTCGAGGCTCGCATCCGCCAGGCGGGCCTCACCCCCCCTTCTCTCATGAAGAGGTCGGCCTCCTTAGCTAAACTGGACTGTCTGGAGCTGTCAGCTAATGACCTCAGCGACTTGGACCTGAGGCCACACACCAGGACGACATCATCACACTCCCAGGACTCTTTCTCCATGTCCACATGTCACCCCGACGACACCTGGAAGAAGCAGAAAGTGTTGGCTGGAAACAATTGCGTTGTAAAGACAGGTTTGTCCCACGGCGGCAGGGACGAGTCATCCTCGTCCCCGTCCCTCTGCTTCTCCTCCTCCTCCTCCTCCATCCCTCATCGTTGTCCAAAAGAGGACACAGACGTGAGGGAGGAGCCGGACGGCGGCGGGAGCGGCGTGGCCACTCCAACACGTCAGCAGGGGAGGGGACACTCATCGAGACGTTCTCGCAAAGGCTCCGCTGAGAAAAAGCAGCGAGCCGTCACTGTGCTATACAATACCATGTAACCTCAGCGCAATGGACTGGAACGGATACGACTGGAGCAGATGTGCGAGAGAGGCTGCATGATACGTATGAATGTGTAGCAGTTAAACCGGAGCCCTCGTGTAACCTCCGATGTATGTTTAGTGTGTAAGAACTGAATGACGAACATATGTTAGCATGTAAACCACTGGATGTGTTGTTTCAACTGGAGTTCAGGTCTGTCTGTACAGTAATGAAATATGAATGTCCAAACTAAAACTGAACCGGTGCATACTGTATGCACTCCATTATGTCTGTCTCCCTTTTTTTGAAAGAAGCGTTTGTTTTCAGTGTCCGTCCCTCACTGCCTGTTCGGGAGTTTCTAAAACTACAAGAGGGGCTTTTTCTCCAAACATGCACTTTACTGTTTTGATGATTATCTTTTATTTGAAATCTGTTTCTTACCCCGGGGAGGATTCTTTTGCACTGATCTCAGTCAACGTGTCTCTGTATGCGTGTTTTTGTTTTCAAAATGGATCTTTATCAAGATTTTTAATTGAACCAGAACAAAGCTGATATCTCGTTTGTTTTTTTTATTAAATGCTTTAGCAGTAAATAAATATGATGAGTTTGTTTTGACTGCTGTGATGGTGTACATTTGTTTTGCTTCATCTCACACACCAACACACACACACACACACACACACCTATTTGAAGAGAAGAAACGAGGTGACTATGAGCTACAGATGCTGCTGACTTCACTGCCACCTACTGACCAGGCAGATAACTACAGTTTTAAATGTGTCCTGCAGCACTAGAGATGTGAAAGAAGGCTATATGTGGAGAAATGCTTAAAGTAAACACTTAACAAGCTCAGATATCCAACTACTGTGGTCAAATTGACCACTTTTAATGGGTGAAACTTAAGCTCATAATCGTATTATTGATAGAAATACATTCTAGCTGTCATGTTTAACTGCAAGTCTCTGTTTCTTTGAACGAGTCAATCCTGTATCCTAGGGGGAAATGATCTCCATCGGTGCTCAGCGCAGCTTATTTCAGGCTGACATTTTACCTACTGTTTGATGTGGGTAATTAAATACTGAGATGTAGGCCACCGGGGCCCCTGCTGAGAGACACACACACTCACACACACACACACAAATCAGATAGCAGCACTGACTGAGGAAGAATGACATTCAGGGATTTGACCAGACTAAAAAAAACCTGGAGATTAAAAGACACAAACAAGGCAAAATAAATTTGGTGAAGTAAAGCAAAAAAGTGTATGCAAAGTGAAGAGTATGCAAAAATAAACAGTTTATATCACTTTTATATGTTTGGAAAATCAAAATGTAACTCCAATTTTAAAATGTATTGCCTCTTACAAAGTTTAAACTAAACACTTCAAGCTCCACTTTAATAGATACCGTCACCACTTTTAAAGATTGTACACTGATTCATTTAGTTTTTAAGTTATTGTCATTTCCATACGCTCCATTCATTCTCTGTCATTTGCTACAATTTATAAGATAAAAAGTATAATAAATAAATAAAAATTGAATAAGACACAAACACCAATCTGACTTCCATACCTTTTTTCACATCTCAGGCAAGACTGACTCCATACTAAGATACTTCATGTTAGTTTTAAAACCCTTTATAAAACCCATTTTCCCATGTTGCCTAGCAACGCAATTCTGTTACAATTCCATTGAAACGCACTAAACGGAGCGTTTCAGAGAAGAGGGTAAATACAGCTATATCCAAGCAGACAGTATGAGGAAATTAAAGGTTTTTTTAAACATTAAACCATGTAAACATGTTCAAGTAGAAACCCAAAATACAAGTATGAACCGGAAAATGAGCATGATATTTCCCCTTTAATGTATATATCAACATACATACAAAAGAAAAACAAAAATGGCAATTTAATCTCAAAATTACACATAATACAATAGTGAACAAGACTTTTTTTTATTTTTTATTTGTTCTTCTAGACTTTGGTGATCAGGGAAAACAAATAAGCATTGTAGCCAAACACAGATCAAAAACCAAATTACATTACAGAAACCAAATACTGCATATTTAATCTACCGGTGTCTGGCAAAATGAAACCCATAACATTAGCCTACCTTTGTAGTCTGACTGTATACTAAATATACTACAATTCGGCTTTTGAATCTTATTCATTGTGTAGTGTTTTGTGTTATCAATTCAATTCAATTCAATTTGCTTTATTGGAATGACTAACAATATTGCCAAAGCGTCAATTCAATAATAAATAAAAATAAAAAAAGAACAAAATAAAAACAAAAACATATATATACATATATACAATTTATTAAGCAAATTACAATATATAGATATTTAAAAAGAACATGCATGTAAATGGAAGAAAACAATAAAGAAGTAATTCATGTTTGTTGTGTCAATAAAACAAACAAACAAATAAAAAAATAATAATAACAATATATTGCAATATCAAAAGATAAATGTAAAAATCAACAACAACAAAAAAAACATGACATCTTTTGACACTTTGCAGTAAACAACCAGCAGGTGGCACTCTATTACCCTTTATCCTGTCGGTGACGTCACATTCGGATTCCCTCTAGGAACTTAACTTCGAGAAAGAGACGTTGGAGGAAAACGATTCTCGTCAGCAGCCAGGTGTATCCATAGTAACAGCAGAAAACATTAAAAACATTTTCATACAAAAGAAGCATAGCGAAAACATAAACAAAGAGCTGTGTCAATCATAAAAGGACAACAGAAATTAAATAAAACCAACATAAGATAAAATTAAAAAAAAAAACACGATAAAAAAAGACCACGCGAGAGTATGACAATAATTTCTCTAAAACTTTAAAGATATTGCATTCATTCATTGTTTTCATTGCTTTTTTGTTTTGTGAGGAAGAAATTGTTGACAGATATAATTCCATTTCTTTCATAAATACAAAGAAATTAAGCTTTTTTTTGGTTTTTGTAAATGTACACTTGTGAATGTGGAACTGCGCGAGAATTAAAATTAAATTAAAGGGACTATTTGTAACTTTGTACGCGCATAAATGTAGCGGGTCGTCACACATGCGCGCTCACATATGCGCGTTCGCGTGTGGCCGCTGCCTCTCCTCCTCTGCCTGCCTGCCTTCGCTCAGAGAGCGCGTGCGTTCTCAGCTCGCTCCACCTCTAGACGTGAACGCGCGCTCACTCCTCACTGCAGAAGAGTTAGTTTAGCTCTGAGAATATCTAGTGAATGCACAGTGGACGTTTGTGCAGAAATAACTGCTGCAGCTCCTCCAGACCAACAGAGGTTTCCCGTGTCTTGTGAAGTGACGGGGCTCATTAGCTAGTAACGTTACCCTCTCGTTACCGACCGGGTGCCGGTGTCTCCTCTGCTCTCTCCGGCTGCGGGAGGAGAGAGCAGGGAGACACGCTGCAGAGCCCCGCTGCCTCAGCCTGCGCTGAGGCAGGAAAAGCCAACACTAGGATCAGATCTAAATCATGTTCATGGAGAGACCTTCGTCTGGTCAGCTAACATTACTGCCAAGCAGGTGAAATATAGAGTGATATTGTGCTTTTAGCTGACGTGTGTCGCCTCACTGTTTTGAGTGATGCTCGTTCAGGTGTATTGAGAGCGAGCAAGCGTGAGCCCGACGCTGACTTTCGTTGATTTCACGGCCACAGGTGTCGCTGTTAAGAAGCATTTCTGAAAGTTACAAATAGTCCCTTAAATAAGAGCACCAACGTCTTTTCGAAGCAGTTTCGGTTGTAACGACTGTAACAGATGTAATGGTCGAGAAAGAGACGTTGGAGGAAAATGGCCAATCCTCGTCAGCAGCCAGGTGAGCAAAACAGGTTGATTTCCTTTAATTAGTCCGGTAGGAGCTACTTTATCATGTAGTAATAGTGGAGCGATAGACTTTAACATTATATGATATCTTTACAATACAGCCCTGCCAAGTTTTCTCTTTAGTTTGGAGTGGTATGGTAACTGTTAGTGATGGCGAGCTGAAGCTTCATGAAGCATTGAAGCTTTCCAACAAATTGGTTCGGAAAAAGGGTTCATTTCTAAAGGCTTCATGGTCACGAAACCACCTGGTGGTCAAAGAGAGTAAAACAGGCAGATATGATATATATATATATGATATAATATATAATATGTCTATTTTCTAGTAAGTATATTATGAGTATATAACATACATGTATAATAAACTGTAATTGTTTTGTGAGGAATGCATCTTATGTGTGTAATGGTACGTGTCCACAGCCTCCGTGCTTTCCACGCCCCCCATTCATTGTCTACGTAAGCAGCCGCGCAATGCATTCTGGTAGCGTGGCGTCGCGATTCGAGAGACTAGGCATCACGACGCCCGCTCCTCATTTGCATGAAGTTGAGGGCTCGTCTACTTTATGCAAATCACGGGCGTCCGACGCGACTCGCCGCCTCTCGAAACTCCCGAGGATCTTTTAAAATAAACATTGTTGATCTAAATTAAAGACCGATTCATCAACTGCATGGATTATTTCTCGCCTCAAATGTTTTCAGAAACACATTTCAGTGAACTACTTACGTGAAATAAGAGAAGAAAGTTTCCAAACGAGCATCCATACTGGTTCCGGTTTGAAAGCTGGGAGCAGCAGCCAACGGCGGCAAAGCGTTCGTCCAATCAGGAGCCGAGTGCCTTGTTTCTAGGGAAAGCACACCAAGCGTCCAATGCTGGGAAGCATCGCGTCCCCTCGTGATAAAAAACGCCCCTGTGGACACGTACCATCACGCGGTATGGCCGGCCAGCGAGGCTTCGGACGTCATCAATGACGTAATTGGTCTAAAACGATACAAGCCTTGATACGCGCATCGCGGAAAACTTCCTGGATTACTCGACACATGCTCACAAAGCCTCGGCACAGCACCTAACATCACTAGTTTGGAGTGATGTGGTAACGGTGAAGTTGCTGCATAACATTAGGACTTCTGTGACGTTACCCACAGTGGAGCGGATAACATCCATTTTTCAATCAAATCGTGCAAATAGTGATACGAGCACCAAATTTGGCGTTATGATTGCCTAGGGGACGCTTAGCAAATATAAACGATTGGCCATTTTTCAAGAAGGCCGCCAAATTGACCTGCTGATAATGATTTATCGCATAGAAATTCATCTACTTGATCGATTTGAGTGATCTTGGTGTCAAATTATAAGTTTTCTGGCATGCTGGATCTAATTTTGATAGTTTTAACAATTTGTAACTGCAATTTTAAAAATTACTATGACTTTTATTTTCTACATACTGTACTATGACTTTTTTTCATGAAATTTTTCAGCCACTTTTTCACCATTTATCAGCCACTTGAAAATCCAAGATAGCGACCATTTTTCAAGATGGCCAACAAATTGACCTGTTGATAGTGATTTATCTCATAGAAACTCATCTACTTGATCAATTTGAGTGATCTTGGTATCAAATTATATGTTTCCTGGCATGCTGGATCTAATTTTGGTAGTTTTAACAATTTTTATTAACTGCAATATGGCGGCCATTTTTCAAGATGGCTTTCAAATTTACTTGTGGAGAATGTTTTTCTTAAGGAAATGCATGTACTTGGTCAATTTGAATGTGTGATGTAGAGTTATATGTTTTCATACTATGACTTTTTTTTCGACATACTATACTGACTTTTTAAAAAAAAATTGCGCCATACTATATCATGATTTTTTTCTTGACATACTATACTAGGACTTTTTTTCATGAAATTTTTCAACGTACTATGCTATGACTTTTTTGTTGGACATATTATATTATAACTTTTTTTTTTCCGACATACTATACTATGACTTTTTTTTCCAACATACTTTACTGACTTCTTTTTCGACATACAATACTATGATTTTTTTCCCCCGACATACTATACTATGATTTTTTTAATGAAATTTTACGACATACTATAATATGACTCTTTTTTTCGACATACTATACTGATTTTTTTTATTTTCTTGGACATACTATGACTTTTTTGTTGGACATATAACTTTTTTTTTCTCAACATACTATACTATGACTTTTTCATGAACATTTTCGACATACTATAATATGATATATATAATTTAATGTTTCTTGTAACCCAATATTCACAATTGTTTTTCTGAAATTTAGTAATCAGACATGTCATTTACATGATATAGGCAATGCTACTGTTTTCGATAATATGTTTATATCCTTGTTTACATCTAAAGACTGGACTGTAATTATAATGATTTATGATGGGTTATAGAAATTCTCTTTTGCTTTTTTGCTCTGTGCCCTAGATTATATCAGTAGTTTTACCAGTTTAAATAATTGGTAAAATTCAGATTTCCCCTTGCCAAAAATGTATTACATCTCCTACCATGTCACTGAAAGGTTATTTATGTCTCAAAACTACTTGATTTCAATAAAGAGAGGAAATAAAATATACATTTTGTGGGTTGTATTGCTGCTATAAAATTATTTCAACAGGTAAAAGGCACTGGGTGGGCTATAATCTGTCAAATATAACTGTCATGAATGAAATCAAGTAATTTTGATACATAAATAACCTTTCAGTGACTTGGTATGAGCTGTAATCACTTTTTGGCAAGGGGAAAACTGCATTTTATGGGCTGCATTAGATGTGTTTCAACAGGTAAAAAAGAACTGGGTGGGGCTATAATCTGTCAAATAATAACTCTCATGATTGAAATCAAGTCATTAGACATAAATAACCTTTGACTTACTTTTTAATTGTCTGAGTGTAAACACATTAACACCAAAGGCTCTTTGCTGGTCTACATGAATCGAGAGGAAAGCAAAGGTCCCTTGATGTTTCCACCAATTAAACTTACTTCAGTCGACGGAGCAGACGGGTTACCTGAGGTCTTTTTATTTTATACAGTGCATGTCCCAAATTGAACTGTCAGCAGGAAAATAGTTGAAATAGTGCATAATAAAATCTGTGGAGCAGAAAAGAGAGGGTGTTACAGAGAGATTGGCACCCTTCCTCTTTGCATACTGATGCTCTCAGCTTCTCTGTCTCTCTCCTCTGACAGACACACACACCTTGTTTTGTCTGTGGCTCTTTACAAATTCACTTCACACACGCCTGCAGCCCAACGTTTCCACCAGCCTGATGTTATTCATAATGTCGAGCTGAGTCAGGGCAGTGGAGAAGTTGCGGCCGCATACTGCTGATTCAATGAGAAAATTATTTCATTTTTCTTTTGCCATTCTCTCCGACCCACCACCAAAGCAGCCTTGGGTGCTCTGAGTGGTGTTTCTTGGAGGGTTTAGAGTCTCTAAGCTGTCTTTTTCCTCTCTGTCAAGCCTAAAATAACCACAGGCAAAAAAAAACTCCCCCCTTGGATCAGGCTGAGACGTTGGGAATCCATGTCACAGGGAGGATGATGGAGGTGGAAGCTGCTAAAAACAGATCAACTCTCTCTGGTGCCGACTGACGCTGCAGCTTTCCCTATCTCGTGAGAAATTAATTGCCTTTGTCACCGCCCTTCACTCGAGAGGACCGGGAGAACTAACTTACAGTGGAAAAGCTGGAGCTAAAACTCCGTGTGGGGTCAAGGGATTTGAAGCATGTGAGAGCTGTAATTTAAAAATAGATTAAAAAATAACCCACTCATGCGGTGCTGGTCCAAAAGATGTTTCTTTATTTGAATCATTATCTGAACTCACTTCCCAGCATACACCATGAAAACATCTTGCCGCATCTGCGTTTCTGCAGCATTTTTTAAAAAGTAAAAAAATGAATATTTTATTCTTATCAACCAGGCAAGCTTAAACTGTGAATTGGAGAGGAGGCAGAGGTGGTTCTCCTCAGTTTGTGCTGATATTGGAGTGTTGAAGTTGTACATTTCTTTGAAAGAAATAATAAAAAAGAGAAGGAAAAAAAAACAAGCTGTCTCCGTCCGTCCTCGTCCCTCGCAACAATGTCCCTCAGTGTTTGGCTAGCCTTGAGCTCTGCAATATGACGTTACTTTTACAATTATAAGAGCAAGACTGAACAATCTGTCCAATCCAAGAACTGAACTAGATTTGCTTTTGTTTTCAGCGTGTTGTGTTGTGGAACCAGCTTGCTATTGGGGTGAAATAAAAAACCTAAAATTGCTGTCTATAGCCTCTGCAGTGATTCTTGCGGGGCACATTTTCCCTCAGAGAACATACTCAGATATTGCAGGTCTCCAGGCTAGTCTCAAGTCGGACAAAATGAACCTCACACGGGTGCAGACCATGCTGAAATATTGTACACACATTGTACCGTGACTACACAGAAATACAGAAATCCTCCACTCATGTAAGGTGAGAGGATGCAAATATACAGAAAACCTCTTCCTGTAACATTTCTATTCCACAATCCACTTACAAACTATCATGTCCCTTTAATTATTGTTTTGTATTACACACAGGCCGGCCACAAACTCATTCACAGTCACATAAGTTAGTACACCAAGTGTTTATCTTGTAGTCTCATCATTATCTGTGCTCCTGCAGTCTTAACGGCTAAAACTACAACTGGCCTGAGTTTAGTTTGTGCTCAAACTCGTCATCTACATCCATTAACAGTCATATATGTGCTCCGCCCAAAAGCTAAATACAGTACATCTGGATTTTGTGCAAATAAAAAAAAAAAAAAAAAATGCACCAGTCCGTTTTTTTAAAAAGGTTTTCATTAAAAACTGAGGAAGTCAGATGGTTTGTCGACATTCAACTCAACTTGACCAAGAAGGTTACAGTAATCTCCCACACCGCTGGTCCTGGTTCGTCACTGCTCCGTCCGCACAACTGTTTATTTTTATATCACAGTTAAGACTGAAAACCACACAACTCAGTGGCAAAAGGACTCCGTGAGTGTGTGCGTTAGTGCTGGAGCAGAGTTGGCCTAACACATTACGTTTTCAGGACAGAAGGTGATCTGTTGACCCCTGTGTGGAGAGCTGGTTTTGAAACATACACACATACATAGATACACACACATACCTGCAGACAAACAGAAATCACTCATCCAAGGAGGCATTCCACTAAACTTGCTGTATTGGACGTGTCGTTGGTTGTAAACTGGCACTGGTCAAGAAAGTACCATGTGGCACCAGGAAGAGGAAACCGAGGTCCCTCTCTGGCTGTCTGAGGCCGGACAGCCGCATTGCTGTATGGCTTCATGGGAAAGGTCTGGCGAAGGCGATGGGAGAGAAAGGAGGAGGCCATCTGATTGTATGAAACCACTAAGATGATATTGGCCACTTACAGAGTGTGCTTTAAGTTTAAAGTAGCCCGTACTGCCCTTTTCTCCCATGTGTCCTTGGTCCAGACCCCTCCCCGTCAAACCCCTGCTGGGACACTCAGCTCTCATTTCTCCATGAGTGACAGCCGGATGATGCGCTGTAGCTCCGCCTCTTCCTGCCGCCGCCGGAGCTCTGCCTCTTCCTGCTCCCGAGCTGAGATCTCCATGGCGATGCGCAGCTGCTCGTCATAGCTGCAGGTGGTCGTCTGCTTCTTGGAGGGCGTGGAGCAGAGGCTGGTGGGGGCGCGGGGCTTGTGCTGGGGGGTCCTGGGGTGAGGAAGAGTGAAGGAGGTAGAGGAAGGAAGAACACAGGTTGAAGTACCGACTGAAAGTATGTCACTTCCTGTGTAAGTGTAATTTCAGGTTACAGTAGTTTGGGTATATCCATTTTTTTTTGTATTTTCTGATAAGGTCCCCTTTATAAATGTTTTATAGAATTAGGCTAATAGTAAAAAAAAAAAAAATTCTTTAAAGGTCATTACGTTATATTCAAGCCCTTGCCAAACAAGTTCACACAATGCTGATTAAGCCTATCGCTGCCGGGGAAAGCTCTCTGTATTTCGCAGTAAACCGGGGTTGTGGAGTCTGTGGCGACTTTCCTGCGCTGGTCGACAGGAAAATGCCCGATACAGCTGATTTGTTCTCAGAACGAGAAGTTAATTAACTCCACAACAACGTCGTTACATGAGCAGCACACAAAGTGCCGTCACACAAACTCGTTTGCTTACTTATAGTTCTTCACAGCGTAGCTGCTTATTCTACAGTAGCTCTCTGATTGGTTACATGCTATATCAGTCTACCTGTATTACCCAATACCTTGACAAGCAGGAAGGGGGTAGAGACAATGCAGTGGCAGGTAGCTAGGAGTATTGCGGAAGCTCTGGCGGGAAATCCTGTGCCCCAGATAAAAAAGAAACTTAGCCTGAATGAGGCCTTCATATCTACGTACATAGGGAGCGAGTCCTCTTCACGGAGCCCGCAATGTTGCTCCGCCATGTTTCTACAGTAACCCAGAACGGATGAACCAAACACTGGATCTAGAGAGAGCCTTTCATGTTTTACGTGACCTGAAGGTCACCATAGTTCTACAACATGCTTGTGAAACTGCGGTGACAGAAATTGGCCCAAAAAAACCTATAACAACTATTTGTTCAATGTTGTATTTATGCTATTTGTATATGTTGTTGTTCCACATCTGAAAAGCCAAAGTTATTGACTTACTCAACTTATTAAAAAATTAAGTTGGACCCACTGGCCTTTATCAATAGTTTACCAACGTTTAGATGTTGAGTTACGCTAAAGAGACAAAGCAAGTGACGTGCTGGTTAATTTTTTAACAATCTGGCAACCCAATAGTTAGCCTTGAGTACCAGTATCTATAAACCTAAAATAACCCATAAGAGTTTCACCATGTTCTCCATACTAGTTTCACTTTTGTTTCTTCTCAAGTTCATTTTAGTTCTCCTGGGATTATTCAGTTCTTGTCACAAAGAGGACATGTAGAAACGACACATGAATAATAAATTATTACCAGCTATGTCAGGGTGATAACTTATTTAACT
Organism: Sebastes umbrosus; assembly: GCF_015220745.1. Lineage (NCBI taxonomy): Eukaryota > Metazoa > Chordata > Actinopteri > Perciformes > Sebastidae > Sebastes > Sebastes umbrosus. The sequence continues at coordinate 27,671,910 of NC_051275.1, forward strand.
CATTCAATCAAAACAGCCTAGATTGCATTTGCTTTTTTACCCCTTACAATACATGACTGAAAGGACACCATGACAAGGTTTTCCACCCCCAGTTTCCTCTGACATTATAACACTGGCGTAAGTAAACACTGCAGTAGCAAGATTGTGTCAAATGAGGGGGAAGATGTGTGTGTATCCACATCAACTCATCTACAAACAGGGAAGACGGTAGAGAGAAAACACCATCTAAAGATAACAGGCTAAAGTCAACAGCAGTACTGTCGACTGCGAAAGCAGGAAACTCTCCCATCCTCTCCCTTTCTACACACACACACACACACATATACAGTAGTAGTGTACAGCAGACAGGAGATGAGAGGAGAATAGCAGGATGGATAACAGAATAGAGTAGGGGAGGACACGACAGGAATACAGGATGTGAGTCAGGGATAGAGGGAAAGATCTGCAGATGGAAAAAAAAATACAATGGAAGAGTGTAAGACACTGAAGAATAACAATACATAACAGAAGAGAGAGGAAGTCAGAGACAATATGGGTGAGAAAACAGCAGGAAATATCGCCTTTGTCCCGTCAGTTATGGAGATTTATGTTTTTTTGAGGATTCCAGCTCTTTTGAAGATGAAAGTCCCATTCATATTTAACAACAGATGCTTTATCAAACTTTATGTGCAGCTCCTGGTTGTTTCCTGATGATAGAGGGGTTGGACTTTGGAAGGAGGATAGAGGAATGTGGAATGAGTGTATACAGTGATTTACAAAACAGAGAGCAAGACTGAGGCAGAGAGAAAAGGATGAAAAAAAGTATGAATGTCATCACTTCATCATTTTATCCAATTATACATTTGTGATAATTAGCATATGAATTCTTGAGTTAAGGCCAAAAATGTGTTTTGTGAGGTCACAGTGACCTTTGACCACCAAAATCGAATCAGTTCATCCTTGAGTCCAAGTGGACGTTTCTGCCAAATTTGAAGAAATTCCCACAAAGTGTTCCTGAGATATTCTCGAGAATGGACCAGATGGACAGACAACCCGAAAACATATTGCCTCTGGTCGCGGCTGTTGCCGGCGCGGACACATAAAACACAGAAAAAGACAGGTGAATAGAGAGGCGAAGTCCCACCCCCTCCAGTGGACCACCATGAGACCTTATTTCAGAAAAAATATATAACAGCGAGAGACAAAAAAATGTTTTGATCCTGTTTGAATTGCGCCATGAATCACACATAGGATGTTTGTCAATTTAAAAGATAATTTTGCAAGTCCAGAAAGTCACAGTTTGTCATAAAACTAATGAAGTATAAGACTGAAAATACATAATTAGAAAGACTACACAGTAGTAAGTGGCATCTCTCTCTCTGAAGCTACGATGCCTGTGTGTTTCGTACTGGGATGTACTCACAGAGCAACTGGTCTTACTTGTTCTTTTGCTTCCCGGCTGATAAAAAGACCAGGAGTCGCTGGATAAAACACATCAAGTAAGATAACGTTTCATTTGTGCGTGGAACATAGCTAAATGAGCCAGCTGTCTGGTGTTGGTGACATATATTGTGCGAGACGAGAGATGTAGTTCACTGAGCGGTTTCACACAAAACAAAATGATACTACGACAAACTGAGACTTTCTTGACTTGCAAAATTATGTTTTAAATTGATAAACATATGTGTGATTCATGGTGCAATTCAATGGGATCACAGAAATATTTGCCTCTCGCCTTTGACTATCGTATTGACTGAAGTATAAGGTCCCATTGGGGACACCAGCAGGGGAGGGACTTCACCTCTCTATGGGATAAAAGAAAAAGAGATATCTGACCTCTCCAGACGACTTGGGTCATTGGGCAGAGGGTGTGTTCCTGGCTTGCTATTGGTCAGCGCCTCCCAGATGGTCACCTAGACACAAAGAGGAGGCCACACAGGAAGTCAGAGAGCAAACACAGGAAGTGGGTAGTGGACAGATAAAGAGATGGTGTAGCATGTAAACACACAGCATCCTCCCTGCAGGCCTTTTCCTGTTAATGTATGCTAAAGTACCTCTCACTCACACATCACAGTGACAGCCGGCTGGCTTCATTATGAATTATGAACTGACTGAATGTAAACTACATCGATCCTGGCCCCGCTTCTTCAGTACGCATGCCCAATATTAATACTATTACTGATATAGCTATTAATATTTATAAGCAACTGTTAAGATGAATACACTATTAATGCACATCATACCATTTATACTGAAATCTACATTAGTAAACAATAACTCATTTAATGGTTTTGCATTATTTCACAACAAACTGCGGATAGGGATATTATATTACTATTGATCATTTTCAACAGCATAGCATACATTTTTAGAAGCTGCTTCTGCATTTTTACTTAATCTTGAGGCCCTCTCCTTACCAACACCTTTATCAGACTTGATACATCATTAGTCATCTGAATAAGTCAGAACACTGCACCTCGTTATTTATGATTTCTTTATTTGTGTATTTAATTTGTTTTTTCTATGTCCTTTTTAATTCAATTGATAGTTAACTAGCCTACTCCTTTTGAGTATGGTTCTTTTTCAGTTTGTATGTGGGTGGGATAGGGAGGGAATTTGCAGCCATGTTTGTATGAGTTTGTGTTTTGTATCTTTTGTATATTTGGTTAACTAAAAAATTGGAAAATAAAATATTCTAAAAAAATAAATAAATCTTGAGGCCCTGTCTTAAAATATAGTTTAAATACATTTAATATTTTAGTAAATATTATGCTTACATGGTGCAAATTCTTAAATAAGTTTGTGTTGAACCAAATAATCACAAACTCACTGACAAACAACAAACCTGGGGTAGTATTCCAGTGTAGAAATATTAGTCGGTTCCTGGGTGAAATGCGTTGGGGGAACGTGTATGCAGGGGGCTCAAACGAGGCCCTAGCAGTGGGTTGCTCTGGTCCTGTTCCTACATTCTGTCATATTGGGTCCCTAATTTCATTTCAGTACACAATGAAAACCAAATTAGAGAAACTAGAAGTTTAGTTGACATAGGTCACATCTCACATGACGTGAATATTTGTGAATCTTGGTTTCATTGTCAAAGTTGTGTAGTAATGCGGTGCAAGCTCAGACTACTATGAAAACACACATTTTGGTGCGTTCAAGTGAATGTAGGAACTCTCACACCCAAGATATTAAAGTTCAAACCCCTTTAATGCAAAAAAATGACGATATTCACAACGTCTCCTTATTGTTCCGTACAATATTGCAAGCTCCCAAAAATCAGATCAGGTGAACATCAATGTTGAATGCGGACTACCCCTACGTTTCCTTTGTATGCTGCTTTTGTCCTGCACCTGCACCAAACGTGTACACCATCCAAATTCTTGACAACCTAACGACGACAAACAATAAATCTCCCAACCTCCCAATCTCTTCAACTTTGAATAAATGTTTATGACACTGCAAGTTAGGTTTTAATACTGTAGTCAAATTAAAGGAAACTGTGAATGAAAGATGGGAAATTACAACCTAGTGGTGCGTTTTAGAAGATGGGCGATTTGTACGGTAGTTAATGCTGTATGTTTTACATGCACTGTAAGCAGTATGGTCCTTTAACGCCTGTCCTGCTTCCAAATTAGAGTTGTAATTAAAAATGGCACCTTTTTCATCACAGTTAGAAGCAGCAGTACAGCAGCTCAGGACAGCAGGCTGCTGAGGAGGATTATACAAACTACAGCACAAATCCACAGCTGCAACCTGGCTTCTGCCTCCTCTACATTCCCCTCCCGTATCCAAGCTGAGAAAACACTGAGGATGTTCTCTGACCTGTCTCACCGAGCCTATTTATACTTCTCTCTCTCTCTTTGTACCTCTGGAAGAAGGCCAAGGACTATCAGGACCAGGATCCCTTTTGGATTTCAAACGGCACCTATCCTGAGGCAGCGTTGAACATAATGGGTCTGGACTCCGCACATCACGGGCAATTTATTCTGCTTATTGATTTTGCTTCAGTATTGATTGTTTTTATTTTGAAAGCGGTCGCTTTTTTTCCTACTTCAGTGTGTCTATTTGTCTGGTCTTGCTTGAGTTATTGGTGAATTTACTGCTGTAATTTGTACTGGGTATTTCAAAGGGGGAATATTGGGCACCTTGGTCGATATGGCGACATGACTTTGTGAACCTTGACGTCAGGCAAAACTTTTGCAATCTGTGCTCAATTAGTACTTTATAAAGAGACACTGGAGGCATCTATTTTACAAGTGCAAGAGACAAAAATAGTCAACACAATCAAAGGTGATATAATTGACCATTTGCTAAGACCCTCCCCTTAAAGGCATGGTCACACATGCGTGAATGCAGGCAAATGACCACCACCTGCTGAGGTGATATTTGCATGAAAGTTCACCAAAGTTGAACTGCATTTTGAATGCAAAGATGCTTCGCCACTGGAGCGAACATTTTTTAGCCCCTTCGCTTGCATAGAATGGTAGTGAACGGCGGCAAATGTTAGTTTTGAGCGTGTGTGACTGTGCCTTAACAGCGATTGTCCAATCATAGCTGAGCAACCTTAACTAAGCATGCCAGGTCAGTCAGGCTTTGGACTTCTGATGTTTAAAACAGTGTGCATGTGGCTGTAGTAAGAGAGAGGTGTTTTTTTTAGCTTTTCCAAAAACAACAGAAAAAGTGCAAGGAATGGATTAAACAGTGTGTTTGTGTGCTCGAGTGCAGCGTTTCCCAAACAACAAACCATCGTAACCCAATTCACAATAGGCCTTATCTATAAATAGTGAGAAGAGCGAATTTGTGTGTACATTGAACGTTTACTGCTCATTTTTGCATCGCCTCATATTATCTTGAATAAGTAAACCAGCCGTTTCGAAGAGATGAAGGTTTGATAAATCACAACTTTGTTTTATGCATGTGTTATTGAAAACATATAAACATGTTAAATACTTTATAAATGAGACCAAATAAATGCATTCAGGCAGAGTTAACAGCCTCTTTCATTCTTTTCATTTCCTCTCATCAGTTAAACAATATACATCTAGGTGGAGTTAACAGGCTCTTGTTTTTTTTCCTCTCATCAGTAAAACATACATAATGTACGCTAGCCTTTCATATTAGATTCAATGTAATAAGTAGGCTATAATTATCAGAACAATGTGATCATCCAGGCTCCCTCATGTGGCTCAAGGGTGTACTGCAGATATAAATGTTTAATAAAAGACTGGAAGATATTCGGCAAATTTGTTTGGCGACCCTAATAATATCTAGTTTGATCGACCTGTGAGTCCCGACCCGATCTAACTGCTCTAATGTAAGCTGCAAAAGTTAGCAGCTAACTAGCTTCCTACAGTGGTAACCGAGACATCCAAAGTGAAGGAGCATTTCATTTGCTATCTACAGCTAGCTACAGGTTAATTAAAAAAAAGCGTATCTTAATTAGCCAGAGAGCTGATTAAGCTGAAACTCCCAGCAACAGTTGTCATTAGTGGTCACCAGTTAGAAATGAACAGCGTTTCTCTCTGAAATCATTGGTACATCTGCAACCATTATCACTGTAAACTGCATTATGTCATATGTTAGAATGGAAAGCTTAACAGGTGTAGCAACAGTAACCAAGGGGGGCGGAGCTTACTGAACAGTCAATTAAACAAGGTCTTGTTTTAAGATGTCTGACTGGTGTTTCTTTCATTTCAGAGCAGAAGACTATCTCTCAGGAGTGACACAGTCAGCTCACCTGATCGTATTCGGAGCCGGCCTCCAGCAGACTCTGCTGTATGGCGAACTGCAGCAGGTCCTCCTCCTCATCCCTCATGCTGTCTCTCTGTTTGCCCCCTAGCATGGAGTATCCAGGCGGGGGCTCAAACACACACGGGGGAATCTCTCCGGCTCGACATGACACTGCAGCACACAGGGGGAAGGCAAAGGGCAAGAGATGGGAAGGAGTGTTATCTAACAGTAGAGGAGATTATACTAAAGGAGAAGAGAAGGGAGAAGGGAAAACAAGACAGTAATTTCTGAGTGAAAGGAAGATAAATCCAGAGTGAAGTTGCATCAGGTAATTTTCCTTCCAAAGTATTATACTCAACTGCGTGGACTGTAACTCAAGTTAGAGCCTTTCTGCAAGATAACATCAACGATTTCAAGAGAGGTTCCTTCTGAGCGGTCACACAATAAACTATATCTTCCCTCTGTGTGGCCGTAGATTTAAACGTGGCTGTTGGGATTTTGATCAAGTGATAGGATGATGAGTAAGCCATAATCGCCCTCACAACACCAAAGAACATAACCTTGCGTCCAACAGCAGTGATTAATACTGCTCATAACTCCACTGTGTGGACTAGTGAAGTGTGGTTCAGGTACAGCAGTAAATATTAGTGGAGATTTATACAACAGCTTATTGGAAAAATAATCTGCAGAATATACAGTTGAGCTGAGAGACTCAACATCTGAAGAAGAAGAAGATGTCAGGAAAGACGTAAGTATAATAGGTGGAGTGTATGGGAGTGTGCTCTTACTGGTGGAACTGGAGCTGGAGACGCTGGAGGAGTCACTGCCTGGAGATGGGGTGTCTGTCCTCGGGATGTCCCTCTGCCCGTCCCCCTCCACCCCCACTTCGTTGTCAGCACGGACGCCCGTCCCCTCCTCGCAGCCGTTCAGGTTGCTGAAGGTGATCCTGGCGTTCAGGATGTGGTAGAGAGGGATCTCTGCAGGTGGCGGAGAGAAATAGAGCAGAAGATGACATTTCTTATTGTTATTATTAAGTCTGCGTCTTTGCATCAGTCTCGACATCCAGTTAACCACGCTTGTCTTTATGTCAATTCTTTTATTTTTAGTGAGCACATTTGCAATCTTTTCTGTCCTTTTTACTCACGTCATCCGTCCGTATTCATTTTTTTCCATCCATCTTTGTATCTATTCTAATTTCCCATCATCCCCTTTATTTAACCAGCCATCATTTCAACCTCCCTCCCTCCGTCGTTCCATCCATCTCACTCTCCCGGCACTCACCGATCTTGACAGGGAAGCCAGGCGGCAAACGTAGAGTGATGAAGTCACGCAGCTTAGCGAACAGGGCGTTCGAGATTGCCATGAGATCGATGATAGGCACCACTTGTTCTGCCAGGGACAGAGGATGGGACTCGCACAACCACAACTTGGCTTTAAACCTGGAAACAAGAACACAGTCTGAGGATACTGATGAGGTGACTAGTAACGGAGCGTGTTGATGAAAATGACCAATTTCTGACTTCAGCATAATTGAAGCAATTTATGTCCTCATTCAAGTGATTAGCTCTTTGGCCAGACGAACACAAAGACATTGATTACATCAGCTAACGGCGACTGTCCACGAGCTGCTGAGTCGTGTTCAAATTGAGGCCAATCAATGCTTATATTCTAACTTGAAGAATTAATGAACAGAGCATTGAGAGGCTGCTCTGAAACCTCCGACACTTCATCCTCATGATGTCCTGTCACTTTTTATTAAGTGCTAAAGAACAATGAAACTGACAACTGAAAATGACAGACAGGCAGATAGTCAGTTAGAGGAACACAAGGCAGATGATTGGACAGCATGTTGGCAGGTGGATGAGAGAAGCAGGGTATCGTTAGCTACATTATAAAGAAACAACATGCTTCAATTTATCCTGAGAGACACTGCAGGGTTCTTTCATTTTTAGTTTTGTTTCTTTAAGTTAAATAGTGAAGTAAAGATGAGCTGTGTCCGTCTTTCCCTTCAGGATCTCGGTGGTCAGCAGCCATAGACGGCTGATCTTATCCTGCCTGTATGTGTGTGAGCCTGTCTACTCTCCGTCCATCACTTTGTCAGCTCTGGCACTTTGCTGTGAGTTTGGAGGGCGACTTCACTGTATGCATGGCTGCCTGTCTGTTTTCCTGTCTGTCTGTGTCACCTCTGGGTCTTAGTGGTAAGCTGGCACGGGTGGCCGATGTCCCTCTGAGTCGGTGACGAGCCGGGGTTGAAGTATTCCTCAGCCGTCAGCGCTGCAGGGTTGGTCAGCGCAGGAGTCGACATCTGGGTCACCAGGGCCTGCAGAAAGTAGATAAAGTGATTCTTTAACATCCTGATGTAACCACATGTTGCCATTTTAAAGATAGTAGAGCTTTCATTGATCCATAATAAAAACAATGAATCAGAACCAGTGACTCAAAGATTACTTTACAAAGTGCAATGATTTCTGGCTTTTCAAACTCTTTGCTATTCTGCGTTGTGGAACAAAACACTCACCACCTACTGGGATTTCAAGGCTTTCCTCTTACAGTAGCTACTAGGATTTCCAACAGCTCAATGAAAAAGAAAACTTTGCTCAAAAGCCCCAAACTAGAGAACAAATGACAAAGCAGTTTTCTAATTCCAGTATTTTCCTTCATTACAGTAGATGTGTTTGTTGGTTCACTGCTCTAATTAGTAGCTCACTGTCATCTGTTAAGTATGACTTTAGTAAACCTGTCAAAGGCAGGCAACCATCACGGGAGGAGGTAGAGGCCGCTAAAGACTTGTGAGACAGAAGAGAAAGTCTCTCTGTGCATTTTTCTTCCAATTGCAGTCAATTCATTACAATCAATTTAAGGCATTTTGGCAAAATTGAAACATTACAGCTTTATAGAGGCACAAAGTATCTGCAGAATATATGTCAAAGCCAAAAAAAAGCTTTTGCTGAGCAAACACTGGGGTGTGTGTCTCTGTGTTGTGTAGAGAGGATAGAGAGGCATGAAGTAGGGCAGTAACGGACGGTGCAATAACCATCTCAGAACATATCACGGTTTCACAATGACCCTTAAAGTAATGAGAACAGAATTATAAACCTGAAGAAATAGCATGTAACTATAAAATGTTATATTTAGGGCTGTCAAAGTTAACGTGATAATAACGTTTAAATTCGTTTAAACGCCACTAATTTCTTTAATGCGTTAACGCAACTTGCGATTTTTTAGGTTGTAGCGGGCTCAGTTTTAAAGCTAGAGAGAAGATACTGGCATCATATGAAACTAGAAAACCTAAGGAATCTATTGATACCGTGTTACATTAACTTGTCGCGAAGGAGGCTGAATAACGCTCCAAACTTATGCTACATTTTGGCGAGGAAAATGGGTTGCATGGATACCCACGAGTCTCTATGGACTATGGACAAACATGCGATTAGTTACGATTAAATATCTTATTCAATTGACAGCCCTAGTTATATTATTAAAGCATGTTAGTTTACATGTTAGCAGCACTACAGCATGTTAAATTAACTACTAAATGTTAAATGACATAAGCTGTGAGCTTTTAAAATAATGTCCTATTATTATTAACAATAAAAACAAAACTGTATGTGTGCGACAGCGCACAAGGCTGCACCTGTTTGTATCCTTAACTTACACACTCACTTAGTTTTTTTCAATACCGTAGATAAGCAAATGTATACAGTATGATAACCGTCAACTTTCATACCACGGTATCCCTTGATACCAGTATACTGTTACAACCCTATGCTTGGAGTTGAAAAGAGCAGAGGTGACAGTGAGGGGGAGCAAGTGAAAAGACGAAGAGAAGGAGGGACGTATGAGTCATAGGAGCTCTCCAGCAGAAACAAATTTAAAAAAACATAATCAATATTTGAGAGCAGGTTGGAGCCTCTGACTTATTGTTTTACTCTGCAGGCATGCTCTCCTGTTGACACTGCGGACCAGGATTCATACTCTCTGTCCATCCAAAGAGGGGAGGAGATGGACGGTGATGATGCTAATAATGAAGATGATGATTCATTCAGCACCAGAACCCATTAATCACTGCTTTCAACATCCCCGTTACAAACTCAACCACTGCATGTTTGTAATTCATTAGATTGGGTTTGCAAAGATTTTATGACATTTCCTCAACCCACAGACCAAACAAAATGTAATCCTTCATTTAAAATGAACTCTAGAAAATCACCACGATTGGACATTAATGTTTTAACCTCCTCCACTCCTTGAGGACGTCGGACGGACTCGGACGACTTTACCTTCTTTCAGAGGCTGTAGCACAAACTGCAACTTCCACTGTACATTCACTTGACCTTCTCAAAGCTAAACTTGCTGAGACTCTTGTTGATCCAATGAGCCTAACTGTATTAAAGTGTTATGATGTTAGTCCCCATAGTAGCCATTTCATTTAGCGAGACTATTTCTTGAAACTTGATACTTACTGTCTAAAATGACCTGTTGTGACCTCTAGGATAATCACAGCCTCATGAAACTTTACAGCAACAAACTAGAGACCTAGAGTATTCAGAGGATGGATGGCTTCCCTAGGTACATTGACAATAAGGGGGTTTCTGAGCAGTTTCCAGAGCAGAAGTGCTCGCCATCTATTCACCGAAAAATTTAATTCTTGCAGAAATCTCCAAATGTCAAACGTTTTTGAAACCAAATCACAGCATGGCTTTTTCTATGGTGTTCCTCAAGGTCTTGATGTCTTAATGTGGTAATTTGGAGGGATTATTGATACTTTTTTATCAATTCCTGAGTGGTAAAAAATTGTTAAATTTAGCACCAAATCTGTGTAACAAATGGTATCAACCCAAAAATTGCTGCAAAAATTATGAGACATAATAGAGCATGGGGATGACCATCATATACTTCAATCATATTGTTCTAAACCCTTATACACTTTCAAAATGTTTATTTCTGATTTATGACTAGAACAACTTGACACGCAGTGCTGAGCTGCATCTCAAATTCATCTTCAGGTTCCCAGCTTTCAGATGATGTACACCACTTCTATGTGACATCTACTGCTGACCTGCTATCTCCCCCTAAATATCCCCCTAAAAAAAGACAAAAATGGGTCTATAATAAAGAGGGGTGGAGTGGAAAAGGTTAATATCTACATAAACTGTCCACTTACCGCGTTGTTAGGCCCCATGTGTTGCTCAGCGATCCCAAGGAAGTTCTGCAGTGGAGTCTTCCCACCTGCTCAGCGACAAACAGCAGTGATGAGTTAGACTGAGAGACTGTAGTTACACAATGTACAAACTCAAACTGTCCTGTTAGTCTGAGCTGTATAAACTCTCATTACACTACAGAGCACCCAACGCTGGCTTCAGTTGGTGCTCGTTTATCAAGAGATGATGAAGCACGGGCTCGTTAATCTCCACTGTGTGGCGTCTGCGGTGTCATTCTGCTCTACAATGTATTGCTCAAGATGAATTATTGCATTGTGTTGTTGTCTCATCATCAATTATGAGCCAGGATGAAATGAACAAAACCGCACTGTACTGAATTAAATCTAACTGAAGTAAATTATGCTTTTATGAGAGTAGAGTCACTCCGAAATATGCTCTAAATATCAGTGGATCTGAAACTAACGGCAATATGAATTTCATTTCACAGTTAAAGATATTAATACTATGTAGTCAGTATAAGCTAACTGCCTTCAATGTATCTCCAGACCCCGAACATCATCTTTCTAAATCATATTCTAGTCCACTTTGCCTGAGTGTACACAGTATTATATGCACAGCAACATGTGTAAGTTACTGTCACCATTAGACTGCATTAAAAAACAAGAATCTCTAAGTTTGTTAAACAACTACATGATGAAAACCAACTCTCTGAAAATGACAAGCGCTTTGAAGAGCCTTTAGGGATCTTCAGACTGCAACAGTAGGAGAACTGTATTCGGGTCTTGGAGGAAAGAAAAAAGAGCTCTTTAGGGAGTGTCAAGCTGTCTTCTTTGGATTTTAAAGACCCTCTCCAGACACGTAGAAATACTCTGCTTCACATAATAATTTGTGTCTGATATTGTTTTCCTTATTCTTAAAATTACATCTACTGTTTCTCCCTCATTAAAACAAGCAGAATCTATGAATATGCAAATATTGTTCCTTTCAAAAGCTTAACTGTTGGGACATACAGTCTGTACAGATATTACGCCGCGTTCCAAGTTGAAATTTCCAACTTTGGACCTCCAAGCATTTACAGGTGCACGATGCCATGACTGAATGTGACAAACTGTTTCTTTGGCAAGTGTTTACACAATTGAACTCCCAGCAGTGCATTTTTTGGGGCATTTTAACGGTTTCCCAAATAACTCTTATGCAGAGAAGATAACTTTCAGAGATTGTTTACTGTAACCAGCTACCTAATAACATTGGCGACATATTTTTGACATAAATTTACATGCAGAACAGGTTTTACTATATGATAGTTATATTATTTTAATTAAATACAGGCAAATATACTTTAGGTTGCCTTTTAGTTGAAGGTTTACCATTTACAATATGCGCTTCAATTGTTGTGTGTTGTCAGACAACTGCTTCTTCATGAAGTCGGGGTAGATGGATTTGCTCCCCTTTTTCAGACTTTTTATAATAGGAGGTCGGACATTTTCGACTTCCGAGTTGTCTGGAACGCAGCATTAAACTCAGATTTAGGGGGATCACAGAGAAACTTTCCTCCTTCAGCAGATGAATATGAAAACGGCCTTCTAGTGTCAAACTCTGCACATGCATCATTCTGCACAGTGAAGCTCAAAGATCTAAGTGAAGTACCAACAAGCAAAACACATTTCTGAGTGGAGGGAGACTTTAAATTCCCCGAAGTATTTCTCTACAACATTAAGAATTCATAATTAAATAAGCAACAATCAAAGTTCAAATACATCTTAAGCTGGGCATACACTGTACGATTTCCTACTCCTACTGTACGAGTAGATTGTTTGCGATGTAAAGCCAAAGCTCACGATTAATGTGCTCACACTGTACGGTCCGATCGTCAGCCACGACCTGAGTGCTCACACTGTAAATGTAAAATAGAAAAAAAACACTACCAGTTCTGGCTGTTGTTGTTGACAGTTGTCAATAAAGATTAATTTGAAAGCTCAGAGGCAAGTAAAGTTTGTTTGGTAGCAGAGGTCTGTACGGGTCACAATGCTAACACGGCAGAAACGTGATGCCTTGATCATCTGTGCCATCATGTCTATTGAAATGTCTAAAAAAACAGGCGCTGGTGTATATGGACTCGCAGGTGGCGAGGAAGATGTGGACAGTATGGCTTGTCCATTTTGCAGAGAGAATTGGAGGTCAACTAGCTATGTTTTACTGTATCTATTTTACATAGTTATCTTGATAACTATGTTCTGATTACTGTAAATAAAGCAGAAAAAAGGCACAGACGTTGGGGATCGGCTCGTGGCTCTGTGGGTCAGTTCTAATTGGTACTTGACATCACCCTTTTTCTAACTGAGCACACTGCAAACCAGAGAGAAAAAGCACAGAGCAAAACCCAAACTGTTGTAACTTTAGCAGAAAATAATGAGGACTGTGTAGGATCCCATCATTCATTGTAAAAAGCTGATTGAGAACACAAGATTTCAGGGTCCCACAATGAAGGAACCCTTTGTTTCTAGAGTGCCACGGGAATACCAGCAGCTGCTGCTCATTTAGATAAGAAAGAAATATGAGCAGGAAAGAAAACATGACACATTGCTAGTGTGTGGCTTGTACTTTCAGACAGGACTGGTGCTGTGGTTGTCCTCACTAACCAGAAACTGAACCGAAGTGCAAAAAGCAATGCAAAGGTCCATCAGTTAGTGTTAATGACAGTGGCGTCGTGGTGTGGTTTCAAGTGTCCACATTTTGACCTTAAGCCCGTTGATCTGTCTGCAACTGCTGCATGACTCAAGGTACAGTAAGTGTGTCTCTCTTAGGATATATATAACACTGGAAAGTTTTTCATAGTGTTGACAAAATGATGATAAGTAGCACAAGGGAAGGGCAAACGCAGTGAGTCACTCAGGTAGGAGTCAGTATAGCGGCTCCCCACCTGTATATTAGCAGAGTGAAGATGGGAATTGTGACCTGGGAGAGCAGAGCCCTCAGAGGAGCATGTGATGGTTGATCCTCGCTGACAGTCCGGGGAGGGAAGCCTGCTAATCCTGTTTGATTTATGATCTGAACCAGAAAACAAGACGGAGCCACCGAGACAACGTTACAGACCGTTAGCCGGAGCCACGGGGTGATCTCATCGAGCTCAGGTGAGAGGGATTACTCATCAGTGAGTCTTTTATCGGACATGTCGTAGCACTTGGGCTGAGGGTTACAGCGGCACAGAGGGGATAATGGAGAAATTCAGCTGCCGCGCCTGCAGCTGTGAACACCTTTAAGGTCTAAGAGGAGACGATGTCGAAGGCACTGAAGTACAGCTGACGAAATAAAGTGACTTCATGGTTGATCATGCTCATGTTTTCTGGTCTTGTCCCTCTATTCAGACTTTCTGGAAGGATGTAGCAACAATCATCTAGTCAGTTTGTTATTCACATCCCTCTATCTTAGATATATCCCTGACAGGCTAAGTGAAGACGATACCTACCTCCTAAAGATCTTGCTGGCAGCATTTAAGAAGGTTATTTACAAAATATTGGCTTCAGAAAAATTGCCCAACTGCTGACCTTTGTTTGCTTTTTTTTCATTTGTTTCTCATTGACTTTTTGCCCCCTCGTCTTGTAAAATGAAAATTTGTCATGAATAAAAAGTAAAAAATATAAATAAATAAAGTGACTTACCTTTTATCTTGTTCTTGTTCTGGTCTGATAGGTGGTCAGTTCTGGTCCTGGTGATCAGCTCCACATTGGATGCTGCGTACACCTGAAAGAGGAGGAGACAATTAACTCTTGTGTTCTGCTGACATTGGCTTAACGTCCTTGTTGTTTGGTACCCCACTGCTGTATGTATGTATAATAATAAGAAGAAGAAGAAAAATAAGGATAAGAAGAAGAAGAAGAAGAATTGCAAAATCAACCATTTATTCCTTTAAAGGTACGTGTGTAGGATTTGATGGCATCTAGTGGTGTGGTTGCAGACTGCAACCAACTGAGTACCCCTCCACTCACTCCTCCCTTTCCAAAACTGCGGTAACGTGAGCCGCCGAGTGCAAAACTATGGTAACGCTGTTCGCTTCGCTCATCCTTACCATGATAACACTACTTTAGGAGCAACGGAAGTCAGACGGCGGCTGTCGATACCACGGTTTTGCACTCTGCGGATCACGTTAGCGCAGTTTCACAAGCGTGTCGGAGAACTATGGTGACCTTCAGGTAACATAGAAACGCTAAAGTCTCTCCAGAGCCAGTGTTTGGTTTGTCCGTTCTGGGCTACTGTAGAACAAGGGTGGAGCAACATGGCAGACTTCATGAAGAGGACCCGTTCCCTCTGTAGATATGAAGGGCTCATTCTAAGCTGACGAAAACACAACAACTCTTAATTTCTGGTGATTATACACTAAAGGAAAGATATTTATGAATATTATTATATTACATTTCTGCTAATATTTCCCCCGAAATGCTACACACTGTTCCTTTAAATATTTTTTGTTAATTTTCTTCTGACCTAATTAAAACCCCAAAAGTACTGAAGTGGTAACCATTTCCTCTGCCACAAACTGGGTTTTGCAGATTCCATAAACATGATGAAATACAGAAATGAGCATGAAGCATTGTTATTGCATTGAATAAGGAAATATTTTATGTTTGCTTTGTTATATGGACTGCGCATGAACAAATAAACATTGCTTTTGTTTGAAAAAAAGTTCCTTCTCAGACAAGGAAATGTAGTATGTTACCCTAGTACATAGTGATATAACTTTGGTCGATTAGGTCTGTGAAACCCCAAACAGAATACCAAAAATGTACATAACCTATCAAACCCCTTGTTCCTGCTCTGCTTCATACAGCTCAACTCCTTCAAGCTACAGTTCACAGCAGAATACTGGAATTCCTCACCAGTGACCATAAAAAAGGAAATACTGATTAAAAATTGAGCAAGCTTTACACTGGATGCTGGACAAGTGGAGGCAAGAGCAGCTCAACAGCAGTTGTCTGTTTACGTTTGTACCTCTAAATCATTGATGCAGAAAATAGGTGCTTTTCAGGCAGCAGTATTTTACTGTAGAGCCTGTCTGAAGTGCTTTCAAACCACTAGTGACAGATGGTCCTGGGTGTCCGACTCCCATCTATCCCTTCAGGGGGTCAAGAAAACAAATCGGGTCAAGGTAATGCATGTGTCTGCGCGATAGATATTCTTTTTTTTTTTTTTTTTAACTAATTTGAAAGGCCATCTGGTCTTTTATATACTCATACATTTTCCTCATTTGAGGGTAAAGAATTCTTGTTTCAGAAATTCATCTGTCATTATTTAAAAATATAGAAGGTTATGTTGTCAAAAGGTTTTAAAATAACTTTGGGAGTGATTCTTTCTGGAGATTAAACTCTTCAAGTGGAGTGGACTTTCAGGAAATATCAAACTGAGCTCTGACAGCAGCGGTGTCTCTGGACAGTGTGAGAGATCAGTGAGCTGTCCGAGCAGCCTACCTTGGCTTCATATCCATTCACCGTCTCAGTCTTCTCGCTCCTCCAGCCAAGTATACCCGTCTTGTTCCTGCAAACAGATTCATCACATCCAACATCAGTTCTGGTCTCAACACACAGTTGCAATCACAGTTGGTGTAGATTATCCGCCTGTCCCAAACAATCTGCAGAAATGTACCTGAGAGGATAGCATAAATACAGATTAGATTGCAAGTCACAGGCTCTGGGTTTTTCTCTATAATATGGAGCCTGAAAACAATGCAGCCATTGTCCTTGTCTGTCGACTGTGAAGATCAACAGTTCAGCGTGCAATTAGGAAGTCTGCCCAGAAGTTAGTGAGGCGTATCCCATCTTCATGATCTATTCACATCACTGAACTCCCTCAGGACCAAACCACAGAAAGTCAGTTTCTGGGATGATTTTCACATATTAGCACATGTGTTTTGAGGTCATGGTATCTTTGAAATGATATCAGGTATTTTTTTTATATTAATCATATTTTAAATATATGACAATTTTGGAAGAAAGGTTTTGGGGGATTTTCAGCCATGCGGTGGCGAAGTCAGTCAGAGAAATGCAGTCATTTTGGTAATTATCTGACAATTCATCTAAGGGTGCCGATATTCCTTCTAAATAGTTTGATCGGTGGTCTCTATAAAGGCCGATCATAAGAGCCGATCAGATGACGCATCGATTCTGAATTGAAAAGTTTTCAATACTCATTTGCCTGCTTTCTCTCCTGCGCTCTCAGAGCGACACAGCTTGACACACACAGGATATATTATATATGATATAAAATAGCTTATCTGATTCTGATAAATGATGAAATATGCTATGCCTCTCATGCTTGCCAACCCCTTTGATTTTCCTGCCCTGAGACAAGCAGACACACACAGCGGTCATAATGTGCAGTGAAAATAATTATAAGTAAATATATAATAAAATAAATGATATATTAAAAAACACATACAAAGAGCAGAGGAGCAGAATCGCTTGTTGACCGACGCGGAGATGTTAGCATTTAGCTAAATGCACCGCTGTGCCTAAGTACAGCCTCATAGAGCCACTCGCATGGCTGTATACCATAGACTGTATATAAGAAGTGGACGTAGTCACCGTGACGTCACCCATTGGTTTGTGGTCTGCCGTTTTGAAGCCTCGAGTTTGGCATTTTGGCCGTTGCCATCTTGTTTTTTTGCAACCAGAAGTGACATGAGAGGGTGGAGCTAAGTACAACCGAACGTTGCAACCAGAGGAGTAAGGAGAAAGTAAGCAAGTTTAAGGCACTTCTGCATTGGCTTCCCTTCTCAAATCCCGGAGTTGCCCACTGCTACAGTATATACCCTTAGTCTTGCTGTCCAACTAATCCAATGTCAGACAAAGTTATGTCCCTGTCTGAATGTTGAAGTTATATCTCAGCTCAATTACCAGGCGTTCAGTGAACTTTGTACTCCTTAGCGCAACCCTAAAAACAGCAAAACTGCAGCGCTGTAGTTTTTCTGCCTGGCTGCATAAAGACGTATTAATAACGCCAGAGGTGGATGTCCTGTCTGTGGTGCTTGACAAAGTAGTTGGCTCCAGAGCATCATAAATAGATTATTGGCATGTAGACAGGAGTGCTGACCAGGGAGAATGCACAGAGGTGACACTGAGGTACAAGTCTGACAGGGAGATGATTACCTCTCCCAACACGCACACACGCACAACCACACACACACACACACACACACACACACACACACCACCTCTCCCTGCTCACTTCTCTCCGTCTTCTTGCTTTTTATCGGTTAACATTCACTTCCTGTCTCTGTGTCTTTCCCCATGATTCACCTATCTATCACTGTGTCTCTCTGCAGCCTATTTTTCTCTCTTTTCTCCTCCAAAACTTCCCGTATTGGTTTCCGTATTGTACTTTTGTCCCTCATAGTCTTGTGTCCCATTCATCTTTCTCTCTGCGTGTCTTCTATTTCCCTCGTTTTTCTCTGTCCCAACTCATTCTCTCTTCCCCATCCTCTTTCTTTTATCCCTCCTTTCTTTACCATTTTCTCCCCTCTATCACTCTTTGTCCAAAACCTTCCTTGTTCTGTCATCCCTCTCTCTTTCTCTCGGTCACATCCGTCTTATCTCACCACCTGACCAGAATGAGATGAGTTTTGTCCTCTATGCTGATTGCCTCGCCACTCTCTCCTTTCTCAACCCCTTCTTCTTTTCATCTTTGAGTCGATGTCACTTTACGTGAAACTGAGCTGTAAAACTGTACCGTTAGCATAATAAAAAGCTCCTAAATTGACTGCACACAAGCCACCTGCTCATCCAATTTTATTTTCTGCCCCTTTTCTCCTAGACAGCTTACGTCTTGCCTGCCTCTTCCATGGCTTTCCGTTCTGCTATCTGCATCTCCATCTTTATGTTCACCAGTGCATCTTACTTGCACTGGAGTATTGAGCTTTTTTTAAATGGCCTGAGCCTGATTCACACGGCCTGGAGCTAATTTGTGGCTCACTACCTCCACATCGTGCTCACTCCTGACACACATTTTTAACCATCTGAGTTCACAAAAGACACAAAATATCAAGAATGGAGTATTTTTGGTTAGATTAAAAAGCAATGACTTAAAGAGACCCAATGTAACTTTTGCTGAACAGTGGCTAATGTGGTCACAAGAACTACAAAATAATGATTTAGTTTGTTTTTTTACTGTATTTGTGCAAGGGTTAGTTTAGAGCAGGGGTCTCCAACAAGTTGATACTTAGTTGAGGACACGCCCAAAACAGAATAAAAATAGTAAATATAAATTAGTGCTAAAAGTGTGAGAGTAACTCAAGTAGGGAAGAGTCATGAAGGCAGCAAACTGACTCAGTAAACCAGTTACATAGCAATGAATATCTAAACATTTGCTAACTCTAGGAAAATTAAGCATGTAGCAGCAAAGCCTCTGATTGCATTGAAATGAGCCATGGTGTTTAATATTTCATCTGTAACAGGAAGAGTGTCTTATTTGTCCTTTAAAAATAAACATAATTTCACTTTAAACTACTACAGGATTTTATAATTAACTCAATAGTTTAATGCACTTTCATTGCAGGAACATTTCCCCTTGGCTTTATTCTAGATATATCAGTAATATGTGGTTCAATTAACTCTTTTATTGTCTCCACTTCCCCCTCTACTGCTGCACTTCTGTTAGTGTTTTCCTACATTTTATGAAATGCATTTTGACAGCCACCAGAGAACGTGCCTGAACTTGTTCCACTCAGCCGTGGGTTGTAGCGTAGGAGACGGCAACAGTGAAAGAGTGACAGAAATTCAACAACAAAAGAGTGATTTTCTCCACTCAGGAAAAATAGAAAGCCAGTACTCAGAACAGAAAATGTCCTGAGGCTGAATTACATTGTGTTCAGCTGGGGCTACTGTTGGTGGAGAAAATTATTATTGTGCTTGTTTTATGGAAGATTTCTTCCTGTATGCTTGTTGAACACAGTTGCAAAAGACTACATGGTGAGGCTCTTGAATTCTGAGTGAAGCTATACAAAATCCTGATGTTTATTCTTGATGTTTTAGATTTTCTGTTAACAGCGGCATCGGAAAATTAACACATCACATCATCTAACTTTGCTTAGTTATTCACAAAAATTCAATTCAGAGGTTAAGAACAGCTATGTATGAATTTTTATAGCTGGGATTTTTCCTTTAATTTTATGTGTGTTTGGGTCACAGTCACTACTGGAGGATTTCTGCACCACTACACAGTTTAACATTCCCTTATTCATATTCTGTGAGTATCAGAGTTGCATCTGACCTCTCGAAGGCGATGTTGCGTGTGTCCAGCTGAGTGGTCACCACGGCGGCAGACAGCCTGGCTGCTACCTGCTCATCGCTGGGCTGCGTCGCCCCCAGAAGGCCCAAACTGGCGTCGTTTTTGCTGCAGGCGGCGCCGTTCACCCGGCCAGGTGAGAGCGCCGCGAGAGACGAGACGCACAAGGTCTCGCAGAACACCAGCTGCCTGTCGTGGTCGACCTCCATCACCTCTGCACTGGAGTCTGAGAGGCAAGAGGGTGACAGACAGGAAGAGCAAAATGAGGGCAGTATTAGTGAGCACGAGAGAGCTGATAAAAAATTGATAGTGGAAAACACTACGATGCAAACATGCCAAATGAGACACAAACATACAAATGTACATGTAAGGAAAAGTCAAGGGAGATGACGACTGATGTCAAGAGACTGCAGAGGGACAGAAAAAAGAAGATCGAGGCAGGGAAAAGGTTAGAAGAAGAGGAAGTGGTGTGGTGAGAGGAAGAAAGATAGAAATAATAGAAGAACTGTGTGAAATAATGCAGAGAGGAGCCAGTGGAGAGTCGAATGAGTGGAAACAGCTGCGCAGTGAGGCTAAAAAGAGGCATGGGGGAGAGAGAGGATCATCCTGGAGAGACGCAGTCACAACTGCACCAATCTCTGTGAATATCTGCTTCATCTCACATTCACTTCAAATGAAGCCTGTGTGACTGATAAATACAGAAATGTGTTTCTTAAAATCCAGCTTTGTTTAACTTGGACCAGTGAATTCATATGATCAGCCTGTTAGGAGCATACTGGCGCCGAAACTAGGGATGCGCAATGATATCCGCACGCATATCGGTATCGACAGATAAAGGCTAAATGAAATATCGGCATCGGACAAAAATGGTTAGTAAGACAATGCGTATGTACACGTGATGCGAACCTTTGACGAAGCAGGTGCAAAAACAAGTAGGTTTGTACAGGATGTCCCGTGTTGCGCTAGTGATGATTCTCTCTGACCAATCAGTGCAACTGCAGTGTTTTGATTCCTCCTTCTACCTCACTTGGAACCTCGACTGAGTTGGTACCAATAATGGAGTGGTTCTATTGGTACCATGCATAACTTTTGCTAGTGGAAATGCAAAAATAACTTTTCTAATGTGTAATGAACTGAACTGAACTGGACAGCTTGGTGGAAACATGCCAAAAGACTGGACACAGCACAACACACATTCACACACAGTAAGCATAGAGTTTAACCTCTGACCTTGTCCCCTGAAAATGAAGCTCCGGTTTCCTCTCTGCCAGGTCATCTGTTCGAAGCCCATCAAGGTGGTGTCAACGCGGAGACACTGACCACTCTTCCAAACTCTGTAGGTGTCGCTGGGGCAGATACGAGACACCAGGGGCACTGAGGACAAACGCAGACGCACTTTAAATTAGGTTTTTATGTAGAAACGTATTGTTTTAGAAACGAGAACAAATCTCCTTCCAAAGTCTCGGGGCAACGAGTTTTATTGCAAGTTGTATTACACGGCCCCAGGCACAACGTTTAACCGAGACTAGCTTGAAATCCACCAAAACCAACCTGGAAATGAGGAAAATCTGAAATTATTGCATGAGAGTCTATGGAGCACATCCATATAGTTATGGGACCCTGGTCAGAGCTGGCCGATGCTACGCTATGATTGGCCAGTCTGCGTTCGAGGGCCAATTTACGAGCAAAAACATACAATTAGTCACAAGTCCGCTATAGAGACTACTACTGAAATAACATCCACTTGTGGTTTTGTGAAGCACTTAGGATAACAAACACAAGCTGTTTAACTCTAATCCCAAAGCCACACATACATCCTGCTGTGTAGGAAGTGTGTGAGCATCAGTACAACAGGAAGAAATAGGCCTCTTCAGCCCCAGAGAGGGATGATAACATGATTAATTCTGACTGGTCTGTACTGGACCGCTTTACTGACTGGAATGAAACGAGGACTGGACTCACCCCAGCTGGTAAACTCCCATTTCATCTCCACATAAAAGTCCTGAGCCTGGAGAGAAAGAAGCAGAGAGAGGAGGAAGAGAAATATAAATGAGAAAGCAGTGGGCATTGATGAAGAGGAAGATACAGAGAGAGAGAGTTTGGGAAGATAGAGAGTGATGAATTTAAAGATGGATAGACAGAGAGAGAGCGGAGGAAAAGAATTGCAGTGATGCTGCTTCATTGTCTCTTCCAAAGACGTGGGGACTGGCACAGAGAAGTGGTTTCGTGTGTGTGTGGGGGTTAATAATAGAAGTGATGGATGGAGGGGAGAATGATGTGGATGGGAGCAGCAGCAGATGAAGAACGGTGAGCGATGTTTGCAAGTGCAGGTGTGCTTGAGTGCGAGTACTCATTGTCAAAGTGTGAGGGTGTTGTGTCTACCATATGAGTGAGTGTGTGTGTGTGTGTGTATATATATATATCGGGAAGCCAGCTGGAGCAGATACACAGAAGGACAGACTGTGTGAAGGCAGCTCCCTGCATCTCTGCCACTGCTCTCTGCAGCTCTATACTGCTGCAGCGGCTTCAACACGATCTGCTGCACCTCGACGCTTTACTGTCAAGATTTTAACCGTCAACCTTCAGGCCCTCCACTCACAGCTTTGTCCATCGCTGCGCTCCTTACCCCTTTAGGGGAAAGCGATGACTCAAATTACCCAGAGACAGAGGGTTTTGCAACATGGAGACATATCGTTTGAGTGTATTTCCCTTGTTGGGTAGTAAACAAACTTATTAATACCTTCAAACAAAAAACAAGAATATTTTATCCTAAAACAAAGATGTAAAAAGATTCATCTGCATTTCAAATGAATGCATCTCTGCTCACAAACTCCCCTGATGTGCCTTTGTAGTTTGTGTTTTGTTTCATGTATGTAATTTTTGTGCTTCTACACACACGCTTGTTTGTGTCTGTACAGGTGTGTGTGGACATGGGAGTATCTTTTTCCATGTGTGCATCAAAGTATGTGTGTGTGTTTGTGTGAAATCCTACTTGGCGCAGTCGCTCCAGCAGGACGGGGATGCCCGCCAGTCTCTTGGCAGTCCTCTGGTAGTCACGGTAACGAAGCACGAGACGCACCAACTCCGGATCTCTTGTACTCACCGCCTCCTGAAGAACTGAAAGAGGGAGCGAGACGGAGAGTAAAACAGAGCCAATCACTCAGACCTCATCTAAAATTTATGCACATGAGCAATTCAAAGGGGGGCAGCGAGAATTGCCGAAACTGAAGTAGGCCAAAGGAAAAAGCTGGTTCGACCAACTACTGCGGCTCGCCCATCATTCAACAGACCGCCACTTTGCTGTTAATCTTACACGTTGTTCTACACTTGAGCAATTATATAACAATTTCCTTTCTCTTCTTTTAAAAGCAAACATCATTAAAGGCTAACACACACACACACAGTTCTCTGCAACCACAGAAACATTCATGACAATACCACAAATGTCACTTTCTAGCGCTTAATTCATCGCCATTAAGACAAAAAAAGTCTTATGTTACATGCAGTGTCGCACACAGGCAGCAAAACCAAACCTAAGGAGGAGGAAGGGAGATTGTGTTCACAATAACGGCTGTTAAATCAGCCAATATAATTTCAAGGTTAAAAAATGAATTGATTTCATGCTCCATTAGTCTCCCACTGCCAGACCTCCACATTACATTTGCACAGTGCCAGCAGATAAGAGGTGGCTGGCATCACGAGTGGTTTGTATTTTCTAAAACAATCAAGAGAACAAAACTGTGCAAAACTCATCGGTGCCGATGTAAAATAGAGCCAGTGGGAAATGTTGTTGTGCACCATTTTGCAAACACAATGCATGATATATCATACATTATAGATTATCGTAGTCTGCTTATTGTGACCAAGGGGCCCACAACCGCAACATTATCGGACCATTTGTGATGTAGTTTTTCACTGGGTTACTGCAGATGATAATGGCCATGCTTGGCAGGTTAAACTCTTCTGATCTACCACTCTTTATAAGTGGAACATTTTCTGGACATCATCATTTGAACAATAATATAAAACACATCACAGAATGGGCCAAGCAGCCTGTTTTTCACTCCCAGAGGGTCTTAATGATCAGACTGACGCCACATGAAGAGCTTATCACAGGTGCTACAAGTAGCATTTGAACATCAATGAATGGTAACACTGTACAATAAAGGTACATACGCTAAGGATGCACAGATCCTGATACCGATACCAGGGCTTTGGGTATCGTCCGATACCGAGTACGGATCCGATACCAGTGTTTAATTGATAATCCGTATGCCTCACTGCGTGGAAGTGACTGGGATCATTCTTTTATGTGTAAGAACTATACTACACACTCACTCACCTGTCCATCCATTGCGGTTCTCCTTGCTAACGTCAGCACCGTGCTGCAGCAGGACCCTGGCACAGTCCAGGTGGCCCAGCGTGACAGCCAGGTGGAGAGTAGTCCGACCACGAGGGTCCACAGACTCTAAATCAGTCTGGATGGAAGAGGAGGAGGAGGAGGAGGAGGAGAAAGAAAAGAGAAGGCAGAAAAAGGAGAGAAAGCGAGAGGGGGGCAGTGTAAATGAGGAAAGTGAGCGTAAAGGTAAGAGGAGTGGACAAAGAGAAATAAAGGAGGGGGAGAGGAAACTAGGGTTAATTGTGCATCGTTGTAGTTCTCTTCTGTCTCAGGCAGGCTGGGGACGAACAGAAAAACATAATAGAGACACAAGTGTGAAGATGACGACAGAGAGATGGAAACTATGACAGGTGTTAATTGATCTGTCATCACTCCAACATGGCTGGGGGCTCCACTCCCACTTTTATTCTGAGCTGGATGATTGGGTTTTTGCTACACCGAGATAGGACTATCTACTCCACACCAAGAGACACCCTCTTTAAGCAGCCTTCTGTCTGTTATCCTTCAAAAGGTTCAGAGAAGGTTGTCAGTTTGAATCCCTGGCAGGGAAATATGAGCAGGTAAAGTAAATAAGGAGCATAGCTCTTAATCTGCCATGCCCTTGAGAAAAGTATATAACCTGTAGCCTCTTTGTGACCAAAGTGCGTAGGACTTCGTGTCATTTAGCGAACTCCTTCCATGTGCCAAGCGTGTAGGAGAACTACGCTGGCTGACGCAAAAAAGTGAAAATGCAAATGACCCTATAGAGCCAGTGATTGGTTTGTCCGTGAAAAGGACCCGCTCCCTATGTAGATATAAACGGTTCATTCTAAGGTAAAGAAAACACAACGATTGTTATTTTCAGGTGATTATACACTAAAGTAAAACATACTTATTAATGTTTTATTCCTTTTCTGCCAACAGATCCCCCTATTTGTTACACACTGTTCCTTTAATGCTTCACTTCAGCTCTCAGCTCTCCTCAGTATTTAGAAGCATGTCAACTAGACCTCATTTGTCAGCCATATTACATTAGTGGTAATCTGCCATATCAATCATAATCACAATGCTCTGATAGACTGAATTAAAAAGAATCATTGCAGGGGGGTTTTACAACCCTCTCAGACACATTAAAAGACATTTGATAGACAGCTGTGGATAATTTAACTTGTATTCTCAGAATACTAACTTATTGATATCTCAATCAAAAAGGGGGTTATTGAGCTGTGCCAGGCAAAGTTTTATTTTTTGTTAAACAGCATATGTTGATTTTGAGCCCTGAAGAACACCAATTTGCTTCCTTGCCGAACAGGACGCTGACTTTCGTTGACTTCGTTAACAAGCAATTTCTGATTCTTACAAACAGTCCCTTTAAATCTAAGGCAAAAGGCAAAACAAATTGCTTGCCGGTTGTACAAAGCAAAGATATGACCTGTGTATTTAAAATCACCAGTGTTCACTGCCCTCTAGTGGTCACTGTGAAGAACTGCAATATTAAATTAGTCAAGTTAGCATCAATGCTGCCATGTTAACATACTTACACTTCTGGGAAATGTACACTTCCTTTGCACATTACATGATGCAGGTATATTGCTTTTATAAGAAACATTAGAGATGCAGCTACTATTATTAACATATAAATGTCTTATTGATACCTCTAAAGAATATAATCAGTATTGATAACTGTGTTATTCCTACTAAAGTCTGCAAAGGCGCTAGCTTGGGAAATTCTATGATGCAGTTCCTACCTGTGACCACTAGAGGACATTAAAACTTGTGCTTTTAAATAAACAGGTAAAGTTAGCAACAGGCCATTTTTATTTATCAGTTGTTTAACTTCAATAATGTGTATGTTTTTTAAGCATTATCAGTTCCTGAGTCTACCTCTATGTTGATGCTAGGAGATGTTGATCTGTGTATTTAAAATCACGAGTGTTCACTGCCCTCTAGCGGTCACTGTGAAGAACTGCAATATTAAATTCATGAAGTTAGCATCAATGCAGCCATGTTAACATATGGGGGGGATACACAGGGAGGATAATCAGATTTACCTTTTGACATGATAGGCCGGCTAGCTGTTTCCCTCTGCTTTCACTCTTTATGCTAAGCTAAGCTAATGAAATACTTATGCAAAATTAGAAAGTATTACTGACACTCAATATGTCAAGGGTAAAAATGGAATAAATACTGAGGTTGGAAAGTTTCTGTCTATTACAGCCAGGTCTTGTTGTGCCTCACATACATTTACAGGACTGTTAGACATGTTGAAAAGAGGACTGTAACACGTCATTATTGATTAGGAAGAGAATCCTACAAGTGTTACCGTGTCAAACAGCAACACTGCCCACGTTACTTACAATCTGTTTACTACATGAGCTGTGGTGTTTGTACACCTGATGAGATATCATGTGTCGACATCCATTTAATCAACCGCTGGCTGTATTGCTCTGCAGGAAACTGCTCATCCCTCTCTCTCTGTCCATTTCCCACGCCGCTGCACCACTGTTTTCATGTTGCCTCTCTCTGCAGCGTGCTGCACTGATCTCAGATCTGCCATCCAATTAAACGGTGGCTTACGGCCACCATTATTCAGGACCTATAGGCTGATGCAAGGTCAGTTCTGTCAGTCCGCTGCAGGTTTGAATTCTAATTAAGGATTACTCTCGGAGATAAGTGTAGCGTGACTCAGAATCAGCACTTTAGTAAAGACCTTAAGGAAGCTGTGGACTTTTCTTTCTAGGAATAAAAATGACTCTATTTGGAGAACATTGTGAGGGTTTGAGTTGTTATTTTTTATAGTGTGTTTATAATATCTGATGTATCAGAAATATGGCTGAGTAGGTGAATTCAGGGAAGAGTCCTTATTGATTCACATAAATCTTAAAATCAAAGCAGCAGAGGGGGAGAAAATGGGTGAATTATTAAGCAACAGAGAATAAACCAAACAACTCAACAACTCAATATGAGGAAGCTGCCCTCCTCTGACTGTTTACTGCACTCAGTGTATAATCGCCTAATAAAAATGACTGGCAGCTACTGTCCAACACAGGTTAACTGTTCGAGAAATGCACAGTGAGAACAGAGCCAGAAAGACGCATTATCAATCAGTTACTGCGGGTTTCTGTTTCTGGGATTTGCAAGGGAAATGAGGAAAACGGCACAGGATACACACAAACATCGATGAGCGTGTGAATGCAAATACAGACATGAAGGTACACGTACAAATGTACACGTACACAAGGCTCTTAAAATGTTCATACTGGATTGAGTTTAGTAAAACGTAACTCAATAAAACTAACGTGATATGTCGTGGTTTCAGTGTGTTAATGGGTGCACTATCTCAGTACGATCTCTAACCATCCACTCTTTGGTTAACAGCTCCCTGCTCACAGCTCTTTCAAAAAACACAAGGCTAGAGACATTTTTACTGAAAGAAACTGCCTGTCAGCAACGACTGAAACATGTAAGACAGGCGAAGGTGGAGAAAGAGAGAAAACGAAAAGAGCGACAGATTGCTGCTGATGCAAGTGATGGCTATGGCAAACAAAGATATGGGGAGGGGTGAGGAAAGAGAACAGACGGAGGAAGATAGTTAGAAGGGAGGAGGAAGGCAGAGAGGGGAACTGAAGGAGACAACAACATGAGGGAGTCCCTCTGGAGCCGAGGAGACTGGGGAATAGAGGGTGGGAGCGTCGTAGCAACGCAGGGGAAGAAAGAGAGCAGCCAGCTTTGTTTGTGTGTTGCTGGATAACAGACATACTGGTAACATGCAAATACAGACAATGTCAGTGCTGTGTGTGTGCATGTCCATTTGTTTATTTTTAGGTTTTTATATCATTCTGTAGCTTCCCAGTAGTGTTCCTTATGTTTGTATTCAAATCCCAACATTCAAATTTTGGTCAAAGTGTGTATGTTTCAGCGTCATGCTTTTTCCAACGTGAACAGACGTAGGTTTCTGCATGATGACGCTGCTACGTACCTTATAGTCAGAGTATTAACGTTACATACAGTAACTTAGATGGCGGTGGTAATATCCCTCTTCAAATGTATTTTTGTATGCATTTCATTACATGCATTAAGCTTATGTACACCTTAAAATATGATATCTGTTGGCCTACGGATTAAATAGATATGGATAATTAGAAGGAATACCCAAGGCATTTTCAGTGCAAGCTAGCTATGTGTTTACACAGTGACACAGTTAGGCAGTTGTTTAGGGGTGTGCACCTAGACTCAGGAGGTCAGGCACTGATGCCACGTCAGTTTGGATCCGAAAGTCACACAATAACACAAATAAACTAACAGATCGATGCAGCGGTAGACCAGCAACTCCCGCGTTCTGCAAGGTAAAATGTTTTTGTTAATGGAGTCTGGTCTCGTAGCTTTGAAGACAGCGATTTAACTGCTTCAGTTCCCCGTTGGAAAGGACTGTCTGATGGTGAGGTAAAGCTGTGAAATTAGTTTAAATATAGCATACTCTTAAACTGATATAGATTTTTTTTAGGTGGCTAAAATACATTTTACTGCTGCTCCCGTCCACAGACGCTTTACCTTGTCGTAAGACAGCCCTTTCCAAAAAAAGCCACCAGACTCCATTCACAAAATCAGTAATTTTACTTTGCAGATCGCGGGAGTATACATACAACCCCACTTCAAAAAATCCAAATTAACCCTTTAAGTTATTTCCAAACTTAGCACAGCAAACTTTGACTCAGCTATTGCTAGTGTTCACATTATTCATAACCTTATTGATTAGCTTAGTTTGGTAAACTACGTCACTGCTTTTTGCAACGGCTGAGCGGACGTTTCCATTTGAAAAAAACCTGGGGCAAAATGCAGATGGACCTGCCCTTTTACATCATGAGAGAAAGAGGCCGTGCAAACAAAATCCCCACAACTGAATATTAATATTGAGTCTTGCAAAACATTTCCCGCCCAAATGGAAACAGTATTTTTTGGAATGAAACCCTTCACATATTGTTGAAAGGGAGAAAGAAGAGAGAAACAGAGAGACAGGAACAAAGCTGATGGTAAAAGAAACAGATGAGAGAAAAAAGAAGGGAAGAAAAACAAGAAAGAAATAGAAGCAACTTGGCTCTTCTTTCATTTTTGTCTTTTTATGGCACTTGTACTGTCTCGCAGCTGTCCTTTCATCCATTGCTCCCCCTTTAAGTGGCTGCGTGTAATGTTGGTGATTATCAGTTTAAGCTTATTTTACAGCTGTTCTCGATTTCAATGAGTCTGAATGCAAGAGCTGAGGGGGAACGGATGAAATGCAGCTTAAAGACACAAGGGGAGCTGGAGAGGAGGGAGGAGAGGAGATGCTAATAAGGGCGAGGCTAAACAGAAACATGTGGCAAGGTGGACGGAGACAGAAAAGAGAAGGGGGGAAAGTCAAGAAAGGGTAGCAGCGAGGTGATTAAAAGGGAGGTTGTAGGGGGAGACAGATCAGAGAGAGTACAGGATGCTGCCAGAAAACAGTATGTGAAATATAAAACACAGGATGACAACGAAGCAATTCACTGAAGTGCAGCTTCTGTAGCTGCTTCCACCTTTGCTCAACTATAGCTCCCGTCTTGGTAAAAGAATGATTGAAAAAAGCTAGAATAGGAGAATATATTTCTTCTTTCTTCTTGGCTCCTCTGTGATGAATCATACTACAAGGCACGCAGTATTATTTGCTACATC
The DNA here is from genome assembly GCF_015220745.1 of Sebastes umbrosus. Classification (NCBI taxonomy): domain Eukaryota; kingdom Metazoa; phylum Chordata; class Actinopteri; order Perciformes; family Sebastidae; genus Sebastes; species Sebastes umbrosus. The sequence continues at coordinate 27,702,123 of NC_051275.1, forward strand.
CATTAGGTTCATTGCAAGTCATTCTCAGCAAGGCTGTCAAATTAAAGCATGTATGTTGTTGAGTACATGTCAGCTTGTTAATGTCTCACAAGAGGCCTTACTCCTACCGTTTGATCTTATTCAAAGTCAGAACGTCTTGACTGAGAGCATCGTAAACCTGCTGTTCATGTCAACACTTTTGATGGAGTTTGAAAAGGCCAGGCATCCCCAATCTGGGTATTGATCAAGCAGCCTCTCCATCACCGGCTCTCCTCTATCATTAAATTTGTTGTGATGACGCCTTCGATCACTATCAGAAAAAAAAGTCGGCCTCTGTAGCCTCAGTGATTAGCTGCGGTTCATTTGGTCCAATTTGCATCAAAAGTGGCCGGAAAAGATATAAATTGAGTACGGTGAGAGATGATGATCAGAGTTAACGGAGCACACAGAGAGCTACAATTTACACTGAATTCTAAATAAAGTTTGAGACAGTACAAACTTCACTGATGCCAGCAGTGTCATGACTAAGCTATTCATCGAGAATTTCTATGCGACACAGTAACATCAGTGGCACACACACACACACACACGCACACACACACACACACAAAGCCCCTTTTCCAACGAAGGAACTTTCTCCCGGAACTGCACAAAACATGTAAAACAGTTGCCGCTTTTTCATACGTCAGCGGACTAATTTGCCTTATCTTCGTGGGACTTTAGACTGCTGTGGAAACACAGACGACAATGGGCTGAAGGAACCTTTTAGTTCCTTGAAAAGTAGTTCCTGGGAATAAAACATACACACACGCACACACGGGAGTACCACTTAAGTCCACTCAGAGCTAATGTCCTCCCACCACTAAACACTGACCTGCAGACACACTGACATACTTACTGATTCACATGTGAACATTGTTCAGTTGAAAAACAAAACACACTCACACATAAACTAAATCATGATGAAGAACAATGAGTTCCCCCATTAACAGAAGAGGAGCTCTCTGGAGGAAAGTTGTTTACAACTAATGGGTCATGTACTCTCTCTCTCTCTCTCTCTCACACACACACCCACGCACACGCACACACACACGTACACACACACACATTGGCCTTGTTTGATTTGTGTGGTTCTGTAGTTACAGTAGGGACATTATGTCATCCCTGCCCGTCTCTTAGCACCCACTCTTCGCTCCACAATGACATCACAATGGAGGGCAAACTGCGGTCACATAGGAAGTGCTGACACACGTTATGTACAGTAGAACATTTCTGGTAAGATGAAGGTTTTTCTTTTTAATTGCCCAGTTACAAGAAATACAAATCGAAAACTGGCTAACTGACTAAAGAGAGATGTAAATCATTAAAACAGTTGAGTTATGGGCAGTGCCAAAGACTGACAACAGAAAGAGAAGTGTTTCTAATGTTTATTACCGAGAGTAAATCAAACACTTGGTCAATCATATTACGGTTTAATGATGACAATGTATCTCATAGGACCTTTTTCACAGAAGATATTTTAACTTGTCATAGTTGGAAAGGAGTTACTAATAACACTGAGGATGGCTCTGTTCTATTCAAGTGCCCCAATAAGCTATGACCAACCCCGTCTCCCCCAAAATTACATTCCCATAGAACTAAACTGCAAAACACAACAAAACGCAGCAAAACTACTTTCACACAGGACCAAACACCGGTCTCCTGGGTGAAAGTCCCTACACAAACTATCATTGCAAACATATTTGTAATACTTCAAAAACAAACGTGATTCACAACGTTTCCTAGAAATGTAATTCACAATGCAGTTTTATTGTAATGTTTAGGATTCAGGGCTGCTATGACTGTGTGATAGTGAGCAAGCATGCACAATACCAGGACCCTAAACCTGAATCAGCAAAATGGGAAATGACCCATTTCATTATTTATACCTGTGCTTTTCCTACTGTTACGTGTCAACATATCTCAGTAAAAGTTAGGAAACAACCTTATCACATTTCTCATTATAACAAGAAAAGCTAATATTTCTCTTCTCCGATAAAACCACACTATACTTCTGATCCTAGACAGTCAGGCTCACACAGTGTACCTGTTGGTTTTCTAAGCTAGCTTGTAAAAATCCACTTGTAAGATTTTTGGTGAGAGTTAGATGAGAAGATTGATATCACTCTCTAAGTTGAGAGCGATGTCAATCTTCTCATCTAACCTATTTCCCAATATGTTGACCTATTTCCTCTTTAACCAAAACCCCTATCAGAAAGAGTAATTAATTGTAAAGAGAAACACTGTGCTACTGCTGCTGCTGTGACCATTTTAATGTGATAACTTCCTTTTAGAGCTATTCTTACCTTACACTTTTGCAGGAATACTTGTGAGACTTGTCATTAGTATGCAGACACCACGAAGCATTTTGTCTGTTCTGTTGTTCAACTAGAAAAAGAAGTGACGTTATAATGTTGCATTGTTCCTTCGGTGTGGTTTCTGAGAATCTGCTCTCCTTATAAAAATGGATAAAATCTCCCCATCAGCATCATGTCAGTCTGTTTCATTAGAAAAGAAACTGATAGTTCCTTGTTATAAGACAAAGACTTTGCATTTATAACGAGAATTTATTTTTGTGGCAGCTCTGCATGTGTTGCATACAAATGTGACCTAATAGAAGCACAGTGTTGTTGTGTTTTCTCTTTCTTGCATTCGTTTATCTTCTTATATGCATTCTTCCTCTATTTCTCTAAAACTTCTTTAAAACTACAGCACTTTAAAAAAACTTTTTCTTACAGATCTGTATCTCTGTCCTTGCTCTATTTTGGTTTTCTTCGCCTCATCCTCACAATTTATTCATTTGCACCATTCACTCTTTATTTTGTCTTCTCTCTCCTTAACCTATATCTATGTCTTATAATTAAACTCTTCTCTAATTATCCTCTACTTTCCTCTCTCAGTTTCAATCGTTCCCATCTTGCCCGCCCTCAATAGTGAGCTCAGTGGAGGTTGCATTATTGATAGGCATCTCTAACTGTGGCATCTGCTCCTTCTCTCACTCCCCCTTCCTCCCTCTTTCTCTCCCCCTTGCTCAGTGTGTGCCTGGCCTGATGCAGCTTGGCAGGTACTTAGGCCAACATCAATCTTTCATACGAGCACCACACACACACACACACACACACAAATATGTGCATATACTGTACAGCAGCTTTCCCAAAATGTTTGTGTATGGGGCGCACAGGAGCAGAGGGTGGCTATGGGAGGGAGGAGAATAAAAATAACTTTTCCTCCCCCCCTCTGCCTCCCGTCTCGCCTCTGTGATTCTACATGCAGAGCAGACTTTGACAAACGCTACACTGCCATGAAACCCTGATCCATTTTCAATGTGGCACCGCTTCAGATGGGACGGGACTAAACCTGCGTCACAGATGATAGTGAGCAGAACAAATGGTGATGATAACCCCGCAGAAGAGTAACAAAACCTCTCACACTCATCTTAACACAGACATTCGTTTCCCACTTGTGCAGGTGCATTAGTGAAATCGAGCCGTAGAAATAAAACCAAATGTACCAAATCATTAATGAAAATGCTAGAATGACCTACATTCCAGCATATGTAATTTCTCTGTTTCACTGCAATAAATTCAGTTTACCGTCATCCCCGTCATCTCGACAGATAGATACGCAGACAGACAGAAAGACCCACAGTAAGAGATAGAGAAAGTACAAACGGGTGGGATGCGGATGGACCTGTCAGAGAGTTTCTCTGATGTTTATCTAAAAGGTGATGACACCTGTTTGTTGCAGTGAGCTGACAGACCTCACCAAAACGCAAGGAATAACATGCAGGGCGACACAGAGAGAGAGAGAGCACTTGTTTTCCCTCCTCACACTCACAGATGGAGAGAGCAAATCTTTTTGTTTGAAACAGATCGTGCATACGCTTTAAAAGAGTATAATCACACAATGTAGCGGCTGTAGCCTATTGGAGTGAAGCACCACAGCTGTCACTTCCTTTCTTTCTTGTGTTTGTGTGTTTGTGCGTTTGTGTGTATGGGAGCATGTGAATTATGATGCAATTTCAGGTACATTTCAGGGTTTCTGGTCTGGCAAGAGATGGTCGCACTTAGCCTGGGCTGATAATGAAATCAGAGGGTCATTTTCTCTGAGACATGTAGCATTTAGTCCCCTTAGAAAAATTGAAAGCCATGTTAAAAGTCCATATAACTGAGAAATACAACTGCTTTGTGTGAGCTGGTTTAGTCTCTTCCTTGTGTGTTTGATGATTGTATTTGCTGGGTTTTATTTCTATTTAAACTGTAACTGGTGTGCTGTCTTGGCCCAGGTCTCCTTTGTAAAAGAGATTCTATCTCAAGGGATTTCTTGGTTAAATAAAATGGAAAATGAAAAAATGAAATGGCAGAATATGTGCTGGTTATATTTAAGGGAATATAATGATGGCTTAAAATGTATTTGTTTACATTTATTGGTACTTTTGGCTGGAAAAAAGGTCACGTGAGAAAAGATGCGTAACCACAGATGTAGGATGCAGATTTTGCTATCCAAAAAAGAATTAAAATGAGTAAAACCAACTACTAATTGTAACAGTCACAAAATGGTCAAATTATTGTACATTATGGCACGTTTTGCATTACATATAACGTACAGAGGGCAAAATTATCGTACATCTAGCAACGCTGTTGAAGATGTATAGACTTGCTTAAACTTATATACACTGGAGTCCACTACCAGTAATTGTTATAATCTGTCAAATAAAATCACTAATCACAAGCCTCACCTTCGGCTTAACTTCCTCTGTATGACCATGGTCCAGAATAGCATCAATATTACTGCAGCTGATGCAACCAGCTGCTCTCATGATATATCTACTTGAATTGCTCCACCTGGGGCAGCTGCTAACCCTCAAACTTTTTCCTCAAGAGAAGCAGAGCCTCAGATTTGGAAGAACAAACCCTCATCTTAGTTTTTGCTGCTGCTGCTCAGACACATGCATACAGCAGAGCGCTGCACAGTGTAGGCTGCAGGCAAATGAGGCTGGAGAGATGGCATCCTCTGTGAATATCAGGGGAAACACCATAATGTCTCCGAGCTGAATATCCTCACCACTTGTGGGCTGCCTCCATCTTTGAATCATGAACAGCAGAGGGGATAAAGCCTATAGTATCATACCTGTCTGACATTTTGACTGTGAAGAGGGTAAAAGTAGATCCACTGTTCCAGGGCCAAAAAAGCTGCATTGTACCATGGCAGTCTTAGGCTTGCCAACCCTCCAGTATCCTTTTCAACATCCATTTTCCTCAGTGGCTTAGCAGTATGATTTCCTGATAATTAAATCTGACTCACCAGGCGCCTTTTTTGAAAATTTGGACAACCAGCCCCATCAGACACTCATCCCAATGTCCATACAATATTGCAATGGCACATGGTCTTGGTCTTGCATTTACATTATATAGCGCCTTTCGAGTTCTCCGACAACTCAAAGCACTTTACACTACACGCCAACATTTACCCATTCACACACACATTCATACACTGATGGCAGAGGCTGCAATGCAAATGCCAAGCTGCCCATCAGGATCTAATCTATATGCTCACTCACACACACACTCACACACCGATGACAAGGAGAAAGTTGGGGTTCAGTGGACGAACTGCAGTCACCTGAGGTGGTTCGGGCATCTGATCAGGATGCCTCCTGGATGCCTCCCTTTGGCGGACTCGGGGTCCTCCAGGAAGAGCTGGAGAAAGTTGCTGAGGAGAGGGACGTCTATAATTCCCTGCTAAGCCTGCTGCCCCCGTGACCCGGCCCCGGATAAACGGAAGAAAATGGATGGATGGATGGATGGATGGATGGATGGATGGATGGATGGATGGATGGATGAACGGATGGATGGTTGAACTGCTCTACCTCCTGAACAACAGGCGCCCACAACATCAACTACAACAACCGCACAACAGTCAGTAGATATCTTAGAACAGTTCATCCTTGGTCCTGTGTCATCATGGAATTAATGAACCTGACTGGAACTTCTCCTCATTAACCGCTACATGAATAATGGGATCTGACCTTCCAGACTCTCTCAACAGTGTCCTCTGAAGGGCTATAGGCAAGGGCTCAGGAGCTGCTCAGAGTTTTTGACAATGTTCCCAGTTGAGGTCAGGACATTAGCGCCCGTGCTGAGCATGGCCTGCATGATGATGACCTCTTATGAGATGCTGGCTGGCCAACAAAACTGCATGAAAGATTAATAACTGTGCATAAAACCTACAGTCAAACATTGTGGTGGAAATATTCAGAGGTGGAGATGTTTTACCTATTGTGGAGGTGGCTACTTTCACAGGTTCAGTAACACAGGGATCAAAGAGAAATCGTGTCTAGATTGCAAAAACTTACAAACAATCTTGTGTGACTCGCCGTCCGACGACCTATCCTAACCTTAACCATTTGAAAATCAATGCCTAACCTCCTACCATCTCGCCAGAGTTTTCGCAAATCGTGGGTTACCATTCCAGAGAAATACTCTAGGCATCCTACTGGGATAAGTTGTGGCGGAAAGGACTAAATGACCCTTAACATGAAGGAAAACTATGCCCGTTCCTTCCTTGGACTTCAAACTGGGCATTCTCGATGTCCAGGAGTGATGACTTAAATGATTTCTTGAATGACTGCCACAGAAACTATTTTTATCCTCAGCATTGTTTGTGCCACTGTTACTGTAACTGTATCCTGTCTGTTGCACAGGTCTTTACTTCTCTTCTCTCTCATTGCTTATGTATTTGTTTCCACTCCTCACCACCCTAATTTCTGTCTACCCCATCTTTCCTTTATTCCATCACCAATCTCCCTTTCCTTTTACCTACTACTGCCAATCTGTGTATCTCTATTTCTCTGTTAAGAGCTTTCAGCAACTTAACTAAATCTGACCCCAACCCAGCCCTCGTGACATCTCTTTGTGGCTTTGCTACGCTGCAATTAGGACTTGGGTTTCATTACACTGAGGAAAGTAAGAGGGGTGAGGGTGGGGTTGATAGATGGATGTTGGAGGTAAAGAGGGAGGGAAGGCACCAGGGGATAGAGGATGAGGAAAACTTTATATAGTGGAGTAGATGTGATTAGAGGAAACAGGGAAAAGCGGAGAAGAGAAGAAGCTTGGAGTAGACGGGTGCAAGTAGATAGCAGATGTTTGGCGTAAAGATTCAGGCCTAGAGCGAACTCAATGAACCCTTGAGGCGTAATTTATGGCTCCGTTCCCAACCCATCGTAAGATTTTATAATGCTGATTTAACATTCACACCTTGCCGAGGGCATTATAATCAAACCATGCACTGAGCGAAAGAGAGAGCTGGGTCAGACAGCGTCACAGAGAGGACAAGAAACAGCAACGGAGAAAAAGAGCAGAGATCTTTGCTATTTCCTGCCTTTGTCTTGAGATAGCCCATCACTCTCTACGTGGCTCTGTTCTTTTTCAATCACACTGCACTTTTACGTCTGCTTGCAACCCAGACGGGCTCTGTTCATGGTCAAAGTCGGTAATTATTTCCTCCCCTCTTCTTCTTCACTCCCTTCATCACCTTGTTTGCGCCTGAACTCTTTGGTGCAGTCAATGTTGCCTCCTTGCTTACGCTATTTCACATCTACCTTTTACTGGCTGTTAGTTCTCTCCTTCACCTCAACCTTGTTTAATGAATATGGTGAACACAGCTAAAAATTTATCCCCCATACCTTCTTTTATCCCCCAGTGCTTGTTATTCTGCCTATCTCTGTCTTTCCCTTTGTACTTCTACTTCTCCACTCCTCCTGTTACTATACGTTCAGTTTCCTCTCCCTGGCTTTGCGACGTAACATCGATATCCGATGTACCAATTATTCCCCTGTAACCTGCTGTGGCAGCGTTTCTGCTCCCCTCACGCACTCACACATATAAAATCTGTCACATGCTGCTTATGGAAGATTTGTCTATATAGTCTCATACCACAAATGTTGGATAACAGGCATTTTTTTCAAAAGTTCATCAACCAGCAGCTCATTGCATTGTTGCGCTGGAAGGAAATAATAGTGCAATCAGAAATAGTGCCGGATATTTGATGCATGCACATGGTGAAATGGGATGACTCTCATCATTTCACCAATGGCTGGGCAGGCTTTAAAAAGCTCTGATACGGAGACGGCTGTAGATTATTTTACTGTGGCACAAAGCAGAGGTCAGTGATATTATACAGCTCTTCTACAGCTGAGTGGATACTGAATTCATCAGAGACCAACCATTGTCATGCAATATCTGCATACAATACTGCCTTTGTTATTTGGAGTATAACAGCATGGCCATAATGTGATATCCCAATGCCTAACGTGTGATATCATAGGAACTATGACAATGCACTGTATTGTAATAATATCATGTATATGTATTTCTAATATTCTTCTTCTTCGTCTATGCACCCCCAGCCTCTTTCTGTCATGGCTGATGCTCACAATAGAAATTTCTCTCTAAAAGTAGTGAAGTAGTTTTAAACAGTTATTAAACAGTACTAGACAATCATGGCCTGCATGAACTGGATTTAATCTGTTTCAGACCTGTTTCTACAGCATGTATGCATTGACACAGTCATACAGAAAACTTCACACTTTGTGTCCATATCATATGTTCAGCTGTCTTGTATAAGGAGATGTCTTAGTCTCAGTGTCTCCAATAATCGGACAGAGCCAGCCATTCACACGTGCAGCAGAGCACATCCTCAAGGTCCCTCTAGTCATAACTAACGGATAGCCCGCATCTCCCCACACAAAGTTGCTCACATGTAAAGGCCATTGTGACCCCTTGTGATATTGTTAACCATGACAAAGAGGAAACCATCCATTATTTAACATGAATCACACCATAATGCACGAGGCAAAAGCATGAAATAAGAATGCCGTTCTTGCTTTAGGCGTATCATTTGTACACCATGTAGTCTGTACTGACTGTAATGTAAATGCTTCCGTGTAAATATGCTACGCTCAGAGCTAGTGATGTAGAATAAAAAGTGAGAAAGACTGGTTATGGCGGGCGTAGGGTGATCAGATCCCATCAAACCAAATGTGGGACAAAGAGTATGTTTGTGTGGGACAATGTGGGACACGTTACCAAGGCTGAGAGGTAGTCTACAATTTTGATATAATGTCTATTTAACTTAAATAATAAACATTTCTATTCTGCCCCTTATCTTGTAACATCTCTATGCTTTGCCTGAATGCATGCATAGATCGGCACATCGCTTTTTGAACCACACACTTCTTGTGAGAATCATATGAACTGTGTGGCTTCATGTCGTATTCCCCCTGTGTGACATTTAAAAATAAGTGGCAAATTTCACAAAAAACTCTGAGAATCGCCGTCTACTGGCTTATAAATACTTATAAGTAGTTTCAGTTAAGTAAGTTTTTTGTTTTAGCTGCTCTTCCTTTTCTTTGTGGTAGTTTCCATCATATTCCACCTAAATCTGCAGAGCTTGTGACTTTGCAGTGACTCGCAATTTTCTCCAGTGGGCATAGCATAACAAAGACAGTGAAGTTTGAACCTGCACTTGACCCACGTGTGCGCAGTTTGACAACAAACACAGCCCCATGATGACAGCCTTCCCTGCTTTCTTCACAGCGACTGGATAAAAGCCATATTTTTTTTAAAAGTGTCTGTGCTGCAGTGGTTTGACTTTTGAAAACTAGAGCCAATGAAAATGTGGGACATCGTCTCGATATGTGGGACGTGGGACAAGGGATAAAAATGCTGTGCAGTCTCTCGTAAAGTGGGACACCTGGTCACCTTAGCTGGGAAGGAGGGGAGGTGGAAGAGTTCAGAGGACTTTCAACCAGGAGACTGGTGTGCGAGACTGGTGGTTGTTTTGTAAGTTACGTTTGTGACGTGTGTTTATTAATGATGTTTGTCACGTGTTTTCTGTACTTATATTACGTTGTTTCTGTACGCATTTTACTTAGTTTACATACTTATTTTAAGGCCAACCATGTCATTTTTCATAAACCTCAGTGGTTTTGTTGCCTAAACTTGAGTGAGTGTTTCATCTCATTCACCTTCATAGACGTGTGTAATATTCCCGCCAAATTGTGACACTGATACCGGGTTGAAATAGAATATGGTCAATAAAACCACATGGTTTACCTAATATAGATTGGTGGCCTTGATTTTCACGTTAAACATATTAAAATTTTGAGCACACAAATCTATGTCAGTGCATGTGACACAGTGTCCTAGTTAGGCATGGCAGGCAGGCCAATTAGGGCTTGGACATACTGGGTAATATTGGAGTCTTGATTTACTAGAGTGGATATATTAGCAGCTGCAGAGAGATTAACATTTTACATTTTAATTACAGTTAACTTTATTCATTATTCCTGAACATTCAACTTCCATCACTTGCCCGCAGCTATAAAAAAAATTCCTGTGCTGTCAAAATGGTTTTGAACCGACCAGAGCCATGGGAGTCCTACAATTACCCAGAATGCTTCTTGACACCTGTCATAGGCATCACACATGTGCATGTATGTGTGTTTCATGTGTGTGTGAATGACAGCAGCTCGGGGTTGGAGCATAATGGTGTGTGCCTGTATGTGTGTGTGTGTGTGTCTGCTGTCCTAGTTTAAGCACCAACACACATACACACTAGGGGCTCAGGTTACCATATAAAGTTCAGCCACAACATAAAGTGGATGCCAAATGGGTTTCCGGATGTGATGCTGACATTATACTAATTTTATTAATTAAGTAGCTTATATAAATTCAGGATGTAAAATGTTTGACTATGCAAAAAAGCACTGCGTTTCACAACACATGCAAAACCATGATGCATACTTTACGTGTGCACACACCCACACACAAGTACGTAGAAACAAATACAACAGCAAGGGATACAGAGGTAGTTTGAATAGTTACAGTTATAGACTGAGCAGAAGTTCATCAACAATGAGAGGGGAACAAGAGAAGAAAGAAGTGAAACTCTCGTTTTCCGTTGTTGTTTACTACTTGTTTTCTCCTCACAACTTGCTCTGATCTACCATCAAACACAGAGAGATGATAACTGAGGTCTAGGGTCTAGGAGAGAGCTTCTGGAAGTGGCATGAAAAGAGCATGGAATAATGGTTGTTGTGAGGAAAAAAAAAAAAAAAAAAAAAAAAAAAAGTCCTATTCTCTGGTTTTCTCTCTCTTTTTATTTCGTTTGTCGTTCTTTTGACAGCATTAAACTGCTTTAAAGCCATAAAAACAATGGAAGCTCTGAAATCCAGTATAGTCAAGAAGCCAGGGGATTCATTGAAATAGATGGTGTGTGTCGGCATAGGTTTAAAATATGCATAGATTTAAGGTCTCATAGTGTTCAGTGTTTCATAACGTTTCTACTCTGGTGAACAACATTACAGATTATATCGACATTTGTCTGCCATGATAGTTGGAACAGACGGATCTACACTGAGACTTACAATAAAAAAAGAGTCGTTATCCTACACAAGCACAAGAGGAGGGTGACTAATCGTTCTGATTTACTATAAGGATCAGCATCAAATCCTTTTTGATTCTGAACACTTTGAGATGTTCAACAGATTTGTGTTTGTTCTCACACAAGAAAAGGAACTACAAGGCAGTCAGTTGGCTTAGTTTATAAAAAGATCAGATATGATATAAAGGTCCTGGATGCAAATGCACAGCAGACGAGCAATAACGTTTGCATCATAAATATATTTATAGATGCAAGGATTCCTGAAAAATGAATGACAACGGGGTTGCGAGGGATAATTTATTGAGTTTATCTGTGTTATCCAAACACGCCAAAAGTTTCAGTTTTAGGGCTGTCCCTTAATGTGACTAATTGTCGTTTTGGTCTTAGTTGACTAAGATATCTTTAGTCAATTAGTTGTTTTTTATGCTTTTTTCATGCTGAGTGACATATTTCCAAGGAACATGAGCACATTTTTGGTAAACATAAGATTTAAAGTGGTGCTTTTGTGTGATTCTTTGTGAAGAAACTCAGTTTTACAGATCTGTCAACTAATATCAACTAATCAATTATTTGACTAAATCTTAAGAGTGTTAGTTGTCTAAGAAGTTCTTTGGTCGAGGACAGTCCTAATTCAGTTTAGAGAAGTTGATGTGAAATATTACCATATCATAATAATTAATATTTTACCAACAATTTATGATTTCATGTAAGCGTAAATCTCAGCCGAGGGTGTTGGGAATTTGGTCACTAGTTTTAGAGTCGTCCTGCATGAGCAAAAGTGTTGGATCAGATTTGGATTTTGACCAGTTGGTGGTACTAGATGAAAAGTCAGGGATCATTAGAATGAATCCTCTGGGGACCGTGAACATGAACATCTGCTCTATTTCAAATTTCATGGCAATTCATCCAATAGCTGTCACTTGTCAAGACATTTTTTAAGTGCTGGACTAATGGATCAACTTAAACCAATGTACCAATGAAGAGTCATCTGTTCATTTCAATTCAGTGTTGAGCCAGCGGGGTATGAAAATTAGTATTCAACAACTGCAAAGCAACATAATTTTGCCATCTCTGTCTCAAGAGCACATGGTTAATTTCCAGCTCCCCTTTCAATGAAATACACTGCGTTACCTCTGACATTGACTTGAATACTAGAGGTCTTAGTCCATTCTTAGAGCCTCTTCACTGTGAGGTGTATTCAGTTTTGCCATTTATATCCCAATAGTTATAATTATGGCCAACGATTAAATGGTAAATGTCACTATACTGTAGCACACTCCCTTACTGTAAATGTAGGGATTGTGATAAACCATATGATTGATGCCTTAGGGGCACTTGCTGGCCATTTTGGTGTAAAGAAAAAGCTTCAAGGGTTATGATTTTGTAACCACAGGAAGGTACGAGTGTGCATGTGTAGACAAGTGTGATGTCTTGAGACCGCTGCGTGATGCATGCACTCGGCAATCTGTTTAGTTGCGAACCTGCAGAGCATCTCTTATATAATGGCAAAGCGCTTTCATACATTTGCAAAAAAAAAGAGACTAAATTCACAAGCATGCATGCGCTTACACACTCTCTCTCGCTCACATACACACACAATAATGTAATTCTTATCATATAATCAAAACCGTTCACCCTGAGCTGAAGTACTTACACAATTTGTGAAAATATTTTTTCAAGCTTTTGATTATGACAAACATGTTCTCTGACACAACACCTTAATGATTCCATTACTGTATTTACTGTGGTGGTTGGCAACTGTTCGCCCACATGCTCAGTATCTGCATTGTCTCACCCACTCACAAATGGTTTAGGTGCTGGGTGGGAAGGTAGAGAGAGAGCCTACGGTTTTGAGTAGATCACGCAATATTGCTGCTTACACACACACACACAGGCGTGAAGCACCTCTGACTCTGACAAACCAAGCACACACACACACACACACAGAAACACTGCAACACCATCAGGGTCAGCAATTACAGTCATTTGCAGTTTTGTTCCAGGAATAAACTCCAGTTACAACTTCCCATGCATATTAAAAATTACTGGAATGATGGGTATTTTAACACAGATCCTTGACATATAAAGTATGTTACTGTGTGATTTGACAAAAAAAAGAAAATAGTATAAATGCAAGTGGTCTACAAGTGTCCCCCTCTCCACCCCACAGATAACAATTAACTGTGCTATTCCCAGTGATTTCATGAATGAGGTGCTCCATGGATCAGAATCAGAATTGTGTTTATTGCCAGGTGTAAGAGGTATACATTAGGAATTTGCTTTGGTTTTGTTGGTGCAAGTCAGCAGTATAATAACAAAAGAATAGATAAAAAAAAATAAAAATAATAATATAGATGGCATCTATACCAGCACCTATTACAGTAGGCTAAATCTATGGACCCACACACGCCCATAATAAACGCTTAGAATAAAGACACAGGCCTATATGTCTGTGAGGATAAGATGCTGATTTGATGGCTCTTCACCATGTCTCACCTGCTCGTTCGTTGCCAGCTCTTTCTCCAGCTGTCGGTGTTTGTTGTGCCACACCAAATAGTGGATAGGATAACGACTCTTCTCCGGAGTTTTCTTAGCAGAAATCATCCTCGGATCATAGTTTGCCTCCTCGACTTCTTCTCTGTGTATTGTAAGGATACTTTGTTGTTAATTTGAGCTATATAATCAAACCTATCATCCTTTTTATCGGTGGTGATGCCCAAAGGCGTAGTATAGTGGTAGCCTTTTGCGCGTCAGAAACAGTGAATGATTATTCCCTCCTTAGAATAAACAGCAAAACCAGTTATAGAATAAAACCCCCTCGTTTGATTGTCTCCGTAGAGGCTACACCTTTATTTCTTAACCACCCGTTCCTCCACCTCTCTCTCTCTCTCTTTCTCTCTCTCCTCTGCCTACTCTAACACATCTATCCTCCTCCTCTCCTCCCATCCGGTGGTGACTGAGAAAGATGCGTTGACAAGCTGCAATGAAATGTGCGCACACTCAGCCAATCCGCTGTCAGGGATGTTGAGATAAAACATATGCCTCGTGAAAAAAAAAAAGAACTGCAGAAATTATATGTTTAAAAGGGAAACTACATAGCATAATAACCCCCTACAGGAATCTCCAAGTAGTGATATACTGGAGAGGTAAAAACTGCAAAATACCATACACACAAATTCAGGATTAAAATGTATACATTTAAAGTCTAAATCTCAAGTCTAATCCTGTACTCCTTTAGTGTTTTTTTTTGTTCAATGTCATGCTTCTGCATAACATCTTGTTTGTGTTACATGCTATTTCTAGTTTTTTGTTTTATTTAATTCAAATTTAGATTTGGTGTGTTTTTGACTGTCTAGGTCCCATGTTGAATTGAATCTGGGTTTTTTTTTATTTTTGGTTTAATTCTATTGTTTTTTCGTAAATATATTTTATGGATTTTCAAAGTCTTTATCCAACAAGAGAAGAAAATACAAAACATATATATTTGATATATTAAACCCGTTAAACCCATAGGATTACAGGTTACAGAATATATTCAGGTGAAGGACAGAAAAACAAAGATAACTAAATAAATACAAATAAAAATAACATTCAAATTTTAATTTAAAATAAAAATTAAATTAAAAATTAAAAATTAAAAATTAAAAATTAAAAATTAAAAATTAAAACAAATTAAATAAAAGGGAGGGGGATTGCTCACTACTGTAATGTGACATTTAGGGTTCGACCTTTGGTTTAATTTTTATATGTGTTTTATTTTAATTTGTATGTTGTTGACAGAATTAAATAAAAATAAATGTGATAACAACAGCAATAACATAGTAATATCAATAATAATAATCATAATAATAACATAAAAATGTTCCATATACACAAATAAATAAATAAACAAGTTTTGTTAAGGAAGGTATTGGTTTTAAAGGGGACCATTCATCTGTTGCTAGCAGGGCTATTGCTTTAAAAATTTCACAGATGCAAAACATCCGCAGTAGGCCTAGTTAATATTGAACCAATCCTTATATTGCTGTTTAAATGAGACAACAAAGTAGGTCTCAGGTCAATGGGATGTCTTACATTTAAAGGTCCCATATTGTAAAAAGTGAGATTTCCACATCTTTTACATTATAAAGCAGGTTTAAGTGTTTTATAAAGTACTGTTAAACTATCAAAACGCTCAATATACAGAGAAATACACACAGCCCGTATTCAGTAATTGTGTGTTTGAAACAAGCCGTTATAGGATTTCTGTCCATTTGTGATGTCACAAGTGTACAATATTTAGATCATTACACCGTTTTAAAAAATAAACATGCTAAATGTGTCCCAGTTAATTTCCTGTTGCATTGTATGTAAATAACATCAGCTGACAGGAAGTAAACATGGACCCAAGCTGTTACCTAGCAACGCAGTTCCGATGCAATTCCATTGAAATGCACTAAAATGGAGCGTTTCAGACAGAGGGTAAATGCAGGTATATTCAGACAGACCGTATGAGGCAAATAAAGTTTTTTTTTTTAACATTATAGTATGTAAACATGTTATAGTAGAAACACAAAATACAAGTATGAACCTGAAAATGAGCATGATATGGGACCTTTAAATCCTGTTCATAAATATCTATAGCTACATTTTTTTTTCCGCTAAATATTGGTGAGTTGATTTTTCTATATCTTGTCTGTGAAATGCATCTCACCTTTAAAGAATGACATCATTATTTCACCCCTCCCCCCTCCCTGCTCCTCCATAGGTAGGCTGCAGGGATGCTGGGTTACAGGTTACAGAATACATTCAGGTGAAGGACGGAAAAAAACACAAGATAACTAAATAAATTAAAATTAAAATTAAATTAAAATAAAATTTAAAATTTAAAATTTAAAATTTTAAAATTTAAAATTTAAAATTTAAAATTTAAAATTTAAAATTTAAAAATTTGATTTAATTAAATAAAAGGGAGGGGGAT
The DNA here is from genome assembly GCF_015220745.1 of Sebastes umbrosus. Classification (NCBI taxonomy): domain Eukaryota; kingdom Metazoa; phylum Chordata; class Actinopteri; order Perciformes; family Sebastidae; genus Sebastes; species Sebastes umbrosus. The sequence goes on from NC_051275.1 coordinate 27,718,546, forward strand.
TGCTCACTACTGTAATGGGACATTTATGGGTTCCACCCTTGGTTTAATTTTTATATGTGTTTTATTTGAATTTGTGTGTTGTTGACAGAATGAAATAAAAATACATGTGATAACAACAACAGCAATAAAATAGTAATAATAATAATAATAATAATAATAACATAAAAATGTTCCATATAAATACATAAATAAATAAGTTTTGTTAAAGGAAGATATTCTTCAGTATGTCAGTTAAGGTTTTAAAGGGGACCATGGCACTTTCATCTTTTGCTAGCAGGGCTATTGCTTTAACATTTCATAGATGCAAAACATCCGCAGTAGGCCTAAATATAATATTGAACCAATCCTTATATTGCTGTCCAGGTCAATAGGATGTCTTACATTTAAATCCTGTTCATAAATATCTAACTCCATTTTTTTTTTTTTTATATTGTTGCATTGATTTTTCTATGTCTTGCTCTATTTTTTCTGTGAAATCCATCTCACCTTTAAAGAATGACAGCATTATTTCACCCCTCCCTGCTCCTCCATAGGTAGGCTGCAGGGATGCTGCTGGGTGTGTGTGTGTGTGTGCGGAAACTGACAGGTAGAGAGAGCTGCCGTCTCTCGGTGAGTCGCAGGCGATGCAACGAACAGATTTTAGTAAATATTCAGATATGAGGTTCATACAAACATAACCAGATGTTTGCATAACTTATAGCTCCAGAGTTTGAGTGCAGCAGTGGACGTGGGCGAAGAAGAGACACCGCAAGGAACAGATTCAACCAGTCAGCTGGCTCCGGGAGAACCGATCACACCAACCCGGCTTCCGGGGATTCAGGGGCCGCATCGGTTGACGGCAGACGTCGGTGGGAGAATCAGGGCGAAACATCATCCAGCCGCACATCAACCATCTCAATAACAGCCACTTTTTCTTCCGAGATGTCAAGAAAGCTACAAAGGACAGAAGTCTGCGCCGACTGCAGTGCGCCAGGTAGGAAAAATAAATCACAAAATACTGGAACAATACGTCAGGGGAGGGCGATAACAAGGCCGAAGCTGCTGTCACTGTCAGCGGGTCCGCAGAGTAGGAAAATACCAGGCTTTCCAAGCGTCGCTTAGGCCGTAAATAAACAGTGAAAAATAGGCGTGTTGAAAAATCTTAAGTCTAATAGCTTCTCATCGTTAATTAAGCAGCTTAATATATATTTAACCAATATATGAGGGTTTATTTGCTGCAGTGGGCAATTTAAGTGTCATATTTATGTCTTGTTTCTGCTCGGAGAGACGTTTGTTTTGATTTTTCGTGACCGTTGGGACAGATAACGCGTTAGCTTAGCATTAGCTTAGCATTAGCTACACGTTAGCTTAGCATTAGCTACACGTTAGCTTAGCATTAGCTACACGTTAGCTTAGCATTAGCTTAGCCTTAGCTTAGCATAAGCTAACGAAGCAGCAACGATGTTGACTCACTGCGCTGCGGGCTATTATTATTATTATTATTAAACATCTTGGCTTACACCACCATATACTAACAAACAATATCATGATTATATTTCATTTATTATAGTTATTGTTCTCTTACCTGCCTGCGGCGTTTTGTGATTGTGTACCTGGCTAACAGTTGCTAGTTTAGCTTAGCTTAACGTTAGCTAGTCTAAGCTAAGTTGTTGCTATGAGCTGTTTCAGCAGCTACAGTCTTTTTATAGGACTCTGACATTAGTTGTTGGTAGTTTCTGTGGACTGTTGGGAAAGCCCTGATTAAGTTTACCTATTTCAGTGAAGATTTTTATGTTTTCTACTCATTTATTTCACTGTTCCACACAAATTAAATAAGGCTGAGGGATTTTAAAGGAGCAAATTCATTTGAGAGTCACACCTAAAGTGGCACATTTAACCTAATTCAACATGAAAAAGAATAAACATGTCAGAGAAAAGTAATCCATATTATTGTGCATGAAATAGGTATGAGTTTGAGTGAAGATTTGTATGTTTTATACTCATATATTTCTTCATTTTGTTCCACACTTTAGAAATTAAATAGTCAGGGAATTTAAAGGAGAAAATTAATTTGAGAGTCACCCTAAAGTGGCACATTTAACCTAATTCAACATTAAGTCAAAAAAGAATAAACCTGTCAGAGAAAGTAATATGTTATCCATATTATTGTGCATGAAATAGGTATGACCACTGCAATGAGCGTTCATGTCTGCAGGTCACTATTCATTTATTTCACTGTTCCACACAAATTAAATGACACTGAGGGAATTTAAAGGAGCAAATTCATTTTAAGAGTCACCCTAAAGTGGCACATTTAACCTGTCTCAACATGAAGTCGAAACCTGTCAGAGGAAAGTAATATGTTATCCATAATATTGCGCATGAAATAGGTATGACCACTGCTATGAAGCGTTCATGTCTGCGACTAACTACTCATTTATTTCACTGTTCCACACAAATTAAATGACGCTGAGGGAATTTAAAGGAGCAAATTCATTTGAAAGTCACACCTAAAGTGGCACATTTAACCTAATTCAACATGAAAAATAATAAACCTGTCATAGCAAAAGTAATCCATATTATTGTGCATGAAATAGGTATGACCACTGCTATGAAGAGTGTCATGTCTGCAGGTTTACTTTTACCTCGTCTGCCCCATCATCTGTGTTTGAGTGAAGATTTGTATGTAGTATACTCATTTATTTCACTGTTCCACACTTTAGAAATTAAATAACGCTGAGGGAATTTAAAGGAGCAAATTCATTTAAAAAGTCACCTTAAAGTGGCACATTTAACCTAATTCAACATGAAGTCGAAACCTGTCAGAGTAAAGTAATATGTTGTCCATATTATTGTGCACGAAATAGGTAGGACCACTGCAATGAAGCGTTCATGTCTGCAGGTTACTACTCATTTATTTCACTGTTCCACACAAATTAAATGACGCTGAGGGAATTTAAACGAGCAGATTCATTTGAACGTCACCTAAAGTGGCACATTTAACCTAATTCAACATGAAAAATAATAAACCTGTCATAGCAAAAGTAATCCATATTATTGTGCATGAAATAGGTATGACCACTGCGATGAGCGTTCATGTCTGCAGGTTACTTTTACCTCGTCGCCCGCATCATCTGTGTTTTTGTCAGAAAGTAGAGGTATAGTGCCAAATCCACCTTGGTATCCCCTTCCCTTGCCTCTCTACCTTGTAGCCTCACACGTCCTCATGTCTAGTTTGAAGCACTTGATGTGTGTTGCCTGCATTCATTCATGTGCATTACAACAGCTGCCCTCTTCACAGCTGCTCCCCCTGATAGCAGTGTGTGTGTGTGTCTGTGTGTGCAAAAACTGTCATAAGCTTTAGGGCCCTACTACTCAGTGTTCAAAATCTTGCTGCTTCATGACCTGAACCTATTTCTTGCTACTACTGTACACTCCTGCTGTCTGTTCTCCTGCCCCCTCAATTGCATTTCCTACTTAATAATCTGACCAGCACTAACCAACTGAACTTGAACGTGTTTACTTGAATGCCATTAGCAATTTACAATATGATTAATATGTGATGTGACAAATTAAACGTGTTTGGAAAAGTGTGCATCATTTTCATAATGGTGGTGAGCTTGTTTGTGTACCTGTTACTAGCTGTTTATTTCTTCTACTACCTACCATCCTAGCCCCTCCTTACGACGACATGCACACACACGCATTGCGTTCTGCAAAATGCTGACCTAGCCACTGGTGACAGGCCACCTCCCTAGTACTACCCAGCTTTGTGTCATAGGGATAACTCGATGGCATGGCTACAAAGGACGACTGATACTCCCAGTCCAAGCCAAGCCTCAGGAGGCTTTAATGTCATGCCGTGGCAATCTGCACAGTTTATAGCAACAATGAATCACGTTGTCATGATAGTAAACTCTTTATTGAGCACAGATGCAATTGTATAAGAAACTGAGACTCCTTGTGCAAGCATTTAGAGCAGTTTGACAGTGGCGTCCGGTTCCTATATCGTGTTATGTTGTGTTACTGTTGATGTTGTGACCGGTGTTTGGTCAAGTTTAAAAAGCAAACCTTTGAGAAAATACAAACTGTGTGTAAAATTGCAAGTGGACCTACATGTTGCTCCTGGATATTAAAATGGTTATTTAAAGCTGTAAGACTCCTCCAGTATGAAATATGATTTAACCTGTGATAAGTTTTAGTGTGGAAACTTACCAGTCAAATTATGTAAATGCAAGCAAGTTACATTTGTTATTTCAGCAGGAGTTTTCCACCCTTTAAATGTTATCATTCACCATTAATACTCATTGTAATACATGTTTTTTTATGCAGGCTTAAGTGGCAGTTATAAAAACAAATGTCAATGCTGTATTGATGAATTAGGCCAACTTTAGGCTAAATTATGTCATGCTGCAGATTTGGCCAATACTTGCTGCCAATAGTCTATTCAGGTCTAATAGCTTAATGGTGTAGCCTCATATTGATCCAGCGAGCCAAGCAGATAGCATAGCCTGTGGGAGTTTTTATATTTATTACGCAGATTAAGGAATTAAATTGCTGCAGTCCAGCCTTTAAAGCCTACGGGCTACTGTTCTAAACTAGGCTATAGCTCTTATCAAAGCCATTTTGCATCGCTGCTACTTTTTCTGCAGGCGAAAAGACTTACAGCATGCCAGTTCATCTGATGATGGACTATTTTAGCTCCATTAATACCCTAAGCCCAGACAGTTTTATCCTGGCCTGAGAGTGACTAATACAGATAGGAGATGTGTGTGTTTGTGAATGCATCATGTGCATGTAAGTGTGCATATATTTGTTTTGATATTGCAGATTGTATTAGTCGTGAGCTGCTCATCACATCAGGGTCCTGAGGGCATAAACATGACCCAGACTCTATGACTAGTCTGCCAGTGTCAGTAGACTGGCATTGGCATTAGCTGCTTCCCTTCCCATTCTCACCTCATTCACACTCATCTATTCTGATGTCGGGTAGAAAAAAGTGATGTTCCTGCCAGAATAATGCACGCCACTGCAATATCACACCGAACAGACTAAAACAAATACCAAATGTTGTTATGGAAACCTCAGACTTCTGTCGAAAACTCGTAGATGTGACATTTGGCGCAGCCAGTGAGGCACTGGTCTTATACCAAGCTGCTTATGACTGAAAGGTTAGAGTTTATTTGATTTGTGTATGCGTGTAGAAGCATGCACATTTTTGTGATATTTCCGTCATCTGAAATGTCTTCAACTATTTACCATTTCCCCTTTTCACATAGACTATTGCTGTAATATATAATATGGTAAAAATATTCTGGACTTGTGTTACTTTGACTCTGACTTTGACCTTCAGCCTTACTTACTGATTAGTTTAAATTATTCTTATAGGTTCAATTGAGCCCTACAATAAGGCCTAATAAGTAATGGAGTATACTGGACTAAGGGGAGCTGTATTACAACCCAATATATATGATAATCAGTGTGTATGATCCAGTTTCATACAGGTATTTAGTACTTCCATAGCATCTTCTAACTGTAGCTAACACAACTCACAAAGGCTGTCAGATAATGCAATGTTATGATGTATATGTTCTTCATATAATCATACTGAGATATTACTGTTGACAGTTTTCATGTCTAATTATTATAAATGATTGTAAGTAAAATATTACTATTATTATTGCAAAATTAATTACAACACTATCTGGTAAACACAGCTGTTTGCTTAATTACAAAGATGCATATCTTTATCCTCATTGATAGCAAGCTTGCTTTGCTTTTAATGTGCCTTTTAAAATACTATAATTGCACATTCATTTGTGAAATGTAAATGACTTCATTAGAGTTTTGCTGATAAAGGATCACTGTACTTAAACTTCATGGTGTTGCTCATCTTTAAGTTTGTCATTCTGTGTATACATATCCACACCATTAATTAAACACCTCTTACTGCATGTTAGCAACTGAGAAAAGAGGACTAAAGTGAGCATATGTTTAACTTGACCTTGAATGAGAAAAGAGGACTAAAAGGAGCATGTGTCTGATTTGACCTTGAGCGAAGCCTGGGCAGGGTAGCAGTGTAGGTCTTCTTAATTGGGAGAAAAAAAGCCACCCATGCAGTCCTGCTGTGGTAATAAACCGTAATTTTCCCCTCCATATTATAACCCTTGTATATTGAAGGGTTTATTGTATTATTGTAACACACCCTGGACTAAAGTGACTGTTGTTTGTGGTGAAGCACTTCTTTACAATGCTGAAAAAGTCTTGCCATCACACACAGCATGTTTATAAGGCTTGTAATCCCATTCCTCTCGTTGTGTTTGCCTATCAGACCCGGGCTGGACCAGTATCAACCGAGGGGTCCTGATCTGTGATGAATGCTGTTCTGTCCACCGCAGCTTAGGCCGCCATATCTCCATAGTCAAGCACCTGAGGCACAGCGGATGGCCTCCCGCACTACTGCAGGTAAGGCTGAGAAATGAAGAGTGAAGGAAAAGGAAATTAAGTTAAAGCAAATACAGTACCTGGGGCCCAGAATACTACTACAGAAGATGAGGACTAGTACAGAAATCTGACTCAGAACTGAGGATGCAAATCCATTCCCCCAGGTTTTCCTGTGTTTATTTGTATTTTCTCTACTTATGTTAAATTCTATACACATTCATCTGTTTGTACACATACTTTTAGCTTTTTGGTCATGAAAATAATAAATTAAAAACATTGCAATACAATAATGCATTTGGGCTGCAACGTGACTCACCAGAATATTCTTATAATTTTCTTGCATTGCGGTGAACCATCAATGAGTCACTGCTGCGTGTGTGTGTGTTTCAGATGGTTCAGACCTTGGCCAGTAACGGGGCCAACTCCATATGGGAGCACAGTCTCCTGGACCCTGCTCAGGTACAGAGCGGACGTAGGAAACCCAACCCCCAGGACAAAGTCCAGTAAGTTTACTCCCTACAGGCTTAAATAGACAGAACAAAACGACCACACATCTCCCACCAATCACCTTTGCAAGGGGAAATTATTGTCCCTGCTGCACAGGAATGTTATATAACCTTTCTGGACTTAATTGTTGTTTGCAGTAGTGAAGAGCAATTGTACCCAGTTGTTCCTTAATGCCCTCTAAACAGTTGTCTCTTAGTCGTGGATCACCTTCCTAATGAAAACTGTTCTGTTCTCAATAGGATTTTTGTATACCTAAATTGAGGATAGGGTTTGTTGTGCTTCTTTTGGGTTGAAATGTGGCTATGGGAGTGTTATGATGCAGGAAATCTTCTGTTCATTTCACTTAATGTGTGGAAGCACATTGTGCACAATCTCTTAATATGTACTGTATTTTATATTGTGTTAATGTCTTTGTAAAACAAGTAGGAGTCTAGTAGTAACCATTAAATCTGGCTCATTCAGTAAGATTTGTAGTTAGCCCCACTCAGGAAGAGAAACAGCCAACTTGCTAAGGTGTGTAGTTCTTAACTTAAACTTGTAATAAGATTGGGATTTTCACCGAACATAAAGAATCAAAAAGAGAACGAGAAAAGTGAAATGAATAATGTGGCATTCAGTAAAAACAGGAAACCTGAAATATGTTTAGCAGAGCGTAATTTAAATGACCCAATGACCTGGACGGTAGTGGTAAATATGATTTTTTTTCACATAGATTAACGCCCTTTTTCTGAGAGAATTTTGTGGGGCGGCAGGCAGTAGCTTGTAGTGGCTGGTTCAAGTCCAGATTGTGGATTGGTAGCTGGAGAGGTGCCAGTTCACCTCCTAGGCACTGCCATGGTGGCCTTGAGCAAGGCAATGAACCCCTAACTGCTGAGAACGCCTGACTATGCGGCAGTCCCATCACTTTGACATCTCTCCACAGCAAATAATGCATGTCTATGCATCCTGTGTGTGCATGTATGTGTATTTCGGGCCCATGTGTGAACAGAGCAAAAAAAAATGAATTTCACCGAGAGGGATTAATAAAGTACTTATTCTCCTCCTTGTTAACTGTCTTACCTTCTCCTCTGGTGCAGTCCCACTAAGTCAGAGTTCATCAGAGCCAAATACCAGATGCTGGCCTTTGTGCACAAGCTGCCCTGCCGCGATGATGATGGCGTCACTACCAAGGACCTCAGTAAGGTGAGGGCTCAGTATTTCACAGCAGAGGGGTTGAAAATTTCAGCGTAATTAGCCTTTACGGACATATTGCCATATTGCTGAACTGCATGTGTAAGCACAAAGGAGTTTTATTTATAGATGTCAGTGGGAGACATGTGCATATATACACACACACAAACACACACTCATGCACACTGATGACACCCCCTGGCATCATCTGAATGACACAGCAGGATGTAATAATGATCTCTAATGCTGTGGAGCTCCAGTGCTCCACTAATAAGGGGCTTCTGCCTGTTTCTGTCTCTTCATGATGGTTAATCTTTCCACCCCCGACTCTCTCTGTCTGTCTCCCTCCTCTCCACCTCTCCTCTTTGTTTCTTCATTAGCAACTTCACTCAAGTGTGAGGACGGGGAGTTTAGAGACGTGTCTTCGGCTCCTGTCCCTCGGCGCTCAGGCCAACTTCTTCCACCCGGTCAGGAAAAAATTCTACTCGCTGACTCACTCCATCTAGCAATAAGCCATGCTGTTCAGTTACTCTCTCTTGTCCTGACGTTGCTTATGTGTCTAACTCCAGGAGAAAGGCACTACCCCGCTCCATGTGGCGGCCAAGGCAGGCCAGATCCTGCAGGCTGAGCTGCTAGTGGTGTACGGTGCAGACCCCGGAGCACCTGACATCAACGGACGCACACCTATGGACTACGCAAGGTATACAACAGTGGAAACACACTAGTTAGCATTTAAATCAATTCTCAAATTAAATCTGATATGGGAAAATGGTGAGGGGAAAAAGCAAAACGTTAAAATGTAAATTGTTTGTGTCTGTGTTCCAGACAGGCGGGCCATATAGAGCTAGCAGAGCGGCTGGTGGAGTGTCAGTATGAACTGACGGACAGACTAGCCTTTTACCTTTGTGGACGGCGCCCAGGTAACCCACTGTACCAGTTTCTGTGCACCTCACCTGCCCTTAAGCATTGCAGTTAACCTCAGTGACATATGTGGTAGATTTTATCCAATTATTGAGTCTCATCTCCTCTCCTCTCTCCCTCTCCTCAGATCACAAGAATGGCCATTATATCATTCCTCAAATGGCAGACAGGTATGGACCATGACATTATTGCTTTGTTTTCAAGTTGTTATGAGTGCCTTGCATTTGCATGCATGGTTTGGTTTGATTGCATGAAGTATCTTTGTTAGTACACTTGACCTTTGCAGCTACCTGCCATATTTCTGTCTGCTTCTTTTCATTGTCTGTCCCTGATGTGGATGAATTGATACTGATGCAGTTTAGTGTTCTGACCAGAGGGTGGCACCATAGTATATGTAACCACACCCAAATTAATTAAAGGAGGTCTTTGACATCTCTATGAAAGTATAAATGCCGATCTAAGCTACTACAGGTACCTGCAATGATTTAGATACATGAGGTGTGTTTGGTTTATTAATCCTGAACTGCAGGTTTGATTTGAGAGGTGCAGAAGTGCACAGTCAGGTCATGATAAATCAAGTTCAGTACCACTTGGCTCAGCTTCTTTCAAATATTTGATGGGCGCTGGGTTTTCTCAGCTGAGTCAGACAAGTAGCTTAAACAAATACACTCACAAATGAATGTGCAGGTTATTCAGCTGAACCAAGCGCACCTCAAAATCTATTTGTTACTTCAGTGCGTCTTACTTCTGAGCTGCCATCTAACTCCACTTGCATCTGTTCTGTTCTGGTAAATGGATTCCTCTTGATAATAACAATTAAAGCTGTTTTGATGTGGCTTCTCTACCCCTCTTTCTGTCTGTTTCTTCCTTTTTTCTCACTCGTCTTCTGTTCTCTCCATTTCGCTGCGCTTGGTGGAGCCAGAGCTCGTCCTAAGTGCCCGACACAGAGGTATCTTTACTTTCCTTGTTCCTTTTTTTCCAGAGTCTCTTCCTTCATTTCAATCCCCTCTGTCTGCTACCCCATCTTTTGTAGATTTCCCTGTTGTTGACCACAATAAGCCTATCTCGGTTTCAGCGGTTTCACAGTGGGAAGATTGTTAGACCTTAATCGGTTATCACTCAAAAATAGAGCTGTACAGCTAGGCCTGAGGAAAGCAGATCTAGATGACTAGAAGCTGTTAGGAAATAGTGTCAGAGAGCCTCCTGCATTAAGTAAGGTGTTACTGTGCTCAGGAGAATCACACCAGTCATATCCATATATTCATATTGTACACTAGCATATGTCCTGAAATACATTGAGTCTACCTAAAATAAAATTCCGATCATGCAAGTAAACTTTTCACATGTAGCTCTTTTATATCTGTGTAATAAATCTTCATTACAGTCTAGCACATTTGAGACTGAGTCTACAGCAAGATATAGTTAGAAAGTTACACTTTGACTGACGTAATATGTGCTAATGTTTTACACATTTTTAGCTTTCAAGCTGTAGCTCACAAATCACAGATGCACCCTGTCCCTGGGACTGTACAGAGTGTTGCTTTCATTAGATCAAGCCCTGTCGATCTGACACCCAACGCATCCCACCCTAAATGTGCCCTCCCTTTCCCTGCCCCCCCCTTTGAGCCAAACACCCATCCCACCTCCTCACCTCTTGCTCCCCTCTTCATATCCACGTCTTCCTCCCTAACCTCTCCTTCCGTCTCTTTATCCCACTGTATCTTTGTGGTGCCTGTCTGACTGTTGTTCTCTGTGTTTTTTTTTTTTAGTTTGGACCTCTCAGAATTGGCCAAGGCTGCCAAGAAGAAGCTCCAAGCGGTGAGTTGGGTTGAATTGTGAGATTTAAATCATGGCTTATTGTACATTCACATTACAATTCTATGGGCAGTGGTAAGAATTGCCAAGGTCAAAGTTATTCAGAGAAAAGATTGAGAAAGTGTTCTTGTGTCCTTGAATGAAAGAAGAAAAGTACTTGGTTAAAAATGGGCAAAAAAGTTATTTGGTGGCCAGATTTTCTTTTCCTTGCCAAAATAATGTTTGTCCGCTCCACGGCCATCTGTTCAGCCCCACAGAATGCTGGTAATCCCAAAAAACTGAGAGCTGATGGTCAGTTATCAACATTTGAGGGACTTAAGTCACAAACCATGGCACACAAGTTTTAGTAAAAATTAGATGGTTGACTGAAAATGAGACTGCTGTTCCCTCTCTTCTTTTTCACACTGGTGTTTGTTGCACTGTAGTCATGTACGAGTAAACCCGTTAATATCGCTGGGGTCAATTTGTTTGTGTGTGTGACAGCTCAACAATCGGCTGTTTGAGGAGCTAGCGATGGATGTCTATGACGAGGTAGATCGCAGAGAAAACGATGCAGGTGAGCCTCATCTCCTCCACCCTCCTCACTTCCTTCTTTTGTCCTCTATGAGGTAGACATATCTGTCTTTTGTTTTGACTTTTTCCTTATATGGAGGTTGTAGATGTAATAGAAAAACACCCCCACAAGACATCACTGACATGAACTCTAAGAAGAAAAGGGAGAGAAAATAGATGTTGAGAGAACAGAGAGTGAATTTGAAGGACAGAGTGAAGAGAAAAGGAAAATGACTGTTGAAGAGGAAGGCCAAGTGGAGTGAGTGAGTGAGTGTGAGGGAGGAGGAGAGACGGAGTGAGGAAGTGCCTCAGAAATTCTTGAGTCTCTCTCCTCCTCCTCCTCGGCTCTTTCTCGCTCTGTCTCCTTCTTTTTTTTCCGTTTCTTCTTTCCTTTTCCTTCAGTAGCAGTAGCAGTCAAATTGTGCTTTCTGACAGAAGCACCGCAGGTAAGTGGCAGGGATACAAAGACACACACACACACACGCACATGCACACACCCACAAGGGGAGGGCTCAAAAGCACAACGGTGGATTATAGGGGTTGGAATTCAGTTTTAGGATCTACTGTATGGTTTTTACTGTGCTTTGTTTATAGCCTGTATGCATGTGTGGGTGGATGGAGTGGTTGCTCCATGTTAAACACACACACACACACACACACACACACACACACACACACACACACCTACACACAGACTTATTTTCTGCTTCATATTTGTGTCTCCAGTGTGGCTTACGACCCAGAACCACAGCACTCTGGTCACAGAACGCAGTGCGGTGCCCTTCCTACCAGTCAATCCTGAATACTCTGCCACACGCAACCAGGTAAACATACACACACTCATTCATACATACACTAACCTGTAGTGCAGACAATCACAGTTGGCATTCATATACTCTTATACATTTGCATTGTAGATATTTCTTACCCGTACACAATTATAAAACTGAGAAAAAAGAAGAAACTAACTTGCGAGCAAAAAGAAAAAATAGAGCATAGTGATATCTTAGACAGTCAGACAGTGTATGTGTTTTGGGCAGAAGCCGAGAATGAGTGTGAAATTGACAAGGGATGTTCCTCGGCTGTGAAAGCGGAGGAAAGATGTAATCCATCTGTGTTTCTCTCGCCCCCCCCCCCCCCTTCTCTCTCCCTCGCTCTCTGTGTGTGAGAGAGAAATCCCATATGTCCACTCACATAGTTTCTCCTCATCTGTGTGGCTCATTAGTGTAAACATTGACTTTTAACACGGCCATACACACACAGAAAAAACACCCGCATCGCCACGTTTGCTCTGACCTGATTGGGCAATTCACTGTGGTCAGTAACTGCTGTCTATTTATGGTGTGAAACAACAGAAGAAAAACACACATTTAGAGTTGAACTTTTTACCTTCTTTTGTCTTCCAAAGTGATGAATAGCAATGAAATGCTTTGTGTAATAGTTCTAGTTTAGCACTTCATTGGAAAGTGACCTTTTTATTCTCTTATGTGGATGCCAGCATGCTCGTATAATTGCACGGTTTATGTTTCTTTCCTCATGTGTGAGCACACTTGTGATGGTGTGTATTTGAGTGTGTGTGTGTGTGTGTGTTGCGAGTGTTAAGCATGACTGTGTTTTTCCACAGCACATGGTCGTCGACCACACTAGTCACACAGGCAGTGAACCACCAGTGACTGTGGGCTGGATTGAATCTGTATTACATCCAAACTGATGATACAACTTTAAGAAACTTTTTTTTTTTTTTTTTTATTTCCAGACAGTCGTGCCAGTGTGTGCATTTGCTTATATAATAACCCAAGTCCCTAACTCCTGACTTCTTCTCTCAGGGCCGTCAGAAGCTGGCCCGTTTCAACGCTCGGGAGTTTGCTACACTCATCATCGACATCCTGAGTGACGCCAAAAGGAGACAGCAGGGGAAAGGTCTCAGCAGTCCTACTGGTGAGACTCGGGGGAAGAAGGGACAGACAGATTAGGACAGAGGGATGAAGACAATTATAAAAGACAATATAAAGCTTTTTTTAAAGAATAGCAAGAAAGCAAGGGCATATAACTTAACCTAATAACAAATATTGAAAGATATAGGTCAGCTTTGTATAACAAGGTGGAGCTTTAAAGCCTAAAACATTTTCATTGCAAGCAGCAACATGGTGAACGGGCTCCAGTCCAGCAACTTAGTGATGAAGGGAAGTAGGGTGATTTCTATAGGATTTATTGTTAAAGAGATACAATTTGTGCCAGACCAGGCCGTATATTTTTTATCTGTATAGACATTTGACTTACCTCCTCTGCACCTAACAACTGGTTCTTATGTGAAACCAACATGGAGACCCCCATTGAAACAAGTTGGGAAGAAAGCTGGCCAAAATCAGTCTTATCAGTAGGAGCATTCCCAAGACAGAGATGGAAAGAAATAGGAGGCCTGGTACACTTTATATTGAGAAGAGTAATATATAAGCACATGTTTTCCTTTGTCAGACACATTGGATCTGGGCATTGATGATGACCAGCATGATTACGACAGCGTAGCCTCCGATGAAGACACAGACAGCGAGCTGACCACCCAGAACAACAACAACACGCAACGCAGCAACCGTGCAAAGGTATAGTGCTTGAACACACACTACTTGTTGTGTAATGTACATCTTGCCACATGCACACTTACCACATAGCTTTGATAAAATGCAAAAAAAATCTACTAATACACAGCTCTGCACAGGCTGACACACTGGCTGTTTTTTTTAGCAGTCATATTCCTCTCACATAGAATATTAGAAAAAGTAGACGCATCAGCTATCAAAGCTCTTCCGTGGTTTCCCCTTTATGACTGCTTGTCCCAGCATGCTTTGCAGGGAGCGGCCACAGTGAGGGCTGCCACATAGCTCCTGAGTGACATCATCAGCTATTCGGGATCCTTGTCAGAGAGGCATTGTTCGTACAGAGAGAGAGAGAGAGAGTGTGTAGTGAGAGGGAAGAGAAGAGAAGAGGAGATTGAGTGAGAGAGAAAGAGAGGAAAATGGTGCAGAGTGGGAGTGGTAGAAATGACAAAGTAAACAACAGCTAAACCAGTAACTATCTCCGTTTCCTGTGGACTTGTTTAGCTCATTGGGCAGAAGTCTGACAAACCACAAGTGAGGTTCCACTCCCATCTCCACTCTAGAAATATATGCATTCATTATTGTGTTGTGCCCGTATCAAATGTCATTGTATTTAGTTATGTATGGTGTTATCTATAGTGCTAAGTGGGAGCACTAGAGTAAAATGAAAAAGGATGTGTAGGAGGTGGATTGATTATAATCAAACCGCTTTGAAGAATAGTCAATGAAAGATGTTTTTAAATGGTTCTGTTTTAGAGAGTGCGATGTGTTGGAGCGTGCTCCAGGGTCACAGGAAGTGGGGACAGATGGTGCACTGAGAACAAGAACTGAGGCTCTACTGTCTTTATGTGTGTGATCAGCTGTAGTACTGGCCTCAAGGCGGCAGGCCAGCCCTCTTCCTCTCACACAGTTGGAAGCTGTGTTTTATCCAGCTCAAAGGGCACTAATTCATATATCCTCATATTACCTCTGCAAAAAAACTGCATACTTTACATACTGTATATAACATAGAACGGTGTCAGCCTTAGCCACAATATATGATTTTGATTAATTTGTAAAAACTAGGGCTATCAATTTATTGAAATATTTAATCAGATTGTCCAGAGATAATCACAATTAATCGCAAATTAATTGCACATTTTTTACGTGTTCAAAATGTACTTTAAAGGGAATTTTGTCAAGTATTTAATACTCTTATCAACATGGGAGTGGGCAAATATGCTGCTTTATGCAAATGTATGTATATATTTATTATTGGAGATCAATTAACAACACAAAACAATGACAAATATTGTCCAGAAACCCTCACAGGTACTGCATTTAGCATGAAAAATATGCTCAAATCATAACATGGCAAACTCAAGCCCAACAGGCAACAACAGCTGTCAGTGTATCTATTGCATTAATGCGTTAAAGAAATTTGCGGCGTTAAAACAAATTTGCGTTATTACTGCGTTAACTTTGACAACCCTAGTAAAAACACTAAGGAAACGAGGTGTTCCACATTAGGCTCATTCCCTGAAATAGCTTCACAAGTCTCACAATGTCAGTTTTTTCTCACTTTCTCTTTGCCTTTCTGTCCACCTGTCTGTGTTTCTGTCTTTCTTTCTACCTGTCTGTCCGCCTACCTGTATGTCCTACCAATCCAGAGTATGGACTCATCAGACTTGTCAGACGGCCCCATCACCCTGCAGGAGTACCTGGAGGTGAAGAAGGCCCTGGCCTCCTCAGAAGCCAAGGTGCAGCAGCTCATGAAGGTCAACAACAACCTGAGCGAGGAGCTCCGGCGGCTCCAGAAGGAGGTAGGGAGTATAGAAGGGGGGGTGAAAGGATGGGTAGAGGCAAATCAGGCACATAAGGTCAGAGGTTCAGAATATATACAACTTCAACCACAGCAGCATGTTGAGGAATACAGAGCAGAAGAGAAAGTAGAAAGTGGGAGTTTAGCTTGCTTTTTAAAAAATCTTATTTAATAATAGTAGAAAGCAACAGGGTGCAGGAAAGAGAGATGGGATAAAGCAAGAAAGGTCAGCGTGAATTCTTTCTTAGAAAGGTGAACATAAAAACCTAGTGGAGAAGAAGGAACGATTTATTCAGACAGAAGCAGGGCAGGATGATGGAGAGACAAGTGAATATTTTAATATCTTTGAAAGCTGATGTATTTTTTCCTGACAGGGTGTCATTCTCCCACACTGTTGTCTCTGGAAGATGTATTTGGTTACATCTTTTCAGTGTGTTTTAGTAACTAAAGCAGACGTCTTTCTCATGTGGAGCGAGGGTGCTACAAATACTCTCTCTCATTTTAGTTGTCATTTTTAATTTAGACAGTTTCCACTTAATAACCTTCATTTGTAGTTCATTGTCGCTTCATTTGGTTTCCTGTGAGTCATCATCATTAGCTCATTGTGTTCATTAGTGGCTGCCAGTGTCAGCTTATGTGACGCATGATTCATTTATGCGTTTATTTTTGTCACTTGACTGAGGATTTAGTGAAGGCAAACATGTACAGTACAAGCAAACGCTTATGTGCACACACACCGCAGATAACAAATTACTGCGGTCAGATTAGATGGTAGTCAACAGTACCTCAGTGCAAGTGAGCCCTCATTTCCCCTAACTGACCCTACACAATCTATGTATATACACATGTATGTTTCCTCCCTCCCCATTCCCAAGACCTAATCCCTGCCTCGACATGTAACCTATTTAAGTGTCTTTACTACATTTTCCCTCCCTCCCCACTACTGATATGAGTTAACATGTATGAGCCTGTGTGAGCCTTTTACTGTACCTGTGACTGTGGATGCTTGTCTTTGACCATTCAGTTGACACCCCCTCCTTCCCTTCAACCTCCCCATGTCCCTCCCTCCATCCTCTCATCCCTCCCTGCTCCCTTCCTCTCCTGTAGATCACGCGGATGCAGACAGAGAACAGTTCGCTGCGGGGGGGCCAGCAGGCTGGGGGGCCAGCTGGCCATGGGGTAGGGGGGCCTGGCGGAGGAGGAGGAGGAGGGGGAGGAGGCCACTGGCAAGGGGGTGGGATGAGAATAGGAATGAGCGGAGGGGGTCATGGTGGGTTTGGGACAGGAGCGGACCCCCCGGGGCTGTCGGTGTCCTCCTCGGTCGCCCCCAACTCCCATCCCCACCGAAGGGACCGCCAGGCCTTCTCAATGTACGAGCCAGGGGCGGCCCCCGGCCCCACGGCCCATGGTCCCCCAGTCCTGGACTCCCTGGCAGCCCGCCTGCAGCCCCTCAACACACACAGCGTAAGTTAGAACCCCCCCCCCCCCCCGGCCCCTTCTACTTACCACCTTCCTTTTGGTGGCCCTGATTGGCTCTCTTTGGCCTGATTGAGGGGTGTTACTCCAATCCTGATCTCTCTATTTCCCATCGACTTTATCTCTCCCTGCATCTCAGTTCCCGATCCTTCTCTTTGAAAGGTCCAGTTATGCATGAACCCCAATTAAACGTGAAAATGTATCACTGATTTGTCTAAGAAATCACCATAAAGGGGATATGCATAAGTGTGACGTAAAGGAGAAAGATGGAAAATAGGGATTGTGTTGTCTGTTTGGTTGCCTGGCGACGCCTCTGATTTCTCCGCTCTCTAGCCTGCTCTTTACCCTTTGACCTTCACATTTTCACCTCCCAGATTAGCTCTCCTTCTTCTGGACAACTGCTTAATTTAGGATATGCAATGATCACACACACATATGAGAGTGCAAACACATACACAAAGGGAAGGACACTTTACCAGTTATAGCTTTCACTAGCATTTATGTCATCTATGGAGCTCCAGTATGCAGACACACAAACCAGTCATCACTACTGTCAACCTTTCTATGGAGTCGTTTCCAATTCACCATCTCCGTACACAAAGATTTACCTGTTTGTCTGTTTTCTTTCCGTCTGTCTGTCTCTTCACCTGTCTGTCCCTCGCTCACTGCAGTGCAGCCGTGCATCCTCTGGATGTAAGCATTCTGTCTGTCATTGCATTGTTTGCCATTTCACCAAATGTAGGATTCTCTCACATGCAACTGTGCACCACTTCTGCTTATTATGCATTCTCACAATGGAGATCAACATTAGTATGTGTGTGGTCCTTTTTAGAAGCTCTGTGTGATGTATAGTTGTCATCACTAGCTAGTTTAGCTGACAGTGTCCTTTTGTATTTCAGTGTTAGATAACTATAGAGGCATGATGGGATGATGGGTGAGCTGCCGAGTTGATCTGCCGCTGCTCTCACCGGCTCATTCATCTTGTTTTTCTGCTGTTTATAAAAACATCTTCTCTCTGTCCCCCACACTCTTTTTTTCCTATTTCTTCATCCATCTCTGTCTGCTAATCTTTCATTCCCTTCTCCATCTCTTTGTCCACACATCTCTCTTGCTCCTCTTATCTTTATCCCTCCATCTCTTTCTTCCTCTCCCCATCCTTGTGTTCCCCTCTTTTCACAGGTACGGAAGGGCAGTACAGGGGGTCCTGCAATGTATGGAGGTCATCACCTGTCTGGCTCTACGGAGATGGGCAGATACATGGTGAGTTCTTCTAGTTTACAGTTTTTGATTCTAAACTGATTTTCCGACCTTCATGATCCTGCGCTCTATTTACAGTAGGAAGTTGAGATTATAGATTTGCAATGTTTTGTCAAAATCATTATCCTACAAATACAAGGGCAATGCAAGGGCTTGGAATATTGACCCAAATCCTTCATCTTTTTTACAGAAAAATTGCCACAACTAATCTTTATTCGAAAGATTCAAACTGATGATTTGAAACGTTTAATATGTATGCAATTTAGGGAACTTCTTGTTGAAATTTACTGGGAACAAATGCTTGAGCTTTGTGGGAGGAGGTATCCGTTAAGCTCTGCAGGAGTGAACAGTTCGGGAGCTTTGGTGAGTTGGGTGATAATTGCACTGATGGAGCTTGTTGTTGCTCTGTTTCCCTCCCCAGGTCCCCAAATCAGAGAGGAAAGGCAGTGGCACCGACAGCGACTATGACAACACACAAACATACGACCTCTCGCTAAGGTCAGACCCGCTGCAAGTCACTGTACATACGAGGATGAGTGTGTTTTCATCTGTAGTTTTTTGGAAATAGTATTACTAATTGCTAATAATAGATACCAAGTATTTCCTGTGTTATTCTTTATATTTAAAGGCATACTATGCAGGAATTGTTGCTTAAACACACCATTCAAAGTTGGCCCCTTCTCTCTCCGGCTCAACGCCACCAGAAACATCCAGTACACTGAGCGGTTGTCAGAACACCGCCCAGTGTACCACCTCCAGCATCACATACGGCAGCGAAAGTGAAAGTCAACCCCCGATTCACTCTCGTTTTGGAAAGAGCTTTGTCCGCTTGCCGTTTCGCCTCGCTACATTTTTTTTGTTCGGTGCTCTGTCCGCCTTTATCGTAGCTTCTTCCTGGGTTTGTGCTTGCGCATGCGTGCGGGCTACACACCCAGCGCCCAAAGGTTGACGCCCAGAAACGTCCCGAACACAGCAAAAAAAGAAAATCCAGGCAGAGTTCTGCAGGGTCTCTGCAGATACAGACACTGCCAAACACTTCTTGTGGATCATAAGTGATGATTAAGAGGGATTATTTTTGTATGAGTCTATACATCGTTTTTTAGGAAAATCCTTCATAGTATACCTTTTTTAAGAATTTTATTCTGAAATCAGATATGCACCCACAAGATAGCATGCATATAAATGAGATTGTTAGTCATCTAAAGACCGTAAGCTATTTGCTAATAGGATTATATGTGTTACATAAATATTTTGTCATTAATTTACCTTTTAATATTTGTTCTCAAAATGGATATTTCACTTAGCTCTTTTGGCTTTTGTTTTTTCTTACTATGCAGTTCTGTACAAACTGATATAGGGGTTAATGAGCTTAACAGTTGTTAATGAGAAATAAACAGGCCGTCTCTTAAGATGTTGAACTCTGACAGTGTTGAGATGCTAAAGCTGATTAATGTCCTCTGTGACTGTCAGCTCCCTAATTCAGTCTAAGGTGTTAATTAAAGTGTGTGCATGTGTTTCTGTTGTCAGTATGGGCCGCAGCAGTGAGGACTCTGAGGAGGGAGGAGGTGGGGATGGGTGTGAACCGGACCCCACCCTGCCCTGCACAGAGGATGTCATACTGAAGACTGAGCAGGTGACCAAGAACATCCAGGAGCTGCTCAGGGCCGCTCAGGAGTTCAAACACGACAGGTAGGTGTAAGACAGACGACCGCAGAGCTGGATGAGTCACACTGAGAACATTGTGTCTGTCTTAGAATAAACACTACTAATTATATCCTTACTGACAAGTGATCGTCTTGATTGGATAACACATTGAGAAGTCACAGGACCATCTAGCGCAACCTTGTTGCCTCAATCATCTCATCAGCTACTAAAGTGAATAACAAATTTCTCTCCTCTTTAGCTTTGTTCCATGCTCTGAGAAGATCCACTCTGCTGTCACTGAGATGGCCTCACTTTTCCCCAAAGTAAGTCCCCTGTACTTATGTTTCATTTCTCTCTTTGTGTGTCTTGTTGTTCTCTTTCTATGACGAAATATGTTCGTCAACGACGATGATGAGACGGCACTGACATCATTAAACCTTAACGGTGACGATATCAAACATGCACTGTCGTTGACGAAAAAGACAAGAATAAAATGTAGTTTAAAAACATAAACATTTTACCAAAATCCCTCTTTATTGTTGTCACCTTTCACCTTCTCATCCCCTCTCTCTGCCAACCTCTCGGTCTCAAACACCCACCCACACAAAACGCGCTGCGGCGGCGCTCAGTCCTTCTCTGTCCTTCTTGTCTCACATCTCAGTCCTGACAGTTGTGCCACTATAATGCATAAAGTTGGCGGTTTGTGGGACAGGTTCGGGTGGTTGAGTAACGCATATTTTAACATGTTGGGTGGGCGAATTGGCTCTCATAATGGATTGTGCATCATTAATAAGCGCAGTCAGGAGGACTCAAACTAACTGCAACGCTGCATTCTTAATCATTCGACCTTTGTTTTTCATCAGATAATGATGATTTATGTGAAAACAAAGACTTTTCGGAGACTAAAACTGGACTAAAACATTTTGAGTTGTTGTCGAATAAACTAAACTAAAACTATGAAGGATAAAAATGACTAAAATGGGACTAAAACTAATAAGCATTTTCGTCTTAAGTCTAAGACTAAATCTAAAATAGTTGCCAAAATGAACACTTTTGCTCTCTTTATCTTCCTTGATCTGTTTACACCGTGCGAGTTGAGTTTTGATTCCCTTCATTTCTCCGTAGCGCCCGGCGTTGGATGCAGTCCACTGCTCTCTCCGCCTGTTGGCTTCCAGTGCCTCGCGGTTGCAGGTGGAGTGCCGTAAGGCAGGGCCCTCGGAGCCCGGGGGCCCTGCGGTGGACTACCAACTCCTCACTCAGCAGGTCATCCAGTGCGCCTACGACATCGCCAAGGCTGCCAAGCAACTGGTCACCATCACCACTCGCGAGAAGAAACAGTGACCCAACAAGTGCATGGATGGATGGACGGAGAGGGAAGAGGGAGAGAGAGCGGATCAACGCATGGGTGGGCTGAGAGGGATGGGAGGGGCTTCTAGGAGAGGAAGAAAACCTGATCACACTATGGATGGGAGAACGAGGGAGGAGGAGTGATCGGGAGAATGATGGGTGCGATGAGGAAAGGAAAAGTTTGGAATATGCATGGAAAAGGAATTGATTGTTCAGTAGAAACACTACAGAGGACTGAAAAAGGAGAAATTCCACAAGTGTGGAAGTGAAAGTAGGGAAGGACAAGTGGAAGGATCCAACATGGGAACTACAGCCTGCTGCAACCTAAATAAACTGTTGGAATCAGATGTGTATAATAAACCGCTTAAACTGTGATAAGCATACGTGAACGACAATGGTGTCGATGTACAGCGAACTGGATCCGGAGATGTTACCGCTTTATTTATTCCTCACCTGGTCACTCGTCATCCCTCCCTCTCCCTGTTTACCTGAGCTCGGGAGTGAGGAAGTGAATGCTGCGAGAGAGGGAAGTAGATAGACCCAACCTCGATGTACCTCCACGCCATCTCCGTCCTGTGGAGTCAGGACTTTCTCTCCTCTGCCCCTCTCTCTCCTTCCAACCAGACGCGAGGCCCCTCTGTCTCCCATCCCGTCCCAGACAGGATGCGCTTGCGGAGCAGAGAAGGACCCCCTGGGTACCCATCCATCTCCACCCCACTCATCACCCCACCCAGGATCTCAGATGCTTCCTCCTGGGTTAGCTTTGACAGGGTGCTCCAGCTTTTCTCCGACCCGTCGCCCCCCTGTTGTTGGCGGTACACAGCATGATCTGGCATGTTTTAATTTCTCTCCTCTCTCTTCTTTTAATTTTTTTTTTGTTTGTTTGTTTTTTAAATATGCAGATTGGTTTGGTCTGCACCTCCTGAGGACAAACTGACTTACACAAACAAAACACTTACACTGGAATAATTGTGACTTATTGTTGTTTATCATGCCTATTGTTTTTTCTTTTGTATTGATATTTTTACTGACTGTCATCTTGATTTAACTGTTGTTATGTATGTTTATTTTATTGTCTCAAATATGATTCTCATTTAGTGGAATAGGGAGACAGGTGGGAGTATGTGCTCAACTGGGAATTAAGTAAACATGCACACACATATATGAGAAATAACCTGTGAAATGGTTCCTCAACATTTCTCAAGCACTCCTTTTCTGGGCGACAGCTGAGGTTTTTTTTTTTTCATGTTGATGTGATGTGTCCTGTGGCCAAGGGGTTGAACAGTTGCCAAAGGGGAGAGGGTGTTGGGGGGAGATTTGTTTTTGGTTTTGATTTTCTGTCAGACCGAAAGCCCCTTGGTGCATTATGACAGGACCTGGATCAAAATACTTGTTTCATGCATCCTCAGCTGTCTTTTTTGGACTTCTCTTACAATTTGCCTCATTTAACAGAGCCAGTGGAATCATCTCAGAATCAATCTCATATTTCATATTTGCTGTGCCAAGCAGGATAATATTTGGTCCAGTTTGTGTATGAGGATTAACTCCCCCCTAGTCTATTTACATGGCAGGAGTGCTCCTGAGTGCTTGTATTACACAGCAGCCATTATTTGCATGCATGGTATCAGTCACATTAAGTTGATACACGTACTGGTATGTTACAGTTAAGCTTTAAGTAGTCCTGTGGAAAGCACCGGATCCAGATCTGGCAACCTGGAAAAGTAAATATGACGAGAGATATTCGTCATTGCATCATTTCACATGAGAATGTACGCCCATTTGAAATGGATTCAACCACCTCAGGTGTGCTCGATGTAGTTTGCCATGTATTATGTTCACTTTTTCGACTGTCTGGCAAGCACAATCAAGCCCACGTTCTGTTTTTCCGATTGATTCTCTGTCACGGCCTGCTGATCTGGGCCACAGAAGTTGTCACTTCTGGCTCACTGTCTCTGGACTCTGCCAATGGGAGACAGCATTGGGAACAAAGATGTTTCTTTTGTTTTTATATTTTTGTTTTTCAAAAAAGACAGCGCACTTAGCCTACTGTAGGTTTAAAGCTTGTTGTACTGTGCCGAACAAATATGGTCATATCTGTAACACAAAGGATGCAGATGGGATCTAAAAAAGTCTTTCCTAGCTGCCAGGAGGACCGTCCTCTTCTAGTTTAGATTCACCTCTGACCCTTCTCCAAAGTGTTTGTGGCTTTAATAGTTGGTTGATCTTGCGTTGGTATATTGTGTAATCAGGCTCGGTGCTCAGAAAGCCACATTAAATTTACTAGCCTGAAACATTGACCTCATCCTTCAAACAGCTGTTGCATCTCAATTTCTTTCTTTTTTCTCGTATTGCTGCCTTTTAGCAAGAAGCAATTAGACCTTAATTAGCCCCAAACACTTTGAGAGACTGATGCTAGATCACCTTCAGCACTTCTCTGTCCACTTTATTCATGTTAATTTTTCACTCCCTCCCCTCCCCCGTTATCACTCGGGGTCTCTGACTGTCAGTGTTCGTCAGTCTCTCACACAGTTGCACACATGCCTCTGAAGGGGAGAGTGGATTGTTTGTTCTGTTCCCTGTCAAAACAAATCATGTCCAGAAGACTCATGAAATGTATCATTGTTTGATATCGGATGCCTTTTGGACATTATCATCATCTCCTGTTTGACTGGCTGAGTTACAGCGATGTTGTACTGACTGCTGAAACAACACAAATACTCCCATACACACACACACAAACGCACGCAAAGGGGGCCAGCAGAAAAGCTTGCTCCCTTCAATCATGATTGCCCAAGTTTTAGACTAGAGCCATATATATGAACATATATTTTCATGCTATATTTTATATTAAGCTATATGTTAGGGTTATGTCCGCGAGATATTTATGTCTATTTGTTGGCCCAAGTGGGCTTCAGGCTACGGGATCTGTTCACCAAATCGTCAGTCAGCTCTTCAGTCTTGACACCAATGTACTTGTAGATATTTTAAGTCTTGTGAGTATGGTTATGCTGTGGTATTACCCCCCCTTTTATGTAGTTATATTGTACATATTCATGATCCTACTAGAATCCGCAGGAAGCAAAGAGCGAGAACGGCAGTTTGACGTAGGCGATTACTCGGCGGTGTTGGTCTGAGTTGCACTATTTTCAAACACCAGCTGGGTGACGTAGGATCTACATTATGTACTGCACTCTCCCAAAGGTTTTAGTTCAAGTACATTAGGTGCAGGATGCAGGGTTTGATTCGGGATGGGGCAATAGGAAAGGTCTGAAGCACACTTAGGCTTAGCACTACAGTCATCTCAAAATGTCGGGAGGACGGTCTAAAACGCACATGGCCTCGTCCTTCCCCGAGTTGGTAGACACTACGTAGGGTGCCTCTAGTATGAATGTTAAATGCTTCCGTCAGTTCATGTCAAAAAACACACTTTCTACACCTTCATCATGTCCAAGATTCAGCACATTCTCTCCTACATCAAACACACACCCTCAACTTATCAGTTGGACCAAGCCTTCTACAAAGTACAAACATTAAATCTGCAGCCGGTGAATTATACACACACACTTCTGATAGGCAGCCATTGGCAGTGCACTGTGGCCTGTACTGTTGCTGTCCCTGTGTTTCTTCACAGCTCCACACTTTGGGAGATGGGTGATGGGAGAGTTATCTTTTAACAGAAGACGTTAAAAACTGTATAAAGTAGAAAGAAAACAAGGACTTAAAACAGGTCAATCGTAATGGAAACTCATAAGCTGTACATTTGTAATAAAATAGTAAAACAAGTCAATTGTGCTGGATCTGTCTGCATGTTTCTTCCTACTGTATGGATGCCCACTCTGATAGGGACAAATGTGTATTATTTAAATGTGTAAGGACAGTTTCAGTCAAGACTGAGTTGAGACTGTTGGTGAGTGTCTGTCCCCCTAATTTTTGCAGTGTGTCCCGCACTGTTGGCTCTAGTCTGCTTGTATTGGAGGTTTTTGGGCTGATTCAGCATGTTGAGTTGGCGGTGGAGCCTGTCGGTGGGAAGTAAAAACATAACGAGTGATGGTGTTGCCATTTTTAGCAAAGAGAAAGAAAAAGTGCACCATGCTGAGGTCATGAAATGCTACTTGGCATAAGGAGCAACAGATTTTGTAATGTTACATTGAGTTTAATTAAATCAGTAAAAAATCAAAACAAGCAATGATTTCATAAACTCTGGAAACTTTGATCACGTCTTTTTACTCCCTGATAAAGATTTTATATCATGCCATCAACCTACATTGTTGTTTTTGCTTAAATTTGATGTTTCAAGACTTTTCTTAAATACGTGACATTTTTGGGATTTGTTACTTATTTTTGTTCATAATGCCAGATTTAATTAGTCGCCTCGCGTGGGAATATTTTTCAAATTGCTGCTGTTAAAGGTCATTCATTCTTTTATTTTGTTGAGCTGGTTCTACACAGAGCCCTCAGGTTCCTAATGAAGACAATCCAACCACTGTTGGTGCAAAAGCTTTTATTTCCATTAACAAGTTCTAGAAAAAACCGACAACCTCGTAGAAAAAGTATGTAGTTACAATATTACCACTAAACCCCACCATAGCATACATACAAAACATACATTTCATTCCTCAATCAAATAAGGCCTTATTTTTATCCTGATCAGTGCATATCTTTGTAACAATTCTGTAAAACAACACATTTCAGAACGACAAATTTGCTTATGGTGTTAAAAGATATGAGAAAATATCCAGCTGTTTCAAACAACACACTCAACCCTTCTGTCAAGGAATCTATTGTCCTTGAAAATCCTTCTCTAAAGTCTGTCCAAAAACTGTCTTCAAAATGCAGCTGTTCACATGTTCGTACCATTTAATGACAACGCGCACTGCACACAGTGTTGCTTAGAACAGCAACTTACATATTCACAAAATAAACCTTCGCAGGTCAAAGCTACATGATACTACTATTTATAAAAAACAACAAAATGTAGCACAATAGAAACAATCCTTGGATAGAAAAGTGGAGACTTCATATTGATTGTGATACATAGAGTGAGCAAAATAAGGCGTATAGACTGTGTGATGTGAAGGAGAGCATGATCAGACAATGGAAGAAGTCATACAAATATATACAAAATTGCTGGTCACTTAATAAAACCTGAGAGCTTGTCTTTGTACTCTTTGATGTATTGATTAAAGGGATGTCCTGATCCAGAACCACATGACTGATGAGGGCTGTGTAAGCTTGCATCAATAGGCCTATACACTAACCTCTTTTGTGAATATTCCTTGATGCTTGTGACTGTAGTTTTGGACTACTAAATGTTAAATCTATGACATGTTTATGCAATTTGTTAAATAATTTGCCTCTTAGTTCTGGTTTTTCATAATAAAACTAATTTTGGATGGTCAAAAAAATCACAAGGAGAAGTAGATACTAATCGAAAAAACCCAAATTTGAGACGTCCTCTGTCAAATCACCATGTACCCAATCAATTTGGACACAAGATCTAACTGACCCTTGAGCAGCTTTGTGGCATTTCAGCTTCAGCTGTCAGGTTATCCAGCGACTTTTTTGATAGAGGTGGTCCAGTCCAGCTCTGTCAGATAAACAGCATAGACAGGTACTGATAAGACACGTCCAACATACTGTATGCTTATTGTCCACTCTTCACCTCCTCTACGTGCAATGAGACTTGGGCGCCTTCTTGGGGATGTTTCCTTCACTTTTCTATGGATCTTCATCTGAGCTGGAGGAGCTGGGTAGAAGAGCACACTCCTGTCGTCTGCCCCTTTTCCGCCTCTTGTTTGATATTCGTAGCCTCCTGCGGATCACATCTAGAGGACACACACAGATAGAAACACACAAAAAAATCAATTAAACTGCTTAAGAATAAACAAGGTCACCTTGCTCCACCTAAGAGGTTATGTTTATGGTTTTATCCGTCTGTGTTGATTAGCAAGATCTCTTAAGAACGACTTGAAACTAGGCATAGGCTGAGGAAGAACCGTAATTTTAAAATTGTAAAATTACAGTTTTTATCAATGGAGTCTGGTGGCTTTGGCGAGAGCATAGATGGATACAACGGCTTCAGTTCCCCAGCGGAAAGGGCCGTCTGACGGCAAGGTAAAGCAGTGAAAATATTCAAAATATAGAGAACACTTAAAATGATAAAGATTTTTTAGGTGGCTAAAATACGTTTTGCTGCCGGCCCCGTCCACAGCAGTACATTGCTTTGGTTCTGTGTAGTTACTCCTGTCTGTTTCTCCAAGCTGGGGGCGTGTCGACCGTCATCTACTGTAGGTAACACACCGACTATGGATGAGTACCTCATACAACCCCACTTCAAAAACACCCAAACTATCCCTTTAAGATGACCAAACTAGGATTGCTCAGAGGATTAAGTCATCTCTCTGGTTATTGAACCCTGTGTGGTCCACCTACCTGCCACACTGTCGTAGTCCTGCTGTGGGTTGTGCCAGTAAAGACTGGGCATGGTCCTCCAGTGGCGGTACAGGCGTGTGTGAAGCACTGACACGGCAAGGAGAATCAGCAGGAAGCCCAGTGCTGCTGCTGCCCACACCGCCTCGTCTGTCCTGGGGGTGCTCGGAAACCCCTTATTCATAACAGCAGCCCCTAAGCCCTCTGGTTGAGATTTGGAAACAGAATCAAAGCCAATCTTGTCACTTTTGTGGGGAGAGTGCGTGTCACTGTGTGTTTGCGTATGTTCCAACTCTCTCTCTTTAACATCTACTACTTCATTATCCTTAACCGCGCCATCGGCTCTGTTGTCTTTATCAAAGTTTGTCTCTTTAGGGACGTTCTCTTTCAGGCTGTGTTTAACAGAGTCTTTGTCTCTCTTTTTGGCTGAGTCTGTACCTTCATCTTTGAATCTGAGGGCCAGGGCTTCAGGCCTGGTAGTATCATGTTCACTGTTCACACCATCTGCAAGAGCATCCAACCCAGCAGAGGGGTTTGGCTTCCTGAGATCAGTATGTTTAGGACTGGGCTGCTGTACTGCTTTCTGTAGCCGGCTTTTCTGAGATCCAGAAGCCCTGAATCCTAAAGAATCTCTTCTATGTGTAGTCTCAGACCCCAAAGGAATTGTGGGCCTGGGTACCATGCCCTGATTTGTATTTTGGATCTTTGACTGAGAATGAGCTTCCCTGGGACCTGGAGAATCTGAGGGGGTCCTTTTCCCTGAAGGAGAATCTGCTGATGGTCCAAGTGCGCTGTTGTAGTTCTGGACGTCGTTCTCATCCTTAACATTCTCCTCTTTTTCTCTAATGGCAGCTCTTATCTGCCTGCTTTTACCTTCCTCTTCCTTCCTCCAGATTTCATTCTTCATGTTTGGCTCTAGCTCTGTCTCCATCGCTCCATTCAGCAGAGAAGAGATGGTCTGCTCACAGCATTGCCTCAGAGACTCCTGGGGATTTACAATAACAGCTACTTAGAGACATGTACTACAAGACTACTGAAATGACTCTTTTATTCTGCTTCTACTGCAGCACATGTCAAATTACAAAAACAAACAAAATCAGCTAAGTCATCAGTGAAGTCTCCAAACCTTTATTTCTAAGTGTGAGTATCCATCTGGATATCCATGTTGCTGCTCGGCTGACCAGGTCAACAGCAGGTTGTACTTCTCGCTCTGGCTGACACCAGTTAACTTATTTCTTGTGGATGCTGTGGTCTCCAGCCAACCACAGATGACTGAAGAGGATATGGTGGACAGCTCCAAGGTGTGACCCCACGACACAAGGGCTAATGGCTGAACACAAATCAATGAGTTGTCAAGTATTAAATTAATCGCCAACCATTTTGATTTCAGTAATTTTTGAGATATAAAGTCAAAATTCTGATTTCAGCTTCTTAAATGTGAATATTTCCTGGTTTCTTTACTCCTCTATGACAGTAAACTGAATATCTTTGAGTTGTGGACAAAACAAGACATTTGAGGACGTCATCTTGGTCTTTGAGAAACTCTGATTGACTGTCATTTTATAGACCAAACAACTTATCAATTAAACAAGAAAAATAAATCGACAGATTAACCAACAATGAAAATAATAATCGTTAGTGGCAGCCCTCGTTTGTCTCACCATGTGTTTACTGAGCTGCAGATGGGAGGTAATGACGTAGTCTGGCAGACAGGAGCGGGCCAGTTCAGACAGAAGTAGACGATCGTGGAGAGGAGCACAGGGATGGTAGAGCAAAACCGTAGCTCCGTGCTGGAAAATAAACACAAACGCAAGCACACATGTGACTATCCTCGTCTCCACCCTCTTCCATTACCACAGGGTTTCCACCAATTTGGTTTTCGCCAACAATTATGACACAGTGACTAAGACTAAGTGCTAACAGTAATGTCAATATTGTGTTCCCTCCTTTTTTATTAATAATGTTTTTCAGCTGACAAATATTCCTCAGGGGAAATGTCTGGGTTCATCTGTGGAAAAAACAAACAGCTGGTAAGCACCAACTAATGTGTTAAACCTGCTGTGATCTCCAGTACATTCTGGCATTATGGTCTACAATGGCCCATTAATAAAATCCCTGACATGCCATTACTGTTTGTTAAATCCCTGCTATTCACAAATATCTACTTTCAGTGGCAGCCCTGCTACCAAGGGTCCAAACAGGTAGAATGTGAGTGTTGGCAGACTTCCCTGTATTACTCTTAATTTATGTCGCAAGGAAACAACACTTTGATTGTGTCAGTTTGATGCCTTTCTGGCTAAAACAGATTTCTAGATTGGGAAATAATACAGAGGGGACTGTGGGCAAACTGTTTACTCAGAAGAACTGGTCGCCAGTCTGTATTGTCACTGAACACCTCCATACTTCTATCGAACCCAGTATGGCATCTTAAGGAAAAGGCAGTCTATGTGAACATCCAAAAGTGCCCCTCAATACCATGTTGACTCTTTACTATGTTTTCACTTCAAATGGACTAACTGGAGCTACAAAAACAGCCCTATACACAAGTGTCTATTCATTAACTGTGCTAAGCTAAGCAGACAAAGTGATTAAATAATTGTGTCTGATGTTGAGACTTACGTGCAAGTTATTGAGCCACCGTTGAGGAGGACAGTACAAGTACTCTCCTCTCTCAGCCCTTACTGGTCTGTACGCTCCACTGTAACACACACACACACAAATACAGACACACATCTTAATATCCTCAATAGTCCTTATAGACATTACAATTTATTGCAGCAAACTAATGGTGTGCATGTTAATATATGTGTCAGTGTCTCCTTATTTGTGTTGGAACATCTCCCTACCTCTTAAGAGCATTTGTGTTATATGTCTGTCCATACAGCCTTACCTGTTGGGAATGGTATGTTTGTAGAAAATAGATCTATCCATGCAGATCTGGGTTGCTGGCTGCAGTGAAAAGAAATCAAGTCACATTACTAATCATCTGGGTTGACGATTAACACCCAGTAGTTACTGATGACACTGATGTCTCCCAAGAAAAACACGTTACACCCATTTAGTTATGAAAACAATAACATACCAAGGAAGGTGTTTTGTTAACTCAAACTAAGGCTGCAATGAACACATTTCAGTATATCATCAAACACTTTTTGAAAACACAGCAATGCTTTTTGTTCATTTCATGCATTATAGTGCAACCTCCAAAATATCCCACAGCCGTGGTTCTCTGTCTAATTCAATAACTCAGCATTGCAGAAATTTTGGGGGTCATTTTTTATCAAAACCTCAACTTAGACAAACATTAAATCATTGGTTCAATCCTGCTTTCATCATCTCAGAAACATTTCAAGGATTAGACCATTTCTTTCTCCCAAAAACCTGGAAACTGTTATCCACGCCTTCATAACTAGTAGATTAGATTACTGTAATTCCTTGCTCTCTGGCATCAGCAACTCTAAAATAAAGTGCTTGGTAAAGTGTTTACTCACCATAGGATCATACACTGTGTCAATGCTGGGACGTCTCTACAGACAGATAGAAGAAACAGGTTAAACCACTGATGGAGCAACCTGAACAAACCAAGGTAAAATAAAGTCCACATTGTCAGTTGAACCAGTGCCAGTTGTATAAGCTTTAAGTAAAGTCCCATGAATTGTTTAAAGTTCCTGGCACGCAGTGTTTTCTTAATCACACCACACCCATGTGAGCCAGTGAGGCTATATGGGGAGAATGCTAGCACAGATGATGATGATGATGATGATATATTAATGATGATGATATATTAATGCTCTGAATGTCGAATAGAGAACAAGGATTAAGGTTGCATGATATATTCTATATATTTCTACTGTCTGGTACCACTTACTCAGTGTTTACAATTCTCAAGCGTTACATTCATTGATTTCAGACACGTGGCAGACAACAAATTGAGTGGCTGGTAGAAATGTTAAGTGGCCTGCCACAGTGGCAGGTGAGGAAAAAAAAACTTAATTTCAGACTCTGGCCAGTTGTATAAGATGGAATTACTTTCCCATGAATTGTTTAAAGTTCCTGGCACGCAGTATATACTTAAAGGGACTGTTTGTAGCTTTTAAAGCGTATAAATCTACCGGGTCGGTTTCCCATGCGCGCTCGCGTGTGGCTGCGCTGTTCAGACTCCCTGTGGTCACGTACCATGAGACTCCAACACAAACTACACGGAAGCACCAAAACCTTAAAGTTATATGTAGTGAAGCATGTCTGTTAAACAGTGTTGGCGGCGGTCGTAGTACGCGGGGGAGACCGTAGCTTTGGTCTCCAGGGCCGGAGTCTCTGCTCCTCTGCTCCTCTGCTCCTCTGCCTGCTTGACTTCCCTCACACACCGCGCTCGTTCTCGCTCCACCTTTAGACGTGAACGCGCGCTCACTCCACACTGCAGGAGAGTTAGTTTAGCTCTGAGAATATCTAGAGCTAAACTAATATATATATATAATATCTATCCAAGCAGGTGAAATATAGAGTGATATTGTGGTTTTAGCTGACGTGTGTCACCTCACGATGCTCGTTCATGTCTATGTAGAGCGAGCACAAGCGCGAGCTCGAAGCTGACTTTCGTTGACTTAACGGCCACAGGTGTCGCTGTTAACAAACATTTCTGATTCTTACAAACAGTCCCTTTAAATAAACCATAAAAAAAAAAAAAAAGAATTGTTTAAAGTTCCTGGCAAGCAGTGTATACTTTAAAAGCACATCCCACCCAGGTGAGCCAGTGAGGCTATATGGAGATAATGCTATATAGCACAGATGATGATGGAGATGATGATGTTGCCATAGTTACCTGAGTGAACTCTGGCCGCATAAACCCTGGACAGTACCAAAAAGCTCCTTCCCCAGGCAGGTCTCC
This sequence comes from Sebastes umbrosus, assembly GCF_015220745.1. NCBI lineage: Eukaryota > Metazoa > Chordata > Actinopteri > Perciformes > Sebastidae > Sebastes > Sebastes umbrosus. The sequence goes on from NC_051275.1 coordinate 27,751,367, forward strand.
TTCCAAAGACAGCTGTTACACACAAACACACAGGGAAATTGCATTTTAACATCTACACAGTGACTGAATACAACTTATATCCTTATAATTTGTAAGTTACCTTTCCATTGTCACACAGCAGTGGCCCCCGGATCTCTGGAACACCGCACCGACCCAGACTGACCCACAGAGCCGCCAGAACGGTCACTGTGAGCGGCTGGGAGGTAGTCGTCGTCTGGCTCTTCATGGTTCATCCAAGAAGTGTCACCAGACGCATAACAATTCAGATAGCTGTCATTTTAAGTGTCTTTAAGTAAAAGCTAAAGTTATCTAGTTGTTCTACACTATAAAGTTAAACTAATGACGGTGACTCGGTTAGTTAACACCGAATAACAAGTGCAGTCTGCCTCCATACCTACTTCTCCAGTGTTTATAACACAGCACATGTCAAGCTCACATTATTGAAGGATAACGATTTCCGTTTGAATTTTCAAAATATAATTATTGTCATCTTGTATCAACTTCATTTAGCTATATAAACAGCTTATATTTTCTACATCTAATGAGTCAGTTGAGTATTTTATATGATATTTTATAGTTATGCACGATCCAATGTTTGTTTTTTTGTCTTTTTAATTGAAAATGTAATATCGTTGCTTTTATTTTGACACTCAAATCCGATTTCCGGAATAGCACTGTTTATCTGCTGCTACGGAAGCTGGAAAGAAACAGGAAAAAAGCAAAGAAGGGTAAAAATACTTTTTTATTATTTTTATTTTTTTTTTATAAATTTTAATTTATAAATGTTTTCTTTTATAATTTTTTTCTTTTATAAATTTGTATTATTTATAAAATACTTTTTTTTCTTTTTATAAATTTTGATTTATAAATTTTTTTTTCATAATTTTTTTTTCTTTCAAAATTTATATAATTTATAAAAATACTTTTATTTTCTTTTATAAATGATAGTATCCATAGTAACAGCAGAACGCATTAAAATAATTTACATATAGAAGAAGCATATCGAAAACACTAAACAAAGGGCTGTGCCAAACATAAAAGGACAACAGAAATGAAACAAAACTAATATAAAAATAAAAAAATAATAATTTAAAAAAAGACCACGTGAGAGTATGAAAATAATTTCACTTAAAAACTTTAAAGATATTGCATATATTCATTGTTTTCATTGCTTTTTTGTTTTGTGAGGAATAAATTGTTGATAGATAAAGATCCATTTCTTTCATAAATACAAAGAAATTAGGCTTTTTTTTGGGTAAATTTACTCTTGTGAATGTGGAACTTTGCGAGAATTAAAATTAAATTAATAAGAAAAAATGCATTACTGTGTTTGTCACTGTAATCGTAGCAACCAAATATATTTCTATAGTACAGTGCAAAATCTGAGAAAATGTTAACAAGTATAAAATTATTGACATCTTTCCACAATTGTATATATATATATATATATATATATACATATATAATAATAATAAGTCAATATCACTAACAAAATTAATATATATATATATACATAATAAGTCAATGTCACTTACAAAATGTCTCTCTCTCTCTCTCTCTCTCTCTCTCTCTCTCTCTCTCTCTCTATATATATATATATATATATATATATATATAATAACTCAATATCACTAACAAGATTAATATATATGTATATAAATAATTATAAGTCAATATCATTTACAAAATTAATATATATAAATATAATAAGTTAATATCACTAACAAAATTAATATATATATATATATATATACATATACATAATAAGTCAATATCACTAACAAGATTAATATATCTATATAATAAGTTAATATCACTAACAAAATTAATATATATATATATATATATATATATACATAATAAGTCAATATCACTAACAAGATTAATATATATATATAATAAGTCAATATCACTAACAAAATTACTCCAATAAAATGTTGCTGCCGGAGTAGAAAGCATGGTGTCCTGAAACGAGGCCCTTGTCCTGGAGTTCATACCTCTAATAACAGAAAAACAGGCTTTAGTAAAAATACTACCCTGTCGTTTGCACTCTGAATGACCTCTGGGGGGCGACCGCACTCTTTATAATTACCATGGGGGCGTTACAACAGCATAATGTGATTTAAATCAGTGTTTACTTTGTTTATTATTGTTTGTACATTATTACTACAGACGGAAAGGCAAATTTACTGTCTGCAACCCAGTTCAAACAATCAGTTTTGCTTCTTCCCCTGGATTAGTGCAGTAGATATCATTGATAATTCGTTTGCACCAATTTTTGCAATTGGTATTGGCCTGTTAAACATGGTAAAACTCTTGATACCCTCTGGAGTTTGAACTCATGCAGAGTTTGCAGGTAGACTATTGTCCTGTCACTGCAGGCTGTTAAACAGGCATTACCTGTTGGCCATGGCACTACCTGTTGGCCATGGCACAGGTAAAACCTGCCTGGGTGTTAAACGTTGTTGCTTTCAAAATAAAGCAGAGTGAATAAATAGCCTGTGAAATAAAAGCGTAAAATCTGTCAGTTATTGTGTCACAAAGAACATAGTAATTAAAACAGTTGGCACATTAAATATAGCCTATAGTGGGTACATTTTTTAGACATGTTGAACAGTTTTCTTTCAAATTGGATTTTATTTTGAAACTACTGAAGGGAAATCCCTTTAATTTTGGAGTTGTTGACACTTTCCCTGCTTCCCCACCCATAAAACTCTCAAGCTCCATGCACACACCTCTATGAAAGTTCACAGGTGGGTCTGACAGAGAACAGGAGGATCCCTGGACAGAGGAGAAGTCTGGACCTAAATGGAGTCCACCCTCTTCAAAGGTTTGCTGTTTGCTTTTTTTTTTTTAAACTAAGATTTGTTTAGCAATCTACTTAGTTTATAGTTTGATGAGTGTGGGCTTAATTAAATGTTGGCTATAGTCTCTTTCTTTAATCATTAGACAGCAATCACTTCAGGAATAAAGTGAATGATCCATTTGTTACTGTTTTATAGAGGTGTTTCTATGACAGATACAGCCTATTTACACAAAACACAGTCTTCTTTCCTGTTACTGTTAAGGGTGTGGCTCTGAATTGTTGTAAAAGCTAGATAATCTGCAGGATTTATAGCAAAGGGGCACCAAAAAGTAATCAATCTGCAGGCACCATTTCATTGATTTAGCACCTTATGTTTGAATTTTATTCCTCTATGCTTAAATCTGGCTGTCCATTTAAGGAAGTGGGACAATAAGGAAGTGCAGGTTGCTAGAACAGCTGATCCTCATAAGGTTTGTACATACTGGTGACTCATCAGCTTACTTTTTAGGAATCTAAATTAAGTAATTGGTGTCTTTCTCTAATCCTGTGCAGCTCCATCTGGAGCAGATGCTGCAGGCGTCCAGCATCCAGCGACCGTCCCTCCTGGTGGTTTGCAGCCCCTTGCTGAGGAAGCAGAGCCTGCAGACCAGGGCAAGGTGGAGGGAACTGTCAAGAGTAAACCTGGAGACCCTGCAGTAGCAAGAGATGGACAGGTGAGCAACAGAGGCATTTGAAAAACACAGAACAATCCTTTCAATAAAAGGTGCATGGACTCTTATCACTTTGCCACCAAATACTCAAGAAACTTCAGTTAAAGTTGCAAAATGATTAATTTCATTAAATAAAGTAAAGAGCATTATGTGTTACTGTAATGCTTGTCAGCTCTGTTTATGTGCAATTATTCCCACTAGACTAATTATAAAATATTTTGAAGGACACAGTAGACAATCTTTGCTTTCTCTTTTGGTGTGTCACCAGGAGCTGTACTCAATGGACAGCTCTCTGTCCTCCTCGGACAGCGAGGATGAGGGTCTCGGCAAGAAGGACAAGAAGAAAAAGAAGAAGAAGCTGAAGAAGAAGACGAAGAAGAAGAAGAAAGTATGTGTCTCAAAAAAGCTTATCTTGACCACTAACCAAGCCATTTTTACTCTTGAATGCTTTTGCCATTATTGAGTATTTTCTTGAAAACTATCCCATCAAGTACTGCTGGTGGAAGTTGGACAGACTATGTTAGGACAGTCTCCAAATGTCCAATATGATGAAATCATGACTCCAAGATCAGCTGATCCTGTGGCTTGTTGAGGGAGTTGAAGCTACCCATGTGAGATAGAAATCATGCTTTCTGACTCGTTGTAGTACAACGTGGGCCGCACCTAGCAACAGCCAGTCAAACAGGAGGGAACTAGAAATGGAAAAAATCTGTTTATAATGCAGATCAACTGTCACTTTTGCATTGATCGGCTTGCGGCATAGCTGGAATGGGGCGTGTGTGTGTTCCTGTGTGATTCTTTGGTAAAATGGTAGCTTGTGCAGTTTCTTTTGTGTGTTGCAAAGTGTGTGAGGAGTCCCTCCCTTCTGCTACACCGCCTTCTTTTAGTGGCCATGACAAAGCTTCACTCTAGTGTGTTTCTAGTGACTCATTCATTTCTCATTTATTACTTTCACCAACAAAGGAAGGCATAAATAAATAAATTCAAAGTGCACACAGAGTTGAACAATAACGTCCCTGTTTCTCTCTCAACAGGATTCCAGCTCATCCTCATCCTCATCCTCATCATCATCGTCTTCATCTTCATCCTCGTCGTCCTCCTCCAGTAGCTCTTCAGACAGTGACAGTGAGGTATGTTGGGGTTAGAACAGAGTTATATTGCCTCCATGCAACTCCTGTCTTGCTCCAACATGCTGTCATCGCATACCTTTCAGTCCCACAGAGCCCTGCCTGAGACTCACTCATGACGAGGAAAATGCATGGTTTGCGTTGATCTTTGTTTGCAAGGTGCAAGATCCTTGATGCACAGCTCCCAGGATTCTTTCAGTTGAGGCCAACTGTAGACTGAGACTGTAAAAGCGCAGTTTTGTTTATGTAAATCCTTCACAAATCTTTCCTGCAGCATTGCTAAATGAAGTCCCACAAACAGTTTCACATCAGCTCACAGGGGATTGATAGTCCCTTCTAACTATGTCACTGCCTCAGGTGTCAAAGCTGACAATACAGTCTGTTAAGAGAATATTTAAGGGTGGAAAGGCTGTCAAATTGACTGTATTCAGAAATCTAAAAAGTGAGCTTTTATTATGTCTTTTGGCAATTTAGGGGATCAGCACATCAACCTTCCCCAGGCCTGATTTGTCAACAGTTTCAAATATATATTATAAATATTACCCTCTAAAGTATTTCACCTTTTTGTATGTTTAGTAACGTTTAGCTTTAAGTGACAGCAAGAGCATGATGGCGTGATGTTTTGCATTTTCTGAGGGCGTGGGTGGAAAATCAGGAGACTCAAGACAAGCAAGCAACTCAGCTCTTGTAAGCTTTTAAGAAAGCACACAGAAACAAAGTTTGCATTGCACAGATGGGTTACCACCCATTGGTTCACCGCTGATCGGACTGACAGGTTAGCTTTTAAAATGCATTGTGACAAAGAAGTCACAGGAGCAGAACAACATAAAACTGGAATGCATTTCACCCTGGACTGTAGGCGGAGGCTCCAATGTCCTGGATCTGATAGCAGGCAGTATCTGACAGGAGATAGACACACCCATTGACAATGTGTAAAACACCTTCTGTATCTACCACAGAGCAAGTCAGGACAATACTGTACGCTTATGCATCCAGTATGTGTGTAATAATCGCCACATGTACAATCTGTGCATATCATGACTCTTGTATTGGTTTTGGCTAAAAGTCCACAGCAGGTGTGGATGTTTGTTATCTACCTGTATCGAAGGCAGAGAATTCTTAATATCTAACTAGTAGGTGACACCCAACCCTTATCCTGGTGACAAATGCAACACTCACTTTGCAAATAAGCTTCATACAGGAGCACACATACAGAAGAGGTTTCACAAATCTAAAAAATTGCATACAATTTTGAAAGAATCAAAAATGTCTTTGCAGGATGACAAGAAGAAGAAGAAGAAGAAAAAGGAGGAGAAGACGAAGAAGGATGGGGAGAAAGAGTACGTCTGGGACAGTGTTATCATATCTGAGTCTGGTAAGTGGAACACAGCATTTCTCACTTACATTTTGAAACGGGTTTACGCTTTTAAATGTTTTTCGATATCAAGTCTCTGTGCAATCTCCTCCATAAAAGCATATCTTGCATATCATATCCCCACCCCATGTGATAGGCTATCGTTTGCATGCATGCTTGTATTCCAAAATCTTGGAAAAGCTTTTCTATGGTTCTTTGAAAGAAGTTTATTTCATCTTGTTTGCTGCTGTTTTACCTAAAATATTATTTTCTAATCTCTCCTTAGATTACTCTGCAAATATAGTTAAATACAGCCAGCAACAGTGGTGTCAATTGTTTGTAATACTTAAACTTAAAACTTGAAATTAAACTAATAAATATTAAAAATATAAACTTCATACATTTGTCCTTCACAAAGAGATTCAGAAGCTTATGTGGCTCAGGAGGTAGAGTGGGTCGTCCAGTAATCGAGAGATCTGTAGTTAGATTCCCGACTCCTCCAGTCCGCATGTCGAAGTGTCCTTAAGCAAGATACTGAACCCCAAATTGCTCCCGAAGGCTGTGCCATTGTTGTGTTAATGAGTATTTAGACAAGATCCTGATGGGCAAGTTGGCACCTTGCATGGCAGCCTCAGCCATCAGTGTGTGAATGTGTGTGTGAATGTTGGCTAGTAGTGTAAAGCACTTGGAGTGGTTGGAAGACTAGAAAGGCGCTCTATAAATGCAAGTCAATTTACCATTTATAGCTTATCACATTGTAGCACTGAGGTCAGCTCACAGAGCCTCTTGAGCATGTATTGTAGGTGGTGTCTGGCTTCTCTTATAAGGGCACTTTGGCAGAATTGAGTTAGCTTGTTTAGATTATCCAGTCCGTCTCCCATGTCACCCTGTCGCCCAAATCTACACATATTTTGGTCATAATAGTCTGGACTGACAGTTTAAGTATACAGTGACAAAAAGAGAGTACCAGTTGGGTTGTCCTTCAAACTTTGACATGCACATGCTGATATTTATCATCGCCCACATGGTCATTTCCTACAGCAGTAAAACAAATGTCTAGTGTGTTTACGGTAGCTCATGAAAACCTCATCACTCAGATTTTTATTTATTTTGTTTACTATAAAACCTATATAGCTGTAGTTACTTTGAACAATATTCACAGCTGCGTGATTGTCTATAAATTCCCGTTTCTATTCTGCCGCAGTGATATCTCATCTGAATCAACTATCTTACGATAGAGATGTCTCTCAGCTGACAATGCATGTAAATGCTTTACTATACTTTGCTTTATCTCATGTGTTTAGGTCCCGATGGCCATCTGGAACAGTGTGATGAAGGTCTGAATATGGTGAGAGAGAACTCAAACAACCTTCCATTAAAAAAAAGATGTTTGCTGTTAAATTTGTCATTATAGCATTTTTTTCCTTTTCTTGCTTCAGGATTCATCAGACGACGAGAATGAGAAGAAGAAAGAGAAAAAGAAGAAGAAGAAGAAGGACAAGAAGAAGAAGAAAAAGAAGAAGAAGGTTTGTACAAATGTCCCATAATACAGCAGAGTCCAGTGTATTTGATGAATGAACTGAAGTTGGATAAGACTGTGACGGGCGCAGATGGAGGAGGAGTGGATTCTGTCTAAAACTTTGTACTAATCATCGTCCTGAAACTAAAAATCTAAATCATTCTCCCACTGCTGTCTCACCAGTAGATCTTGTCGAGTTTTTGATAAGGCCATTTAGATAAGTAAGTGACGGAAAATGTTTTAAAGTTTCTTTAAAATTATCTGAAAAGGTGAGTTTGAATTTCAGGGACAGTTGAGAGAAGGAGGCAAACGTTTTATCTATATAGATCTTAAAATGCTGTAATACCTCTTTTATGTCACATCCCGAAGGCACTGTCATTCAGAGACGGAGGGAAACTGGGTTGTTGTTGTTGTTGCAGGGAGAGAGTTGCTTGAATTCCCTGTTACTCTTTTAACTATTCTGTTATTGAATATCTACCGTACTTCCTCTTTCCCAGGATTCGTCCTCTTCCTCATCTGACAGTTCATCATCTGACAGTGAGGATGAAAAGAAGAAGAAGAAAAAGAAGAAGAAGAAAAAGAAGAAGAAGGTATGATTTATTTGATACTATGCAGTTACAATATTGTGAATATGTTGGATGTCAACAGTCTGTCTGTTCCAACTCTGTGTAAATACAAATGATCAAAACTGACATGTTCATTTCTTTGTTCTTCTTTGTAGGACTGCAGCTCCTCTTCCTCAGATAGCTCTTCATCATCCTCCTCCTCTGACAGCGAGGATGACAAGAAGAAGAAGAAGAAGAAAAAGGACAAGAAGAAGAAGAAAAAGAAGGACAAGAAAAAGGTAAAGCAATGCAGATGTTGTCCAAACGAGCCTCTTGCTTCTTAGTATCTAAAGTGCTTCCACTTTATTTATTTACTTATATAATAATATAATTATAATTATAATTATATAATATTATAATTAATAATTGATATTATATAATTATATAATTAATAAAAGTGTACAGTAACACATCTACAATTACAATTAATCACGTGATCTATGTTTTCTTGCCAATGACATCATTGTGTAATACAGGACTTGTGTTGCTGAATACATAATAATGTCCCACACATTGTTGCATTAACGGCAAACTGATTCTGTTTTTGTCTTCATTGACACAGGATTCCAGCTCATCATCTTCATGTTCATCCTCATCTTCATCTTCTGAAAGTGATAAAGATAAGAAGAAAAAGAAGAAGAAGAAGGACAAGAAAAAGAAGAAGAAGAAGGATAAGGATGAGAAAAAGGTAAAAATCCTTCCTTCTTGCATTTTCACTTATTGTAGAGTCGGGTTACATTTTTCTTTTTTGTTTTCTGCACCCAGGAGGCTTAGTTTTTATTATGTGATGCATTATGCAAGTATGAAGAGTATCTTCATTTCTTAATCCACATCTGTAGAGCAGTGTGTGCTCTCTTTGTAACTTTGAACATCCAGATTCCCCAGCAGTGCACACACCCTCTGAGAAAATGAGTAGTAACCTCTGTACCTGTCAGGGCCTGTGAGGGAATGGTATGAAATGATACATAGCCTTAACACGCTGACTTAACACCTCACCTCATATTCTTTATCAGCTATATTCAAATTGTTTTCCACTGCAGAGACAATGGATGGGTCTGTCGACTGATTTGTTTATGAGCTGTCAACAAGTGTGTGTTTTTATGCGTGTGCATGTACTGTGCGCATCTGCATACAGTATAAAGGGGAAATACAGGGTGCAGTGAATACAGTAAGCCTCACCTTGACTGTATTTGTGATTTTTCCACAGGATGAAGAGCAGAATGAGCTCAGTGTTACTGCTCTTTCAGCAGCTGGTGAGTGTTTCCACTTTTTAGTGACAGAAAAAAAGAAATCACGATCATAATTGCAGCCGAACTTGTTCCTGAGGCTGATGCAGTGTTGCTGGACTTTTCTGCAGATGGTGAGGTTGCAGGATCAAGTGCTGATGGAGATAAAAAGAAAGATAAAGCTGCTGACAAGGTGAAATACTCACAACATACTGTATGCATGCCACACATGTATGCACAAATGCACCGAAAATCATTGCTTTCTTTTGTCATGACAGGCCAAGAAAGACCTTAAAGCAGCGGACGAAGGCAAACTGTGCTCTACATTGGCAGGTACGTGTGCAACTCTGGAGGCTGGAGGCTTGGAAAAAGTGGTTGTTGTTTAGGTTGTAATGATGCTTCCTGTCCAGCAGGGGGAGCAAAGGCATTCCCTGATGGTAACCTGAGTGATGATGAGGGAGAAGGAGGGGAGGAGAAGGATAAGAAGAAGAAGAAGAAGAAGTTGAAGAAGAAGAAGAATAAGGAAAAGGTGATTAATGGGCATTACAGTTGTTATGGTGCATTACAACCACCATGTACTGATGCAACATTTAATATAGTTATGTTACAGGATAATCAAGATTCTGTGTTTTTGCTACAGGACTCTGGCTCATGCTCTGACAGTGATGATGATGATGATGATGATGACAAAAAAGACAAGAAGAAGAAAAAGAAGAAGAAGAAGGAAAAGGTAAACAAAGAGCTGTGAAAAAATGTTTTTATATCAGCTGTTGATGTTGTATTTTCAAATTGCATCACACAAATATATAGGGCTGTGTATCTTATGTGGCCTTTCTGTCATTTAGTGTAGTTGTACACCGTTAAACAGATGCATAAGTATTTCTGTGTGCAGGCTGGGTGATTTGAAAACTAAAAATGGCTTGTTTGTGGATATTAATGTGAATATTTGTATTTGATTTCATCCATAGGACTCCTCCAGCTCCTCCTCTTCTTCATCTGATAGCTCCTCCTCAGACAGCGAAGATGACAAGAAGAAGAAAAAGAAGAAGAAGAAGAAGAAGAAGACAAAGAAGAAGAAGGATAAGGTTTGTGTCTACAACACTTCTGTACATTACATTTCTCTACATGTGCTATTTAGTGTTATACATCATCCTCGGCTCTCTCTCTCTCTCTTTATAGGATTCCAGCTCTTCGTCCTCCTCTTCTTCTTCTTCTGATAGTGAAGATGAAAAGAAGAAGAAGAAGAAAAAGAAGAAGAAGACAAAGAAGAAGAAGGATAAGGTTTGTATCTTAACACTTCTTTACATTTTTTAGTACTTGTGCTGTTTAATGTTATTACAGTATATCATCCTCGGCTCTCTCTCTCTCGTTATAGGATTCCAGCTCTTCCTCCTCCTCTTCTTCGTCTTCTGATAGTGAAGAGGACAAGAAGAAGAAGAAAAAGAAGAAGAAGACGAAGAAGAAGAAGGATAAGGTTTGTGTCTATAACACTTCTGTATATTACTTTTTTTTAGTACTTGTGCTGTTTAATGTTATTATGTCATCCTCGACTCTCTCTCTCTTTACAGGATTCCAGCTCCTCTTCCTCTTCTGATAGTGAAGATGACAAGAAAAAGAAGAAGAAAAAGAAGAAGAAGACCAAGAAGAAGAAGGATAAGGTTTGTGTCTTAACAACACTTCTTTACATGTGTTGTACTTGTGCCGTTTAATGTTATTATATCATCCTTGTCTCTCTCTCTCTTTACAGGATTCCAGCTCCTCTTCCTCTTCTGATAGTGAAGATGACAAGAAGAAGAAGAAGAAGAAAAAGAAGAAGAAGAAGGTAAAACATGTGCAGCTCTTAACTTGTGTTGTCACGTTTGTTGTTGTTTTACTGGTTCTTGTTTTAATGGTTTAATGTCACGTTCCTGCTGCTCATAAACATCTAATGAATGAGTCTTAATGAATAAGGATGCACTTCTGTGACTCACTGACTGATATGCTTTTCTAGAAGGACAACTCTTCTGATGATTGCTCTTCTTCTTCCTCATCCTCCTCTTCCTCTGATAGTGATGATGATAAGGTGAGATGACACACACACACACACACACACATATCATTTTCTGTGTTTAGTGAATTATTCATCTGCACCCAAGTTTACAAAGTTAACAGAGAAAGTTCATCATGAGTACATGTTTGTTTCACTTTAGAAGAAGAAGAAAAAGAAAGATAAGAAGAAGAAGAAGAAGAAGGTGAGAACGTCTCGTCCTTTTTGTTTTGCATTCCAGGTTTTTGGTTGATTATATGAGTTACAAAGTTTGGTCACGGACAACTCTTTATATGTGACATTTTCTGCCAAAAACATACTATTGATGATCATTAGTCGATGGCAGAAAGAATGACGTGAAACAACTGAATCACCATGTCAGCGTGCACGAGGTGTTTTAATGACTAAACCAACACTTTCTGCTTGTTTCCTTGCATTTATTTTGCTGTCCAGGATTCTTCTTCTGACTCCTCCAGCGATTCTTCTAGTGATAACGATAAGAAGAAGAAAAAGAAGAAGAAGGATAAGAAGAAGAAGAAAAAGAAAGACAAGAACAAGGTAAAACAATGTGGATGTGTTGTATTCTTCCAACACACTCTGCTGCTTAATGTATTTGTAAGAGTCCGATGTATATTAAGATGGGATGTCTTTAATAAAAAGCAGCAATACAGTAACACAATTACCATATTTACATCCATGAAGGACTCAGATTCTTCTAGCAGTGATGAGGACAAGAAGAAGAAAAAGAAGAAGGACAAAAAGAAGGTAATCTAGTGTGTGATGTAAGGAAAAACAATTTTTTTGTTTTACAAAACATAGATGATGGAGCGATGCATGCTTTATATTTGAGCAGGACTCAAGCTCCAGTTCATCTGATAGTGCCAGTGGCAGTGACAAGGAAAATAAAAAGGACGACAAGAAGAAGAAGAAGGAGAAGAAGGAGAAGAAAAAGGTAGAGTACTCATGAAATGGGAATATGATCAGATTATGTCTCATGTGAAGGTGAAATGACTTAATCTTGTCCTGTTTGGCCTTCAGAGTCCCGGCTCATCAGGAAGTGAAACTGACAAGAAGAAGAAGAAGATTGTAAGTTTGCTCTTAATGTAAATGCCGTAAATCAAGCTGATTATTTCCTCCAGCTAAGAAAAACGTTGCCATGATGATCTTTCCTCACAGTCTAATCACCTTCTGTACGGTTAACCTGATTTTCCGTTTACAGTATCCTTCATGTGGTGGTGTTGATCTCATTCCAGGAATGCCCTAATGGTGAGCAAAGCAGCGAGCCAAAAACAGAAGTTCCAGGCTCAGGTGGCAGTGCTTTTTCAGCTCCCAGTGGCAGCTTATCGAAACCCGGCGGTGCTCCTGGCGTTGCTACTGTCGTCTCCTATGTGTCACTCCCCTCCAAACCTGTAGTGAAACTGGGGGAACCTCTGAGTCCTTCAGCTGTCTCCAAGCCCTCTGTACCTGGCTCCACACTGAGTATGGGAGATAGGTCCCTGAGTATGGGAGATAGGTCCCTGAGTATGGGAGATAGGTCCCTGGGTATGGGAGATAGGGCCGTGAGTATGGGAGATAGGACCGTGAGTATGGGAGATAGGACCGTGAGTATGGGAGATAGGGCCGTGAGTATGGGAGATAGGGCCTCCATTCGCAGACCTCCCAGCCCCATGGAGTCCTTGATGGGGAGCCCAAGGAAGCCTGGAGACGGAACGACCCGTACCTCCTCCTACCTCACCTCTGGTGACCTATTGAAAGGCCCAAAGCCTTACCAATAATGAGATGTCATAGACCAAAATAGATGTTACTGATTTTGTTTAAAAAGCACTGCATATATGACACTCAGGATGTTGAATGTGATGATGGGATATGCTCTAATGATGCTCTCCGTGCTCTGATTTCATGCAAGAAAAATATGATGGCTCATGTGTGGTGGAATACAGAGGTTACTGTGTAAACATGCATTGTGAGGTGATGAAAATTTCCAAGTTGAGAAAAACTATTTTATTTTTTATTCGTAAGAAATAGCAATGTTGTGGAAATGTCAACTCACAATCTCATTAAAAATAAAAAAACCATGCTTTGCGGAATAAAACAATATTATTTTATTTGTTTTTTTTTCTTGTCTACTTCTTGTGCTGCCTTCAGGTACTCCTACATCTCAGGTTCTTCAATTACAGACCAAGAACTAACATAATGATCATTGCAGTTGGATGTAGACATTTATATAGAGCTGGGGCATCTGAATGAAGAGGGGGAGTGAGAATAAAGCCTCTATCAGGTGTTTCACTAAAATAAACAGTCTGCAAATGTAAATATTTAGTACATACCAGTGAAATACTGGAAACACTTGCCTTATTTTACAGCCTGCACACTATAAGGATGCTTTTCCCCACATTTTCAATACTTTCTCAAGGTTTTAGGTTCTCCAACATCAGTTGATAGATGGATCCTACATTTGATCCCAAAAGTGCATAATGTACCATTCCCCAGTATTTTATCACCATAAAGAACATGTTATATGTTATGTTTGTGTTGTGTGTGGATACCAGGAGGAGTAGCTGCTACGCTGGTGGTAGCTAATTGGGATCCGAATAAAGAATAATCATGTAGCTACAGCTATAGAGTCACACCCTTCTCCCCAGGGTTAACCTTTTAACCCCAGCAACAACCACAACAACAACAACAGTACCAGGCCTTTATTAATATAAAAAAGTACCCCATATTTAAAAAGGTTAACATTGTACATTCTCAAAGAATATATATTTGTACGTATATCAATTTCAAAAAAATAAAATAAAGATAGGCTACCACAACCAGTGGTGAAAAGTATAAATACATTCGCTGAAGTTGCACATTTGTCTCATTTGCTTTGATTGCACATGATTGAACTCCAAACTCATCCAATGTTTGTATTGATTCTTACTTTTGTCTTATTTGTAATGCTGATTGTGGTGAAGCCAAAGACAATTTTCAACATTGTGGACAATAAAGTTTCTAACTAACTAACTAACTAACCAAACTAACCAACTAACTACATTTACTGAAGCGCCATTTTGAGGTACTTGTACTTTGAAGTACTTGTACTCCCTTGTGTGCTACTTTAAACTTCTACTCCACCACATTTCAGAGAGAAATATTGTGCTTTTTACTCCAGTACATTCGTCTGATTGTTTGAGTTAGGCTACTTTATGTATTAAGTTAGTGCAAACAGTGCACAAATGTGAAAAATCTGCTAGATCATTTCTTTAAAATGCTATTTACACGTTAATGTTAATTTTTTTTTTCTTGCCACTGTCGCATAACAATGCATGCTCATGGGGGGTCTCTTCTTGGGTCTCTAAATTATAGGGTATATGGTCTAGACCTGCTCTCTATGAAAAGCGTCTCGAGATAAATTCTGTCATGATTTGACCCTATATAAACATAAACTGAATTGAAATTGAATTATTATTATTATTATTATTACTATTATTATGATTATTATTATTATTATTAATAATATATAATAATTATTATAATTATTATTATAATATTATAATTATTATATTATTATTATATTATTATTATTATTATTATTATTATTATTATTATTATTATTATTATTATTATTATTTATATTCCACAATAATATGTCCTACTCAGATTTACTGTGCAGGTTTGTAATGTAATGTAATGTGTGTGTATGTGGTGTAAACGTGTCTGCAGGATATAATATATTACATAAAGGTGAATGTTGAACCCAGGTGGGAGGTTAGGGGGCGTGTTTAGGTCAGGTGGTTTGGGCGTGGTCTCTGCCAGGTTTCCTCTCTCTGAGTCCTCGTGTGGTTAAAGCAGAGTTGTTTGGGAAAGCACGAGCAGGAGTCACAATGTCTTTCAGTCTGTCGGATGGTAAGCTCTTACTTATGTTGACTATATTTAGGAGGAATACTTTGAATGTTAGTTTGTTTCTTTGTTGACTTTAACAACATTTTCCAAGTCTTGGTAGCAGGAATGTTTGGTGTATTTCATGTGTAGCTGTACTCCTGCTGTGTAAAGAGGTTGCTTTGTCTCTCATCCTGTCTCTTGTGCATGTGTGCAGCTGTAGGAGATGGTAAGGAAGAGGAGGTGAAGAAGGATGAAGCTCAGAAGGACGAGTTCAATTGGTTCGGGAAGAAGGATAAGGTATAGGAGTTTTGTCTGTCAAACAAAAATGCTCATGTAGTTAATAATAATAATAATAATATAATACATTTATTTATATAGTATTTCTCAAAACAGATGTTACAAAGTACTTCACAAGACAATAAAAGCAGATAAATAAAGTACAAATATGGTAACTGCTAAAACAGAACATCACAGAACATATCAATAATAATAGAAGTGGTAAAATGGTTGGACAAGTTCATAGGCATAAGAGCTTCTTCAGGTACTGAGGAGGAGTAGAAATATAAAGAAACATATACACACACAAATTAAGACAGCCTTTAATCTAAACCTTGAAATATCTAGTCAGTTTAGGGATTTTCTTTAGTAGATCTTGGTCATGGTGTTCTTTCAGCCATTGTGCTTTTTTTATGATCCGTGACTATATTTTCTTTCTGACATTTTGCCACTATTCTGTCCATTAGTGATGTCATTTTTGAAAACCAAATTGACCTTGGCCCCATGATGTGACCAGGTTCATAAGATCAGCTGCTTGATTTTTTTTAAAAAGTTTTTTAAGTTTTCTTATGGGCCGATAGGGGTAACGTTTTTTTGTTTTTTTTCTCTGAAGTACATTTATATATTAAAAATGATCTGTCCTATCTGGGGCCCTTGCAAACATGGGGCCCCTAGGCTGCAGCCTTGGCCAGCCTGTGCATTAATCCACCCCAGGGCACTATACATTGCAACCAACACTATTCTTCACTATTAATTATGATTACTGGACTCAAACACAATACTTGAGATTAAACCAACACAATCAGTTATTAATTCTAAATCAACTTTTGCCATTTTTAGAAGTCTGACAAGGACAAGTCTGACAAGGACAAGTCTGACAAGGGCAAATCTGACAAGGGCAAGGATGCCAAGGGCAAGTCTGACAAGGGCAAGGATGCCAAGGGCAAGGATGACAAGGGCAAGTCTGACAAAAAGCACAAGTCTGGAGGTAAGGACGAGTCTAAGGACAAGTGCAAGTCTGACAAAAAGGATGAGGACGGACACGGCAAAAAACACAAGAAGAAGGACAAGAAGAAAAAGGAACATAAGGAACATGAGGAAGGGGGAAGCAAATCAGGCTCCTCATCCTCATCTTCATCTTCATGTGCATCCTCTGGCAGTGATGAGGTAGGCCCAAATGCTGCTGTTGAGTTTTAGAGATCTCTTGCTAATTTAATTTTTGATATAAAATAGTTTTGCTCTGGTGAACTAGCCCGCAGTGCTCAGTTTGTGATAGTGCTCCCATGTAACACTTCTGTTTGTAGTTCTCAAGACCTTTTAATAGCAAAAAGGGATAAAAAGCAGCTCAACGTGTAACCTACCTGTCACACCTCATAGTCAAAGGTCGGTGTGCGTGCAACAAAACAGGTGGAACAGCTCTTACCGGCAGTCCAAGTTCTAATCATGTGTAACACACCGCACCCTCCTGTGTGCGTGTGTATGCTGTGTCATTTATAGACCTTTTCAGACCTTTACAAATCATAAACATTATATATGTGCCCCTTTGTATTTCCTGTTGCAGTGTTTGTTAATGTAATACCTGACAGGAAGTAAACATGGATCAAAGCTGTTGCCATAGCAACAGAATGGCAGTAAAAAGGTCAAACTGATGTCAAGTGAAAACCCTTCAGATCTGCAGATTAGTTTTTAGTTTATTAAAGGTGCAGTGGGTAGAAATGGAGCAAATATGATTTAAATTATTATTTTTTTTTTTATAAAACGGTCATTATATCCTGACAGTAGTGCATGAGACAGGTAATTGGAAAGAAATCATGTTCCTCTGTGTCCTCCGGTGCTCCTAATGGCATCTGCAAGATTTCACAAACTGGAGGAAAACAACCAATCAGAGCTGATCTGGAGTCCGCTGTCCAGCTGCCGTCTATGAGAGCTGCTGTCAATCACTCGCAAACTCTGACCAAATGGTCAAACTAGGCAGCGCTGATAAGATATGAATCAATATTCTGTTACTGTAATGCCTATTTCTCACCTCAAATGTTTTCAGAATCATCTTGTAGTGTACTGTTTAGCTGTTAAATCAGATTATTAAACAGCTGTGTTGAATACTCTAATCTGATTTGTCAATCACGGCGCTCTGCGGTCTTTAATTTCTCTATAATAGACCGTTGCTATGTATGGCAGACCGTTGCTATGGGCGCAGTTCCGATGTCAAACTCTGGTGGACCTTTTTTTCCGTCAAAATATAAATTTCTTAGGTAAGTAGCTGTATAATAAGCGGGATAATGTACAGCGAGCGGGTCATTGTTGTGAAAGAATCCCCTTCAGCATCGCCCTGTCGGGGATTCTTTCACAGCAATGACCGGCTCGCTGTACATTATCCCCTTACTAGTTTGTGACTCGGCAGCCTTGATGAAATCAGTTGAGGAAATACCAAGCATTGCCAACCAGCCGGAGCACAGCCAACAGGAACGCTCAATGGGAACTCTCTCTCTCTGAAATGACCTGAGATTGGCCAAAGTCTCCCGTCACAGGCTCGATTTTTTTTTAAAGCCTGAAAACAGAGCCAAGAGGAGGTGCAGAAGTCTAGTTTTCTCTCAGAGCACTTAAATTATAATATGCTGAAAGGTTATTATGGATTTTTTGCCCAATGATGCCAAAAATATACTGCCTACTGCCACTTCAACCTGCAGCCGAACTTCTACTATCTCATCAGCTTTGGGCTGAATTCCTTTCACTTTGTTGCAGCTTTATTTAGAGGAAACAGAACAACATGTCGGTCACATGTTGTATGAATAATAGGTTTTCAATGCAGATGACTAAAGCAAAAGAGGAAAGAACCAAGCCCAGTGTGGGAGAGAAGGGGAACGGTCAGATATGGGAGTCATAAAAGAGCTGTAATCACCTCGAGGAAAGTGAACACGGTGCTGTGTCTCATACACTTTACTGTCAGGATATAGTGACCGTTTAAAAAAACAACAACTTTTTATTCATATTTGCTCAGTTACCGACTTCAGAGATACAGAAGGGGCTATGGCATGTAAGATGTTATTTAAATCATGTATCCTTTCTGAGTAACACTTTAATACAGTTTACAGTGTGATTATTTGTACTAACAGCGTGCAGTACCAGCACAGTACCAATAGGTAGGCTACAAGGGGACAAGATGTGAAGTCAGGGAAAAAGGAGGTAACAATCTGGGAACTTGAGGACAAGCAAACTACATAGTTCCTAAATAACTGCGGGTTAGTTTGGAACAAACAGAGGTCAGAGGTCAACATAGTTAAAAGAGTATTGTCAAGAACATGTAGAGCTCAAGCCTACATGTCACCTTGTATGTTGTAAAGTAGAGCTACTTGCAGTATGAGGTACGACGTTGTACTTAGGGGACTTCAGATGCCTGAGGTTGTCAGGTTAATGTGGATTGACACTGTTGTTACACAGGGTGCTGTTTAGTGTTGTCATGGAGCATAGTAGTAGTACAAATGGTTTTTTTGAATGATAAGTTTTCTACAATAAATACAGCTGAATTGAAACCGTGGAGTGTTCATCTTACATCCAAGGGAGGTGTAGAAAATGATTTTATGTCCTGTCAACTGTCATGAAGAGTAAAGGATACAAACACTATAGTCATTTTTGATTCATTGTACAGATTAAAAAATTCAAATATTATATGACCAGCTATTGTATACACAACTTTCAAACTCAGCACCTCTCTTATAGCAGCAAACTAACTTAAAAACAATTTCAACTTGCATCCAAAACTTACACCTAATACCAAAACCATAAGAAATATACAAATCATTTCTATAGCATCCTCCAACAACAGCTCCACGGAAGACCGCCTCAGCTTACTTCACCAGCAAGCGTTGATGGTTGACCTTTGTGACCCGGGCCTCTCAGGATGGTCATGCTCATGTCGCCTGTAATATTAGAATAGTATACATTTTTATCCAGTTTGTTACATCCTTATTCCCCGACGTCACACGTTGTATCGCTACGTACTGTATGGGTACACCATAAGTACAAATAATTGCACAGTAAATTGTGAAAAATGATGCTCTACATTGCAGGTAGTAATCTAAAACTTTCTGCAGTAACAGTATTGTCCTTTCTGTCATTTCAGGAATGATGATCTTGGGAGACCGGACTTCTCTTTCAGTCTCTTATTGACAAATTGTCTGTGTGTGGTTGAGTGTGCAGTATAGTACCAACTTTTCTTCCTGTTGTTTCATTGGTGTCACAGAAACATGCTGGTTTTGTGTAAACAAATCTGCTGATTCCTAGAAATAAATGTTCTGACAACAAAATGCCTGCAGGTTTTTTTTTTTTATCCCCATCAAGGTATTCTGTCAAGTGAAGTGTGTTTTCTTCACCACAAGATGGCGGTGTTATCTATTTTTAAAGTCAATTAAAGCTGCAGTGTGTAGAAATGGAGCAAATATGATAAAAAAAAAGTTAGTTTTTCAAAACGGTCACTATATCCTGACAGTATTTCATGAGTAATCTGAAAAAATTCATGTACCTCGGTGTCCTCCGGTGCTCCTAATGGCATCTGCAAAATTTCACAGACCGGAGGAAAACAACCAATCAGAACTGATCTGGAGTCGGCCGTCTCTGAGCAGCTGTCAGTCACTGGCGAGCTCCAATAAAACGGCCAAACTAGGCAGCGCTGATCAAATATGAATCAATATTCTGTTACTGTAATGCCTATTTCTCACCTCAAATGTTTTCAGAAACATCTTGTAGTGTTCTTTTTAGATGTAAAATGAGAAAGTTTGTGACCCGGCAAGTACAATAAGATTAAAGCTGTTTCATTTTCAAGATTTATATTTTAAGAGTACAAAAAATGACAATGTTGTTGTTTGTCATTGTATATGATTTTAATAGATGTTGTTGAAATGACAAAAACAGAAATGGATCCATTTTAGAAAAAGAATAAATTAATGAATTGTGTTTTTTAAAAAGTGTCATTGTCAGATAAATGTAGTGGAGTAAATCTTACAATATTTCTCATTTCCCCAAGTATATTAAGAGTAGAAGTATGAAGTAGTGTAAAATGGAAATACTCAAGTAAAGAATAAGTACCTCAATTGTACTTGAGTTCAATACTTGAATAAATATATTCATGGTTACATTCAATCACTGCAGTGGAAACACTGTTGGTTCAGGTTGAACTCAACAACAATAAATTACCCCTGGAGAAAAAGCCTCAAACGTACATAACAGACATGTCAGTACAAATAATTGTCACTAATATATTGCTGTAAAAATACGGCTCTAACAGTAATGCATCTTTCTTCCGAAATACGGTAAAATATTGTATATTTTGATGCTTTTTGGAGCCAGAAACAACAAGGAACATCATCAGTATACTACCATAAGATTTGTGGCATTATGCAGTATTTTAATTTGACCAGAAGTAATGGAGAGACAGAAGCCACCTGCATCCATCCACATCATTTCATCATTGTTCATCCTCCTTTCTGGAATCATACAAAAAGGTCAGTAATATGTTGAGAAATTGAAATTGGATATCTGGTTACCCAGTTTGTGACTAAGGTTACTTCTTTTAAAGTTTTTGCTGCAGTAGTGGAGGAGATTTTTTTTATTGTTTTGATAGGTGGTAATTAAAGTAACCTGTGGTGTTGTATTTTGTTTCAGCCTTGCATTCGAGTTAGGACTCGTTTCAGTCAGAGAATCTGGACTTCCTGAAAGGTAAAGTTTTTGTGTACATCATTATATGCACTAACCATTTCTTATTGCACTTTATTATTAAGGGTTTCTCATAAAACCAGGGTTTGATTGAGAAATGATTAAACTTTTAAATGTTGTGCTGCATGAAGCCAGTCTGTCCTCAGGTGACGCAGAGCTCATTCAGGTATACTGGAACAACAAACGGTGGTAATCCTGTGACAACACATACAAGTTGTTCTACATTCTCTAACATGAGCTTTCAGATAGATGGATAAAGCACACGCTGTTCCACTTTGTTTAATCAAACCAAAGAGTCACACCCGTCGACCCACCTTTTAACGGCAGCAACAATAACACCAGGCCTATATCAATAATAAAAAGTACTCCACATTTAAAAAATGTTAACATTGTAACTTCCCAAAGAATATATTTTGTAAGTATATCAGAATCTTAAAATAAATGATACAACCAGTGGTTGTTGCAAGGCCCTCTTGATTTGAAGGGGTGTAAGACAACTTTTTTTAAATGCAGTTTGCCTGTGTCTCGGCATTTCATTCATTTCGGTAAAGAAAACTAAAAGTTTGGATTATTATTTAACATATAAACTTAAAAAAATATAAAAGTATGCAGTTAAAACTAAAAAAGAGAGCTAACAGAACAAAGGCCAAGTGTCAGGGAGAAAAAAAACAAAAAAGATAGCCTATTAAGTAAGTAAGTAGGACTGTTAAAATGAAAAAAAAAAGACATTTGTATTAAAAATTCCTAAAAATTCCAGGAAAACTTATCTTTGATTCAATATTTACAGGAAATAATCTGCTAAAATTCCTCCAAATCGCTCATTTTACACAAACTTCATGCCATTATTGCGTTCACTATTTGGGTTAATTGTACAGTTTATCAGTTGTTCTGTACTGTCATTGTTATGCATTAAATAATATGAAATATTGATAAAATGTCACTTAGTCAGGGGTCGTCAGATTACTCAATACTTCGATATTTTTGACAACACTACATCAATTTTTTAAATCATCCACATTCCGCAATGATATGTCCCACTTGGCTTAGGTTTGTAATGTGCATATAATTCTTAACTCTGAAGTCCCTGTTTGCACTTACAAGTAGCTTCTGTGGTAACTTGATTGTTTTACCCAGAAGGAGGTGTGGTTTAGTTTTAGGTGCAGTTAATCCAGGTATCCTGTGTGTGAGTCTGTGTGGTTACTGTGGTTAAGGAAAGCACACGAACAGGAGTCACAATGCCTCCCAAAGGTAGGCTCAAATTTACATTGACTGTATTCAGGAGAAATACCTTGAATGTTGTCTCTGTTGACTTCAACAACATTTTAAATCCTGGTAACTGGAGCTGAAGAGCAACAGGCATTTTTATGGCAGGTTTTGCACCTGACAGCTTAATTAATGATCCAATGTGTATGCTACAAATTGAAAATGAGTAAACAAACAGTCCCAGCAAGATGTATTTTATTTGTTGTTGCTGCACTCCTGCTGTGCAAAGAGGTTCATTTTGACACTTAGATTCACAGATTAAGTCAGATTTTTTTTATATCTAACCTGATATTTTCATCCTTACCTCAACAGAGAAGAATAAGAAGGGCCATGAGAAAAAGGTAGGAGCTTTGTATGTGTTGTTTAGAAGTGTGGTATGAATCTAGTGATTCTAGCTGTGGCTATTATCAGGGTAGGTTTCAGAAACTGATATCAAAAAGTTGCTTCTCTTGTAAATGCATTTTCGCTGCCAGCTCTTCGTCACAATACACTGCAGCCAACACAATTCTTACTCTACATTGATGAATTCTGATCACTGGACTCAAACACAATCCTTAAAGACTAAACCAACACAATCAATGATTTATTCAAAGTCAACTTTTGCCATTTTTTAGGGAGTTTGCCAGAAGGGAGTGCACAAGTCGGAGGACAAGGACAACAAAGGCTGCAAGAAGAAGAAGGAACATAAGAAAAAGGATAAGCCAGATGGGGGAAAAAGCTCCTCATCTTCATCATCCTCCAGCAGTGATGAGGTAAGCCCAATGCTGCAATTAATTTTTAGAGACCTCTTACTAATTTAATTTTTGATATAAAATAGTTTTATAGTGAACTAGGCTTTGCTGTGTTTGCTTTTTATTACTCCTCAGTGCTCAGATTGTGAAAGTGCTCCCATGACTTTTTAATAAAATAATGTGATAAAATGCAGCTCAGCACTGCCACGCCTCATTTCAAAGGTTGGTGCCCATAACAACATACCAGCAGTGAAAGTTTTAATCAGATGTGACGCACCACACCCTCCTGTGTGCATATGCTGTTTTTATTTATAGCTCATATTGTTGTGAAAACCCTCCAGATCTGCAGATTCATTTTTAGTTTATCAGCCTGCAGCCAAACTTCTACTATCTCATCAGCTCTGGGCTGAATTCCTTTCACTTTGTTGCAGCTTTATTCAGAGGAAACAGAACAACATGTCAGTCACATTTGTATAAATAATAGATTTTACATGCAAATGACTAAAGCAAAAGAGGAACGAACCAGGCCCAGGGTGGGAGAGAAGGGAAACCGGTCAGATATGAGAGCTGTTGTTGTCTAACCATCTCAATGAAAGTGATCACGCTGCTGTCATACCTGTAATGCTCTGACTAGACTCCTTAACAATCCTGCTCCAAAATGTTGGTGCTTGTTACGACTCATGCCACAAAGATTCATACATTAAAGATACGGAAGGAGCTGTGGCATTTAAGATGTTATCTAATAAACCATGTGTCCCTTTTTGTAACAACATTTTTCTTTTTGTCATTTCAGGAATGATGCTTCCTGGAGGACCGGACTGCTCCGTCAGTCTCTTATGATCTTGCCTATTGACTAAATGAGTGTGCAGTATAGTACCAACTTTTTCCTCCTGTTCTTTCATTGGTGTCACAGAAACATGCTGGTCTTGTGTAAACAAATCCGCTGATTCCTAGAAGTAAATTTTCTGACAACAAAATGCTAAAGGCCGACAGTGGTCCAAACATGTTGGCATTTTTTAATGATTTAGCCACTATAATAAAGGCTTTTTAATATATTTCCTTCCTCGTTTGCCACTTGTTTTAATATTTTGGAGTGCCTGGATTGCCTTCTTGTACAAAATGCTCAAGTTCTTCTGTCAAGTAAAGTGCATTTTCTTCACCTCAAGATGGCAGTGTTATTCATTTTTAAGGTCAACCAAAGTTAAAAGTCCAAGAAGATTAAAGCAGGTTTATGAATTATATTTTAAGAGCACAACAAATATAGACAATTAATTGAATCAATTTTGTTAAAAATGAAAATAGAATAAAAGAATAAATAAATGAATGTATTTAATTTAGTCACTTCACAAAGAGAAGTGTAAAAAATGTTTTGTGACAGGGAGGGGGGTTATAATTTAAGAGGAAAATTTAATTTTAAAAAGCATTGTGTTCGTACAAAAAGGAAGAGTATGTGTATTTCAGTTTGTGGGGTGGATTTGTGGAATGGGTTAGGTGATGGGTTGAAGGGGAGCACAAATATAAATCAATTTAAAAAGCTATACAAGAAAGATATTTTTGGGAGGTATATGGTTGAAGAAGAGTTGTGTTAAAGGTTGGTTATATACTTTTTAACTCCGGATGTATTTGTGGGTTGTAAATAAACTTGGGATGCTGTTCATATATTCAACTTGGGATGTAAATAAATCTGGGATAGTTTTTATATTATATTATATTATATTATCATTCTATGATATATGAGTTAATAGAGGAGAAGTGAGAAAGGGGTAGGGTAATATAAGTTTTTCTTCTACCTACTCCTTTTCGGACACTATAACTCTTGTTTTGTTTGTTATTATTTTGTATCTGTTTTTATTTATTATATGTTCGAAATAAAGTCTTTCATTCATTCATTCATTCAAGTGTCAAATAGTTAAATAGCTCTTTTGGACTGAAACTATTGAAAATTGAAAACCTCGGTCCTCACTGAATGTGCTTCATTTGACCTGAGTTGACACATCATATGACATGACATGACATACAAGCTGTTCCACATTCTCTAACATGAGTTTCATTGTTACTATAGATAGATAAAGTACACACTGTTCCCCATTATTTTATCATCATTAAAAAACATCCTTTAACATTAACATCCTTCTCCTCAGGCCTAACCTTTTAAACACACATTTTTCAAGGAGTTTTTCACATGTTCACCTGGATGGACAGCATGCGTTAGAATTGCACAATTGTTTTCTGTTCAAAAGGTAACTTAAAGGGAGATTTGTCAAGTATTTAATACTCTTATCAACATGGGAGTGGACAAATATGTTTGCTTTATGCAAATGTATGTATATATTTATTAGTGGAAATTAATTAACAACACAAAACAATGACAGATATTGTCCAGAAACCCTCACAGGTACTGCATTTAGCATAAAAATATGCTCAAATCATAACATGGCAAACTGCAGCCCAACAGGCAACAACAGCTGTCAGTGTGTCAGTGTGCTGACTTGACTATGACTTGCCACAAACTGCATGTGATTATCATAAAGTGGGCATGTCTGTAAAGGGGAGACTCGTGGGTACCCAGAGAACCCATTTTCATTCACATATCTTGAGGTCAGAGGTCAAGGGACCCCTTTGAAAATGGCCATGACAATTGTTCCTCACCACAATTTAGTGCAAGTTTGGAGCGTTATTTTTTTGTACCTTGGATTTTCTAGTTTCATACAATACCAGTATCTTCACTCTGGGTTTAAAACTGAGCCTGCTACAACCTCTGCAAATTGATTGAAATTAGTGGCATTAAAATGAATTTGCATTAACGTGTTATTAAAGTTAAAGTTAAAAGTTTTAAGAAATAAGTGTTTTTGCCACTTTAAATTGTTCACTTTATTCAAAACAGTTTATTCTTCAATAGAGTTCTTGCATAAACTGGATAGCGTTAAAGCTGCAGTGGGTAGGATCGGAGCAGATATGATTAAAAAAAGTTATTGTTATAAAACGGTCCCTATATCCTGACAGTAGTGCATGAAACAGGTTACCTTAAATAAAATCATGTGCCTCTGTGTCTTTCGTAGTTCACCGGTGCTCCTAATGGCATCTGCAAGATTTCACAGACCGAAGGAAAACAACCAGTCAGAGTGGAGCTGGAGCCTGCCGTCTATGAGCAGCTGTCAATCACTCGCAAACTGATCAAACGGTCAAACTAGGCAGCGCTGATCAAATATGAATCAATATTCTGTTACTGTAATGCCTATTTCTCGCCTCAAATGGTTTCAGAAACATCTTGTAGTGTACTGTTCAGCTGTAAAATTAGAACGTTTGTGACTTGGCAGCAATGTTGAAATCAGTTGAGGAAATACCAAGCACCGCCCACAAACCGGAGCACAGCCAATAGGAACGCTCTCTTTGAAATGACCTGTGATTGGCCGAATTCTCCCGTCACGTGCTAGATATTTTAAAGCCTGGAAACAGAGCCATGAGGAGGTGCAGAAGTCTAGTTTCCTCTCAGAACACTTGAATTACAATATGCTGAAATGTTATTATGGAATTTGTGCCCAATGAATTTGCCCAGTAGAGGGGTAGGTTGTAAGGGAACTCTTTGCATTTGACATTAACTCACAAAATGTGTGATTGTGTAGTAGATGTCCAAGTGAGTTTTAAGTTTAGTAGACAAATATGGGTACCCTGTGTCAAACTTTGACAGATCCAGTTCGAACAACCACTGAGTTACTAATGCTCAAACAAAAGGTGCTACTACCAACCCCGGTCTCCCCGACTCTTGTCTGCGACTGGTAAGTGGAACATTACGATACTTTTACTTACTACAAGGAACTTTCATTTTACTTAGGTAAAGCATTTAAAAACTTCTTTCACCACTGACCACAGCGTTCATTGCATTATCAAAATTGTTCCCCCCTCCCATCCCCACCAAAAAAAGATACATAAAACCCACAAAATAAAACAAAAACAGCTTATAGCGTTATACTGTAAGTAGGTTTATTGATAGGCCTGTACTAAATTACTCTTTGCAGGCAGTAATCGACGCGTTACCAAATAATTAACTAAAAGATATAAGTAATAAAACGGAGAGTGATCTATCTGGAAATAAATATCTCACGGTAGTCTATCCACCATCACACTTTTACCTTGAATTGCTCACAATCCGTAATAATATGCCTTACTCAGGCTTAACAGTGTGCAGGTTAGTAATTTGCACAAAATTCTTAATCCCTGCCTGCACTTAATTAAATTAAAAGATGCTACAATAACCCAGAGGGAGTGGTGGTTGGGGGGCGTGGTTATAGGTCACTTGGTTTAGGTGCGGTTAAAACATGTATCCTGTGTGTAAGTCTCTGTGTTCACTTGTTTGGGAAAGCGCACGAGGAGTCACAATGTCTTGGAATCCGTTCTCAGGTAAAGGCTCTAATTAATGTTATGTTTGTCTCCGTTGACTTCAACAACATTGTTTAAGTCTTGGTTAGTGGAATTGAAGAGCAACAGGCATTTATACGGCAGGTTTTATAGGT
This sequence comes from Sebastes umbrosus, assembly GCF_015220745.1. Lineage (NCBI taxonomy): Eukaryota > Metazoa > Chordata > Actinopteri > Perciformes > Sebastidae > Sebastes > Sebastes umbrosus. The sequence continues at coordinate 27,779,094 of NC_051275.1, forward strand.
TCATTAATTATCCAATGTATGCTTTAGAATCTAAATTAAAGTGTGTAAACAAAGACAGTCTCAGCAAGATGTATTTGACTTCCTGCTGCATAAAGAGGTTGCTTTTGTCACTCAGATTCTTGGTGACAATAATTTTTATATCACATTTATTCTAACCTGATTCTTCAAACCTGTTTAGCATCTGTTTCTTTTGCATGTGTGCAACTTTAGGTGGGGATGAAACAGTGAAGAAGGAGGAGGCTAATGAGTCTTTTTGGCCCTGGAGCAGGGATAAGGATGAGGATAAAAAGAAGGTAAGAGCTTTGAATGTGTGCATTCAGTCAAATATGCTCATTTAGTTCACAACTGTGGTATGATTCAACTTATGATTTTAGCTGTTTTTGTTGGCAGCAAGGCAAAAAAGTTGCTTCTCTGGTAAATCTGCTTCGTCTGTGCCTTTTTGCTGCCAACTCTTCGGCACAATACACTGCAGCCAACACAATTCTTACTTTACATTGATGAATTCTGACTACTGGAATCAAACACAATCCTTAAAGATTAAACCAACACAATCAATGATTTATTCAAAGTCAACGTGTGCCATTTTTTAGAAAGACAAGGGTGGAAGTGAGGGCAAAAAGCACAAGTCAAAGAAAGGAGACGGCAAAGAACACAAGAAGACGGACAAGAAAAAAAAGGGAAATAAGGAAGGGGGAGGAAAATCAGGAAACTCATCTTCATCTTCATCCTCATCCTCATCTTCATCCTCATCCTCCAGCAGTGATGAGGTAGGCCCAATGCTGCAGTTCATTTTTAGAGATATCTTCCTCTATTGAACTAGACCTTGCTGTGTTCTATTTTTGGACATCCACAGACCGACTTTTATTTCCCTTCAGTGCTCAGTTTGTGAAAGTGTTCCCACGTTACACTTCTGTTTGTTGTTCTCAAGACCTTTTTAATAGCAAAATGTGATAACATGCAGCTCAACAAGTAACATACCTGTCACACCTCATATCAAAATGTTGGCAACTGAATCATCGGCTCATTGGTGCTCATAGGACATCCACAACAGGTGATACAAGCAGTGTCCGTGTGACGCACTTCACCCTCCTGTGTGTGTATGCTGTTGTTGTCTAATCGCCTCAATGAGAGTGAACACACTGCTGTCATACCTGTCATGCTCTGACTAGACTCCTTAACAATCCTGCTCCAAAAATGAGAGACATTTAGTTGTTTGTTATACATGCTGCTGCCACAGCGATTCATACATTAAAGATACAGAAGGAGCTGTGGCATTTAAGATGTTATCTAATAAACCATGTGTCCCTTTCTGTAACAGCATTGTCCTTTTTGTCATTTCAGGAATGATGCTTCCTCGGGGACCGGACTGCTCCGTCAGTCTCTTATGATCTTGTCTATTGACTAAATGAATGTTCTGTACCAACTTTTCTTCCTGTCGTTTCATTGGTGTCTTAGAAACATGCTGTTCTTGTGTAAACAAATCCGCTGATTCCTAATAGTAAATGTTCTGACAACAAAATGCTAAAGATTTTCTGTCAAGTAAAGTGTATTTTCTTCACCACAGTGTTATTTATTTTTAAGGTCAATCAAAGTTAAAAGTCCAAGTAGATTAAAGCAGATTTATTTTCATGATTTATATTTTAAGAGTACAACAAATACAGACAAAGTTATTGTTTGTCATTGTAATTAATTTAATCAATTTTGTTGAAAAAGAATAAATAAATTAATTGTATTTAATTTAGTCACTTCACAATGATAAGTGTCAAATAGTTAAATAGCTCTTTTGGACTGAAACTATTGAAAATTGAAAATCTCGGTCCTCAGTGAATGTGCTTCATTTGACCTGAGCTGACAAATCATATGATATGACATACAAGCTGTTCCACATTCTCTAACATGAGTTTTCATTGTTACTATAGATAGATAAAGTACACACTGTTCCCCATTATTTTATCATCATTAAAAAACACATACGTATACCTAGAGTAACACCCTTCTGCCCAGGCGTAACCTTTTATCCCCAGCAACAACAACAACAACAACAACAACAACAACAACAACACTATACCCTTTCATGCATGATTTATGACAACTTCAGTCTGGATTTGTTTTCTTCAGTGGTTTTATTCCTCCTTAGGAATGAAAAAAAATTTTTTTTTAAAACAATTTTTTCAAGGAGTTTTTCCCATGTCCACCTGGGTGGACAGCATGCGTTTGAGTTTCAACTAAAGAAAAATGTATTAAACAACAAACCAATGAATAAATTGATATATTATGTGGAAACTATGATGAGTGTGTCAGTGTGCTGACTTGACTATGACTTGCCCCAAAACTGCATGTGATTATCATAAAGTGGGCATGTCTGTAAAGGGGAGACTCGTGGGTACCCATAGAACCCATTTTCATTCACATATCTGGAGGTCAGAGGTCACGGGACCCCTTTGAAAATGGCCATGACAGTTTTTCCTCACCAAAATTTAACCTTCTTCGCAACAAGCTAGTATGACATGGTTGGTATCAATGCAATTTGTTTTGGTAGCTTTGATTTTCTAGTTTCATATGATAGTAGTATCTTCAATCTGGCTTTAAAACTGAGCCCGCTACAACCTCTGAAAGATCGATTGCGTTAAAGAAATTAGTGGCGTTAAAACAAATTAGCGTGTTATTATCGCGCTAAATTTGACAGCCCCATTTATACATATATATATATTAATCAATTAATGCTGTTAAACTAATGTGTTCACATATTTTAACATATTCTAATATTGTTCAATGCAATACAAAAACGGTGACCCTCGCTCCTGGCTCCTCAGCCTCTCTCCTCTCTCTTTTTACGCTACATGTTGCATGGTGCAAAAAATACAAAAATGTGAAAAATCTGCCATTGTGGTGAGATCATTTCAACCTGTTTAACAGGAGTCAGTAGTTTCATGAATTTTCTAGAATAAGGTGACATTTTAAATTCTTAGCGATCCCTTATTCTCACACCTATTTCTAAATAAATCTTGAAACAAGTTGTTTTCTGTCGGAAACAGGTTGAAGTAATGTAACTAGACTGGCAGGTTTATGAATTTATTTGACCGATAAGACTTTTAGGACTCAATAAGTACAACTACAATAACCCAGAGGGAATGGTGGTTGGGGGGCGTGGTTATAGGTCACGTGGTTTAGGTGCAGTTAATACAGGTATCCTGTGTGTGAGTCTCTGTCTTCACTTGTGTGGGAAAGCGCACAAACAGGTGTCACAATGTCTTTCGATCTTGGGGATGGTAGGCTCAAATTTATTTTGACTGCATTTAAGAGGAATATCTCGAATGTTATGTTTGTCTCTGTTGACTTAAACAACATTGTTCAAGTCTTGGTTATAGTGAAATTGAAGAGCAACAGGCATTTTTAGGGCAGGTTTTTACTCCTGATAGGTTCATTAATTATCCAATGTATGCTTTAGAAACTAAATGAAAATGTGTAAACAAATACAGTATCAGCCAGATGTATTTGATTTCTGCGGCATAAAGGGCTTTTGTCAATCAGATTTTTGGTGACGATAATTCAGATTTTTTATTTCACATTTATTTTCACCTGATTCTTCAAACCTGTTTAGCATCTGTTTCTTTTGCATGTGTGCAGCTGTAGGTGGGAATGAAAAGGTGATGCCGAAGGTGGCTCAGAAGGATGAGTTTGATTGGCCCTGGAAGAAGGATAAGGTAAGAGCTTTGTATGTTGGCATACTGTCAAAGATGCTCATGTAGTTCATAACTGTGGTATGAGTCAACTTATGATTTTAGCTGTTTTTTGACAGCAAGGACAAAAAGTTGCTTCTCTGTTAAATCTGCTTGATCTGTGCGTTTTTGCTGCCAGCTCTTCGGCACAATACACTGCAGCCAACACAATTCTTACTCTACAATGATGAATTCTGACCAACACAATCCTTAAAGACTAAATCAACATAATTAATAATTTATTCAAAGTCAACTTTTGCCATTTTTTAAGGACAAGTCTGGAAGTAAGGACAAGTCTGGGAGTAAGGACAAGTCTGGAAGTAAGGACAAGTCTGGAAGTAAGGACAAGTGTGGAAGTAAGGACAAGTCTGACAAAAAGGACAAGTCTCACAAAAAGTCAAAGGACGGAGACTGCAAAGACCACAAGAAGAAGGACAAGAAGCATAAGAAGCATAAGGAACATAAGGAAGGGGGAGAAAAATCAGGACACTCATCTTCATCCTCATCCTCATCCTCATCCTCATCTTCATCCTCATCCTCCAGCAGTGATGAGGTAGGCCCAATGCTGCAGTTATTTTTTAGAGATATCTTGCTAATTAAATTTTGATATAAAACAGTTTTACTCTGGTGAACTAGGCCTTGCTATGTTGGACTTTTGGACAGCCACAGACCGACTTTTATTTCCCCTCAGAGCTCAGTTTGTGAAAGTGTTCCCACGTTATACTTCTGTTTGTAGTTTTCAAGACCTTTTTAAGAGCAAAATGTGATAACATGCAGCTCAACAGATAACATACCTGTCACACTTCATGTCCAAAGTTATCAACTGAATGATTGTCTCGTTGGTGCACGTAGACCATCAACAACAGGTCTTACCTGCAGTGCCAGTGTGACTGCATTTCACCCTCCTGTATGTGTATGTTGGGTCATGTAAAGCTCACGCTATTGTCATAAAGAGCTGTTGTTGTATAAACGCCTCACTGAAAGTGGTCACGCTGCTGTCATACCTGTCATGCTCTGACTAGACTCCATAACATTCCTGCTCCAAAAATGAAAGACATTTAGGTGTTTGTTATTCATGCTGCTGCCACAATGATTCATACATTAAAGATACAGAAGGAGCTGTGGCATTTAAGATGTTATTTAATAAATCATGTGTCCCTTTTCTGCAGTAACAACATTGCCCTTTTTGTCATTTCAGGAATGATGCTTTCTGGGGGACCGGACTGCTCCGTCAGTCTCTTATGATCTTGTCTATTGACAAAAGGACTGCGCAGTAGAACCAACTTTTCTTCCCGTCTTTCCTGTCACAGACTCATGCTGGTGTGTGTGTCTAAACAAAGACCAGCACAAAGTAGATGTTCTGACTTTCCATTAAGTTCTTCTGTCAAGTAAAGAGTGTTTTATTCACCACAAGATGGCAGTGTTTTCTATTTTTTAAGGTCAGTCGCAGTTGGAAGTCCATGTAAAAGATTACAGGTTTTCTTTGCAATTGCTAAAACACAATTTCTGAAAGTAGGGCCCTCTGTTGAAACATAAAAACCAAAAAACATCTGTATGTTGCTCTGTATATATCTGTATGTTTCTGTGTACTGGTTGTGGAAGCAAATATCCCTCCGGGACAAATAAATCTAAATAAATCAAAATCTAAAAATAGTGTTTACACAAAATACTAAATATTTATATTTAAATGAATATTTAGATATATAATACTTCATTCAAAGCAATATAAACTCTTCTAAAAATGGTATTTTTCCACCAAAACTTTAAAAACAAACACCAAATAAATAGCTCTTTCCACATGCGAACTGCACACTGATCTATTACCAAGAGGCATTTCCAAATGGTGGCATGCTGTAAACATAGACTGTGAACACAAATGCAATGGGGAAACAAACAAATGTGTTTATTTTCAATGCTCATATACTCATAACAGTAATAGACACAATTAATTGAATTAACTCAAGATACTGTAAACAAAATACATATTATTGCAATTATATTCCTCTAACTCTCTCTCCATTATTGGCCTCCATTGTGCACACCAAAGAGCAAACCTGAATCCTATTTAGCCTATAGTGTTCAAGCTCTGATTTCTAAGTGATCTAATTGGTTACAGGTGTTTTCACAGGTGCATTTTGGGTGCAGGTGATTGATAATTGAGTGTGATATTTCAATGGCAGTGTTAAGCAAGCAAAACACACAGGCGTTTAGTTTTGAATGGTGTGTCTAATGTAGATAACCGTGTGTAGTTATTTACAAAAAGTGTGTTTTAGAATTTCAAACTTAGAGTAAAGCAGACAATGTGCTTATGGTTTAACGTAATGTGGTCAATAGATATCGGCTACATGAGTTAGTGGTTTCAATAGTTGTGCCACAAATACCAGGTTTTGTGTCTTGACAATTGCAAAAAAACTGTAAAGCAGTTTTATTTTCAAGATTTATATTTTATAGACAAAGTTATTTGTCATTGTAATTTATTTTAATCAATTTTGTTGACATAACAAAACAGAAATAGATTCTCTCAGAAAAAGAATAAATAATTGAATTGTGTTTAATTTAGTTGTTTTATTTGGATAATTGTCAAATAATTAAATGGCTCGTTTGGACTGAAACTATTGAAAAAATCTATAAAACGTATCATATTTAATGAGATATTATGTTTGTTTGTAAAATCTTAATCTGCAAAGGTAACTATAACAGATAAATGTACTGGCATGAAAAGACAATATTTTCCTCTAAGTGTAATATGGATAGAAATATAAATCAGTGTAAAATGGAAATAAGTAAAGAACAAGTATTTCAAAGTACTTGAGTAAATATATATGTAGTTATATTCCACCACTGCAGGAAACACACTGTGTGGGTTCAGGTTGAACTGTTCAATAATAAAAATAATATCCCTGGAGAGAAAGTGAAGCCTCTCAACAACGATGCAGCACTAAACAAAGGATCATCCGTTCTACCTGACATCAATATTCAAGTTGTTGTGAACCCCGGCCAGGACTGTCGGGAGAAGAGAATTACAACATTTAGCATTGAGGATCTTCTTTTGAATCTTTTATGGGGGTGCAGAAAAAAAAGAGAAATGGAGCAGTTTCAGAAAGGAATCAATAATAAATCAAGCGTGCATCTTTTGCTGGCTGCTGAAGAAACCCAATTTAAGCCATCCATCATGTTCAAACCTTTATCTTATTTTAGGGAATATTGATGTGTGAAATCGGTGGATGATGTATAACGTTTTCTTTCATGTATGAGGTTTCTTTTGTGTCTATTTTCAGAATGTTCTCCATCCTCACATGTTTCCTTACTGTTGTACGTTGGCGTGACTTTGTGCATTTGCTTCTGTCTGTTCTATTTTGCTTCTGCCATCTGATTGGCACATCACCTGTGTCATTTGCATTTGTCCATAGCTTCTGGTAAATGGAAACAGCAAACCTCAGTCCACATTAAAGAGCAGGGGAGGACATCAGACATGTGCAATCACCAGCAATAAAATTGGCTATAAAATCTTAAAAGAAGAAGAAGAAGAAGTGTGCAACAACATTTTGGCACAAACAAAATTATAACTTAAACGATTACTTGAAAATGAATCAGCAACTAGTTGGGTATTTATAATCATCAAGTCAATTTTTAAGAAAAATACCAAATAGTTTCAGGTTCCAGTTTCTCAAGTGTGAGTATTTGCAACTTTATTTGTCTTATGTAATAGTAAAGTGAGTATATTTGGGTTTTAGACTGTTGGTCAGACATGACATTTGAAGATGTAATTTTTGGCTGTAGGAAATTGTGATGGGCATTTGTTTTGCTGTTTTTTGACAATTACAAACTTAAAAGCAGCTTAAATTATAATGAAAAACAATCATTAGTTTCAGCCTTCAACAGAACCTCTTAAGTACAAAACAAAATCAAACATGGCAATTTTTCAAAAATGAAAAACAACTGCAACATAATGCTATAAAATCATCAATGCATCAGCGCATTTCAGGCACAAACAGAACCTCATACATGTAGAGTCCCATTAATCATGCTGTAGATCATGTTTGGTCTCACACTGTGCTTTTGTTCTTTGTCTCAGGTTCAGTTTTCCCATGTGTGACACTAGACTGATTTGCATTCTGCTCTGCATCAAGTACAAATACAAAAGCCTTATTTGTTGTGCTGCATGAAGCCAATCTGTCCTCGGGTCACACCAAAAAGCTCTGCTTCAAACTTTTAACATCTGACCTGGTGCACTGGATGTTGTTTTCCCTCTGACGCAGCTTGCTTGAATGCAATATCACAAAAGTTGTGTGACCTTTTCGGAGAGGGAGCTGAGGGTGCATGTGAGAAAAGTTTAAAGTTCAGGCACAAAGAGAAAGTGAGTGAAAGATGAAGAAAGAGAGGGATGTGAAGGCCTTGGGGCTTCCTTAAGATCCTCTAACTTGTACATTATTTCTCTGCAGTGACAGCTAAACGTCTGTTCTGCCAACAGCTTCAGGGCAGAAGAAAGAGCGGAGGGATGGATGGTAGATGGATGTAGGGCATTGCCCCCATCATGTCTTTGCCTTTCATTTTCCCTTTCTCCAAGTTTAAAAACCAAATTAGGGAAGAAAATTCAAAAATACTTCAGTCAGAATGTTTCTCTTTTGATGTTTGGATGCTTTTTTGGCTAACAAACTGTGCTGCGACCAGATATACTGTGAGGTAGAAAAGATATAAGCAGCTATTTAGTGCTGAGGTGAGTTATGTGTGATCAGTGGATCAGAGTGATTAGAGGCCTGAACGTTGTTTGATGCAGCCTCCTCAGCTGCTGAGTAGTTCCTCTAGCCTACAGTCATTTCTAACAGTCGCAGATTTGCTACAAAATCACATGCATTGATTTGATTCATTAAGATAAATAGTCATTTTAATGTCTTTCACACAAAAAGATGTAACTTTCTATACAGTTTATCTGCAGTCTTTGTGTGCTGTGTCTGTTTCTCTTGCTGCCTCTCATGTGTGACATTGAGTGAAACACTCACCTGTGTTGTAGTGACACGTCACTGATATTTACAATACAAATTATGGAAATGACTTAGTATGTAGGGCCTAATATAGCAACCACCATCAAAGATGGATTACTGTAAATGTTAAAAGTGCCACTTAAACATTGCCACTATACAGAGTAGGCATAAAGAGTAGGTATTCTATTCTATTCTATTCCAGTGGTGGGAGAGGTACTCAGATTCTTCGCTTAAATAAAAGTAGAAATGCCACAGTCTAAAAATACTCCATTATAAGTAAAAGTCTCTAATTCAAAATGTTACTCAAGTAAAAGTACAGAAGTATTTTCAGCAAAATGTACTTAAAATTTCAAATGTCAAAGTACTCATTATGCAGAATGGCTCTTTTCAGTGTTATATTTTATAGAATATTATACCATTCTGTTTTTTTCACTTACACATTCATGAAAGAAGAACATTTTAATGCTGCAGTTCCTCAATGTGGAGACAATTGTAGATACTTACAATCACACTTACTCACCAAAAACTGACAATAACCTGATATTTTCAGGTGGAATTTCATTCATTCTCACTGTGCAATATCATTTTCCACTTGTGCAATTTTGTTAATAGTCTTTTTATTGTCAATGCTGTATATGCTGCTCCTATTTTTATACTTCCCTCTATTTAAATGGTTCATATTTTGTTACACTTTGTTTAGCTCTTTTTTTACTGTGTTAGCTGATGCATCTTGTTTTTTGCACTATCCCCTTTGCTGCTGTACACTGCAAATTTCCCCACTGCGGGACTAATAAAGGAATATCTTATCTTATCTTATCTTACTTTGTGTACTATACTGGATAGATGTGAAGTATAGTGCTGCAACATATCATATGAGAATATAATGTGTTTTTTTTATGTGTCAAATCAATGTAGTGGAGTAAAAAGTACAGTATTTACCTCTGATATGTAGTAGAGCAGTATAAAGTAGCAGAAAATGGAAATACTCAAGTAAAATAAAGTATGTCAAAATTATACTTATAGTGCATGTACTTAGTTACATTCCATTCTATTCTGTTATATTCTATTCTATTCTGTTCTATTCTGTTCTATTCTGTTCTATTCGATTCGATTCCATTCTATGGGTCGTTCTGTGCTCGCGCCGCAGGAGGGCACGAACGTCTCTCTCTCGTTTGGCGTCAGCGGTCTCCCAGCAACAGCCGGGCTCGAGCTCATCTCAATCATCCGCAGCTGAGCGCCATCAAGTTACACACACACTCAGACTGAAACAGGAAGCCAGGGCGATTTCACCTACAAAATAAAAGCACACAGGGTTCAGGTGTGTTTCTCTAGCCCTGTTTACTTCAAGGCTTATCCTGGCTGGATTCTCTCTTCTAGTCTACTGTGGAGTCAAGTGGAGTGTTGTTACCTTGAAAGGTAAGGTACTAGGAGATATAACTCAAATAAGTTTTTTTTTTAACAACGTTAATAGTCAATAGAAAGATGTCCTATGACCACACCTGGTTCCTGGAGGATAAAACAAACGCTCCTGTCTGGAAAGGATCCACCCCCCCTCAGGTGCAATCACTTCCCCAAAATCAGAGGCCTTAAATCTACTGCCTTCCTCCCTTTGTTCACTTGTTTTTCTTACCACCAACATGATGTGTGTGCCATAGCACAAACCAGACATACACAGACAGAAGCAAGAAAAAAATGCCAAGAAATCTGCTTCTGAAATGAATTGCTCTGCATGTGGAACCTGCTGACCGCTCTCTCCGTTGCTCATATCATTAAAGGGACTGTTTGTAACTTCTTACACGTATAAATCAATCTGGGTCGGTGTCCCATGCGCGCTGGCGTGTGGCTACGCTGTTCAGACAAGACTCCAACACAAACTACGCGGAAGCACCAAAACCGCATAGTTATATCTAGTGAAGCCCGTCTGTTAAACAGTGTTGGCTGAGGTCGGAGGACGCGGGGGAGACCGTAGCGTTGGTCTCCAGGACCGGAGTCTGTACTCTGCCTGTCTGCTTGCCTTCACTCAGCTCGCTCCACCTCACGTGCATGCGTGCACACTACACACTGCAGAAGACTTCGCTCTGAAAATATCTAGTAAATGTACGGTGGACGTTTGTGCAGAAATAAATGCTGCAGCTCCTCCAGACCAACAGAGGTTTTCCGTGTCTTGTGAAGTGACGGGGCTCCGCAGCGAGAAACGTTATCGTCTCCGACCGGGTACCGGTGTCTCCCTCCGGCAGCGGTCGGGAGGCTGAAGCAGGAAAAGCCAACACTAGGATCAGCCGTGATTCATGGAGAGACCTTCGTCTGGTCAGCTAACATTACTGCCAAGCAGGTGAAATATAGAGTGATATTGTGGTTTTAGCTGACGTGTGTCGCCTCACTGTTTTGAGCGATGCTCGTTCATGTCTATGTAGAGCGAGCACAAGCGCGAGCAACAGGACGCTGACTTTCGTTGACTTAACGGCCACAGGTGTCGCTGTTAACAAGCATTTCTGAAAGTTACAAATTGTCCCTTTAAGTACTGGAGTGATGTGATCAGTTCTTTTGGTTTTTGTAAGAACTCTAGCAGCTGCATTTTGAACCATCTGAAGCTGTTTGATGGTCTTTTTAGATAGGCCAATCTGAAGCTCTGTCCTTTTGCCACCTCATGACAAACAACCCTGGGATGTTTTATTTTGAAAAACATCAATAGGAAGTGGTATTGCTTCCAATGCTGTGTGCTTTTTGCTCCGAGGTCCGCTCAGCTGCAGCAGAACAGACGAGAAAGCATGGAGCGCAACAAGACGCGTTGGAGAGACTCAGCAAGCGGACGGGAAAAGTGGCAGTTTCTCATCTGTTTGTAAGTCACTTTCAGCAAACAGTCTGGCAGATTTGTGCTCCCCAGCAGGTGGACATTGAGCATCCCCAAAGCGTGCGTAAAATGACCGGAGAGGAGAGAGAATAGTGTTGGAGTGACCAGCAGCGACCAAAGAACAGGAGGAAAAGGAGGAGTAAAAAAAAAGAGACGCGTGTGCTTTGGATTTCCACACATTTGAACATTTCACGTTTATTTTTTTGGGGGAAAAAAATGTCCCACAGCTTTTAATGTCTCATGCCATTAGAGGGAACAGTTACTTCTCTTCAAGGAAACTGTGAGTTGAGCTGAGATCTCGTTAAAAGAAGGAGACAAGTGGGCTGAAACTGAAGAAGCAGTCACTGAACAGTTACGAGCCATGGTGAAGTTTCATAACTCGGACCTATGGATAGCCTGGATGGTCATCTTCTGCATGGAGGGTGAGTTGTGTGACACTTGGAAACTTCACTATGCACAATGCACCTTGTACACAGACAATAATATGATAACAATCATAATAATAATATGTTGGGAAAATATTCCAAAGGGCTTACATATTTTTCTATCACGTGTACACATTACAATACTGCATCAGTCCTGCAAAAACAGATGCATCTGGAATTAAATTCCTCTCCAAGAGCGCGTGCCACATCCATTTGATCCTTAATACTGTATGTTTGGATCAGGCTGACAAATCCCCAGCATTTCCACAAAAACTAAAGCACCGATTTAGGATGACTTTTCCCCAGGTTGGTCGCCATGTCATCTCTTCCAAAAACACTTTTGATTGTGCACATTTTACCCAATAAGTCAGCTGACCCTCTTATTTTTTTTTCTCTCCCAGTGAAAACATCTCAAAGCATCTTTCTCCCCCCTCTCTTCACTCCTCAATTATTTCACTCCCTCCTTTTACCAAGAAAATGTTAAAAAAACATGTTAACCTGAAAACTGTTCTCCCTTTTTGTTTCTGAAATAATTGAATGATGCAACCCCTGGATGTTATTTACTAAAAAAAAAAAAAAAAAAAAAATGTTGGATTTTCTTTCTTGTTTTTTAAAATTATTGTTTTTTTTTTTAAACACTTAATGATCAGCTACATTAAAACGTGGCACAGTAGTGAGAGAGTCTGTGTTTTGAAACAGAGCAGAAGGTGGAGGGTTGCACTACCGAGAAGCATGGTGACCAGGCAGCTCAGGAGAGCAAAACCACTATATACTCCTATTATTCCCCCCATGGGGAGTTGTATGTATGTGTGTGTGGAATTTAATAGCAAGTTTGTTGATCTTATCTTACTTCTTAGTCCAGTTGTGTTATCAGTAATCCAACACTACAGCTATTGGGAGTGAATGCAAGTTTGTTTTTGTTGGCTCTTTGTTGTGTAATATAATATAATATAATATCCATGCGATATTGAAAACGAGACTTATCTGATATTTTTTAAGTAAGTCTTTATAAATGCTATAAACAGCTTTCCTGTTGTTCGTGGAAAGCATTCAGGAAATACAATAAGAAACGTACAAGAATAAATATGCCATTAAAAGGAAAGATTAATGGCACAATAAATGAGCATCATTTGTAAATGTATTCATGCAAATGTGGTGTATAGGCTAATGAATAAAGATGTTTAAAATGCATCATGAGGCTGTTTAATATAGCTGTAAGTTAAAAATGAATGAGTTCATTAAACTTTAGTTCACATAGTGTAAAATGAATTTCCCTCGGGATCAATAAAGTTACTATCTATCTATCTATCTATCTATCTATCTATCTATCTATCTATCTAAAGCTTTATTCGAAAAATAGCAAAGCAGAGCGGAAAAATGCCAGACAATGCCAGCCAAGTCCCCTAAGAGCCTCACGTCAAGACACAAAAAGCATTGCCACTGAACCATGCAGGCACACACAAACAGACATGTACACACACACATGCACACACACACACACACACACACACACACACCCACGCGCACGCACACACACACACACACACACACACACACACACACACACACACACACACACACACACACACACACACACACGCACACATACACACATACACTAGCTTGACATGTCAATTTGGACAGAACAATTGTGTGAGATTGAATTTGGTCCTGATTGCCCGGGTGCTTCACTCCGCTGCTCTCTTATTTAGCTGTATACCTTCGGAGTGAGTGGATGGTGTATCTTGTCAGCTTTACTCAGGGATACACACACACACACACACACACACGTACACACACACCACACACACACCACACACACGCTTATTTGATTTGACCAGTCTGACCCTTTGTCTGGTGAAATGGGTTGAAATAAATAATTGTGGATTGCGGCCACTCTTTATTTTCCTCCCCAGGTGATTCACATGTCCATCCAATTTAAGAAAAAACACCCTCAGCTATCGCAATGAGTGAAAGTTCAAGTCTATAAAATGACTTCATAGAAAGAACAAATTGCTCAGCAGCTCTATTAACAAGCCAGCGTGTTGAGAAAGAAGCTGCCTTCGCTGGGCAGTTTTTCTTCTCTCCTCTTGCGTCTTGGTGGGGAGCTGCCAGTGTTTCTATAAATACATTCTGATGCAGCAAAGTCAGTATTGATTGTGGTTGCTTGTTTTGGCTGTGTGTACTGACCTCCACTTTTTGCATGTCAGACATTGTCACTAGATTGATCTGATCTGTTCATTATGATAGCGGACACCAGATCGTTTGAGGATATTACACAATGAGGCCTGAATAGTTTCACTATTATCTCAAGTGTACATATTTAACAAAATCTTTGATATCTTTTTGACAAAAAGTGCGTTTTTTTTTGGCTTGAATGCATCTAGTATGCGTTTGAAGCTGACGTACTCCAAACAGTTAAAAAGAAGTGAAAAGAGGAAAGTTTTGAAAAGCAGAAAACTGTGAGCAACTAAGACAGGAGGCAGTCAAATTCATAAGTGACTTGGACAGGCGTCAGCCACGGCCAAGTTTGTACTTTCAGCATTAGTTAGAGGACATGTCATGTCGTTCTTCAGCCATCAACCCTCCCCGGTCACACATAAATATTGTATCCTCTCCTCTCAATTAGGAGTAGGCAATCTTACACAGTGAAGGAAAGTTGGGCCGTTCCGATCTGCAGTGCTGAAAACATTGGCTGAAAGTTTGTAAAAGTTGGAGGAGTAAACAGAAGAGGCTCTATGCTAATAAACTGATTGGTTCAGCTGTTGTCACAACGAACCCCCACGGCGATACCAACACAGAGCGGCTCTGTCCACGATGCCCTGATTTAACGATTCACCCAGAACAACCCTCAAGGGTGTTGCAGGGACCGATCCGGAGGTCCAATCAATTCAGCAAATTAAATTCAAGCCGAGGTGGTGGCTCTGAACTTCTGAACAACGACTGTTGTTTGTTTTGGTTGTCTGCATAATAGCTCTTATAGAACATTTCACATTTGCATACAGTGAAATGTTTGGAGTAGCCTCCAGGCTTCCATCCCACTGTCCTGTATGTTTGAAATGAAGAGTCCAGTGAGAACGAGGAGCACTCGAGCATAAATAAAGAAGACAACATGCATCTTAAGCTCATTGACATTCAGGGCATTCATGTCTGCATCAAAGCTGAACTTAGACCAGCTCCATCTGTGAGCTAGTTAACCTTTGAGGATCTGCTAAGTCCCGGTATGAACTGATATAGCAAGCCTGGTCTGTTTGTTGTTTATATGGTCTCCTTTGCTCAGTTTGCTCAAATATGAAAAATGCCAGTTGCACTGGGTCCACAGTAGCAGTGAGGAGGGTTTTGGTGATCTGCAGACCAAAAGACGTCCAGCTGTCGAGGTGGAAGCTCGGCTAAATTTGGTGGAAAAGTTGTTTCAACAACTACATTATATATTATATTATATTGTAGCAGTAGTAAATCTGCAAATCACCAAAATCATGGCGGGTTTCTGTTTCCACTTCAAAGCTGCTTTGTTTTTTCTGTTAATCTTCTCTTCAACATTTGCAGGTAGTCAAAGATAATGATGGATGAGAGAGAACGGATTGACAAGAGCTTTGAAAAGATAATAAGTGTTAAAGAGCTGCACATTTAAACATACAATCAGTTTTTGTAACGTCAGGTGATCTTGCTTTTCTTTTGTTTTAATGTTATGCACGTACATCAGCAGCAGCATCCAGCAGAGCATGCCTCTCGATCTGAAAATCCTGCTAATGCAGGATGCATATGACAGAGAATCCAGTTTTATCTGATAAGTAGCGTTTCCCCCCCCCCTCCTCTTTCCGCCTGCTGCTAAAAAGGAGCAGCTGGAACAAGAGTGTTGGACAGATGGAACTTTCCACCTCGATTATTTTCCTCACTAAAAATAGCTTCTCAAAAAATTAAAAGACCTCTGGGACCGCTTGCAAAGTGCATGTGCGTGCGCGCATATGTGTGTGTATGTTTGAGCGACAGAGAACTTCAGACGACGGGGTCCTCAGATGATGGCGGCAGCGGCCATCCTGGGAGTGTGAATGAATAAATGATGGGCAGATATTTGGAGGAAGAGAGCGCAGCATTCGCCCGGTCCCATGGTCTCTTAAGCACACATTAAACTAGGCCCCGAAGAGTCCACAGGCTGCTCAAATTGCACGGCAGTTGGCCAAGCATCTGGGGCAAACATCTGATGTGGTCAGTTCACAGAGGTTTGGGGCTTTGAGGTTTTGGGGTTGGTTGTACCTTTAATCAGAGTGGCAAATGAGGGAATCATGAGTTGATCATGAGCGTGTGGGGAGCAGGCTGATGCTGTTGATGCCGACATGTGATCAGTTGTGTTTTTAACTGCATTTGGGTTAGATGATTAAAAAGGGTGGTGAGAAAGTAGGGTGTCACTTATCAAAAACAGAAGCTGATCTGGAGGCAGGCAGTACGCTTGTCAAACTTGTTTTAGGTTCAGGTTCGTCATCTGTAACACTTAAAAGTGGGAAACACTTTGATTTCCAGTGGAAGTTCATTCATGTTAGATGAGGGACTTTGTCACTGCTGCATCATTCGGTGCAGAGGAATTGTGTGAATGAAGCATTTGAACTTTTATTTCATGACACGTAAGAAGTTTCAACAATGAATCGGTTGCAATGAAAATCTGTGTTTCAGTCGTAGTTTTATCTCAGTATGCTTGAGCCACAAGATCGTTGCCCTGAGCAGCAAGATAACTTCTCTATGGACTAAGTGTGATTATTATAAAACCTGATGTTAATCAAGAACCTGTAAATAGCAACACTTCCAGAGGGGAATTCAAAAAGCCGAAAAAAACAAATCCATGACAAGACCATAGACTTTCATGGACGTAGCCTTCGGGTCTGAGAAGTGAAGCCAATGCTGAAGTGCCTTAAACTTGCATTCTTTCCAATAGCCAGCAGGGGGCGACTCCTCTGGTTGCAAAAAGAAGTCTGATTGTATAGAAGTCTATGAAAAAATGACCCTACTTCTCACTTGATGTATTACCTAAGTAAACATTGTAAACATGAGTTTATGTTCTCAATCACTAGTTTCAAGTCTTCTTCAATACAGCATGATGTTCATTTAGTAAATTATGGTGCCATTTAGAGTCAAATAGACCATAAAGCAGGGGATGCTTTAGGGCGTGGCTACCTTGTGATTGACAGGTCGTGGGCGAGTTTATATTGGAGTTGTTGAAAGCCTGGTGCAACGCATGCTGTCGCTAAAGGGTGCCTCCCTTCGTCAGTATCCGATGCCGAGGGGCAATTAACAAGCGGCGGTACTTGACGAGTTGGAAGTGAGACCGGGTCGACCGGGTGGCAACAGCCAAAATGCCAAACTTGAGGCTTCAAAACGGTAGTCCTGTCATGGCGACTACGTCCACTTCCTTTATACTAGTCTATGGACAAGACTACAAAACATAAGTGAATCTACATGCTTTATGCGTATAAAACAGTTTCTTGGTCAATAACATATTGTGACAGATTGTACCATTCAGATGAGACCATCTTTTAACTTGATTTTCCTTTCGAGTATGTGTGTGTGTGAGTATGTGTGTGTGAAGAGCTCTGGGCTTATACATATTTAAAGCGGATGTCTTCCTCCTGTCGTGGCACCCTGAAGATCCTCTCCTTAAAATGAGTAGTTTTGCTTCGCTGGCTCTCGAGGTTTGACAGGACCTTTGCTGACAGGACTCCTCCATCACATCAGTGACTCAGGAGATATTTGGTACATGCAGATATTACATTAAGGTGGAGAGTAATAATAGAGTTTTGATGAGTGTCATATGGTAAAAAAAAAGCTTTTACAAACTCTCTGTAACTATCAATAAGTTTACTTTGCTGTTTACTTGCATGACAACGACATGTTTAACAGTTGCTTCCTGTTAGATTGTCCCAGAGGCTCAGAATGAACAAAGAGAGTGAAAAAAAGTCTCTTTAATCCCATGAATCCGGGCAAAGTCATGAGTGTGAGTCAGAGGGGGAATTTGTGACCAAGACAAATTTGGGACTCTTAAGTTTACTCTATCCATCTATCTATCTTGCACCCTAGTCACAGATTGGGGTTTTCCACAGACCACACTCTAACAGAACAATTATTGTTTCTTTGTAGACTCCTGCGCAATATCACATCCGTATCCCAAAAAAGACCATTTTAAACCTGTTTTCAAACAGTAATCTGACTCTAAATCCATGCAACTAACAGTTTTTGAACAGAAATCACATTCAACCTCAACTATTTATGTGCCACCATCGAAAAGCTACACTTTTCACTTGACTAAAGGTCTTTTTTAAAAAACTTTATCTTCACAAACATGATAAAATAGTGTTGTTCTCTCTATCTTTAGGGCACTTGCTCATTTTCATGTTCGCAAAAATCCATGTTAATTGACTATTTTACAAAAGCCCTCCTGCACCATTCACTTCCTTGTGCGTGTGATATATTGCGGCTCTCAATCAGTGTCTGCCGGAGGGTCGTTAAGTTGATCTCTGGTATTACCAAGAATAGTTGCCGTGTTTATCATTGTAAGCCTTTATGAGCTCAGATCCATGGCGAAGGAAATGCTCCTGCGCACACATTATTCCCACAAGTGTGTGCTAACGGGCTGTGTGTGTGTGTGTGTGTGTGTGTGTGTGTGTGTGTGTGTGTGTGTGTGTGTGTGTGTGTGTGTGTGTTGTCTGGGACCTCATATTCCCCAGGCAAATAAATTACACTGGATCCCAAAGGATCGAGGTTTCCCTCGGACTGTAATGACCTCATCAGTTTAATCAACCAATCACAAACCTTCAGGTTGTAGACAGTCACTTTGTCTTTTAGGTTCATTAGATTCACGCTCTACTGGGAGTTCGATGTGAACATGAAAGGAAACTTCGGTCGGTTCAGCTGCTCATTTTTATGCACAGGATGTGAAAAGCCTTTTGACTTGATCAGCCAAACCTTTTGGAAATTAATTGAAACGTCTTTGCCTTGAAAGTAGTGATGGCTAATTGGTTTTGATAAATTATTGCCCGATTAGTTATTCATAAATTACTTAAATGTTCCCTAGAATTACATTTTAAATTATGAAATCATGTTCTCAGATTACTCAGGGACATGTTGTTTGCATCCTTCTAGACAATAAACCAAAACAGTGAATCTGAATTTTTATGAAAACTCCCTTTTTTTTATTACTGAAACAATATCATTAGGAGCATAAGTAATAAGTATAAGTAATGTCAAAAAACCACAACATTGTGTTTTCACGCCCAAATTGTAAGTAAATCAAACTAATTGTACAATGGATTAAGTAATTTAAGTTGCCAATAGAGCAAATTAAAGGTGCTAAAGGCAAGATTGGAAGCTTCTATTGCCTCCGCACGGCTCTCAACAGCTGGCGGTTAACGGTGCTAACAGTGTTAACCTGGGGGGGGAACCGTCGGTCGGGACGGCGTTATCAGCTGTAACTGCCGTATGACAGCGGCGTCCGCGAGCTAGCCAGTGGGGCAAGCTCAAATGCACAAACATGTACTAAAAGCACGCCATAGCAAATAGTTGTTTGTTGCTATATTAATGCTCTGGATATCGTAAAGAGCACCTTTAAGTAATTTGATGAAACACATCAAAAAATCAAGAGAACAACTTGCTAAATTGAGGGAATGAAATAGGGAGTGCATTCCTTTAGTACAAATTATTGTAGTAATTTGAGGGATTGACTTGAAAATTAAGAGCACAGATTCCTAATTTTAGCAAATTATTTATCCAATTTTTTTAAACCTTAACACAGACACATTAAATTGGACATGGATGCAATGAGAAAATATGATGATGATGATGATGATGATGATGATGATGATGAAAAAAGTCTTGCATTCCTCATTTGAACAGATTTCACAGCACTATACAATAACACAATACCGCACTGCTCCCAGAGGAGGTGAGCCGTCTATAAAGACAGACAGCTACATGACATATTGTAGTGGGAGCTGCATTTACAGCAGGCCGGCCTAGAGGAAGGATGGTTGGCTTTAGGTCAGAGTTTCCTGACACGATTGAGTCCTGAAGCAAGGACTATATATAGGAATTTATCAACTGTACTCCCTGGAGTACTGCGGCCTTGCATCACTAATTTGAAATTGATTGTTAATTGACCCGCACAATGACTAAATGACCTTACAGCACTTGATGAACCCGGCAGCTGAACTTGCTGGTGTCACACTGAGAGATAATGCAGATCCTATACACAGTATACATGGTGGTCCATCGAGTTATCCAGATAATTGTGCAGGCTCTAAAAATACACTGTGGATAATTTCATACGAGGAATGTAATTTTGTAAATTACTCACTGTTGCACTCGATATGATGTCTGAGCTCTCCTGTAATGGCTACCTCTACCTCGAGGGGCCTGGTTGAGAGCACCTACAGAAATTACTTCTCTCCTTTTGAGTTTTTAAAAGCTTTTCAGGGTCACAGGTCTCAGACATGACGTGGTTCCAAAAAGGATGGAGAACTTGCCAGCAAGCTTCTTGCTGCTGTACATACTGTCTTTCCTTTGTGTGTTTGTGAACGTTTCCTTATTCGTGTTTTTATTCATCTGACAACAGCATGTTAGTTTAGTGGAGTCCTTTGTCTTTGTGGTCAGGGTGAGCAGATGAACTGAACTTGAAACCCTCTGCCTGTCGACCCAACTCTCACATCTGCTAATGGAGAAGAATACTGCAAAGCGAAAAGAATAGAGGGGAACAAAGTGAAAAAGGGGACAGATTCTCCTGCATTAAATATGCCCAGGGCTCTTCACAGCCATAGGTAATTCATAAACTGGCTGTTGGGGTAAAACGCTGCTGTTTTATTTGTGCGTTTGCTTTTTTAATCTAGTTCAATGTCTCTACTCTCAAAGTCTATTAACAAGAAACACATTTTCAGAAGGCAGCAGGCTGGCAAAGAAAAGTTAAAGGTGCATTTTGGCTTCATTTAATCTGGTAGTTTTGGCCTTTGCACTCATGTAGTTAACTGCTGAGATCTGGAACATATAGGATGTGAAAAATAACACATCAAATCAAATATATTGTGCTTCACAGCCAAATCTGAAACAAAGTCGCATATCTCTGTCAAAGATCACATTAAATAGAGTGCAATAGATTTAGTAATTAAGTTCCCAATGGAACTGTTTTAGGGAAAAACAAAAGAACAAACCCACCGCTTAGTTATTTGGAAGAGAAAAGACAGCAAATGTTAATATTGTACTTTACACACTTAGTGTGTGTACAGCTAACCACACAAAGCCTATTGCTGTTAATGTTGGGTCAGCACCACACTTGTATAAACCACTACAGTGTTACTCACTGGTTAGTAAGGACAGTGAAATGAGATGTCCCTGCAGGAGTGGAAGGCGAGCTCTTGGTGTGACACACTTTGGCTCTCACTAAATGTGTGTTAACTGCCTGAGTCGCTCCCTGTAGGAAAGGTTGTGCGTCAGCTCTCTGTAGTTTCATTATTAGTCCCTCTACTGCGCCCCAGAGCCATACTCTCTCACTAGTATTGTTCTTCTGCTGTCTCTCTCTCTCAGGTGTCATTCTTTCAGAATACAGGTCCAACTTCACTTTCTCTCTTCATCCTGACCTACATCCCGCAACGTTTCCCTCCAACCTCCTTGCACCCTTGTATTTGTGTTTTGCTTCCCTTTACATCACTCTGTTTTCCAATTTCACTCTCTTTCACTGTCTCTCTTTTTCACTCCCTATTTCCCTCTGTGCCTCTCTTTCACACACACACACACACACACACACACACACACACACACACACTAAATTCCTCTCTCTCTGCCTCTTTTTCTCCGTCCTCCACTCTGTCGACACACAAATGACTTTCCAGGGATGAGGATGAGACTGAAAAGTGGTCCCCGCTTGTTCTGTCCTCGCAGACAACGAATGAGCATGTCAAATCTGATGCATGTGAACAGCCAGGAAGGATGGAGCGTTAAGGCGCACAGTGAGAGAGAGAGACAAAGAGAGCGAGAGAGACAGAGAGACGAGCACGAGAGATCCCATCTGTGCATTGTTACAGCAGACTTCACCTTAACATTGTCGCTGTTGTATCCAATAGAACAGGAGGGGGCACAGGTGGGACTTTGACAAACTGGGGAACACACAGTTGCCATAGTTTATGCGCGCACATACACACACATTTAGATGCAAACGAATTTCACAGACATACGTTAGCAATACTTGCTTTCACAAACATAATGCAAAAAACATCTTACTCTCCCATGTGGACATGCTCATGCACAGACAGCACGCCGGTCTCAAGGCGTATAAATAGCATGACATTATACAGACATTCCGCATGTCACAAGCAAAAACAGCATGGTTGGGCTTAAAATAAGTACGTAAAATACGTATGTAAACTACGGAAAACACGTCACAAATTTCACTAAAAGATGTGAGAATTGTCACTAATGTAACTTACAAAACAAAACGCTGTTCTCGAACACCGGCATCCTGGTTAAAAGTCCGGTGTCCCACCTCCCCTCCCACCCACCATAACTGGTCGTTCTGGCTTTTTATACTACGTCACTAACTCTTCCTGTAGCATTTATACGCGGATGCGTTTACATTGCAGTCAATGCAGGATACATGGCGTACAAGTGATGTACGGAAATCAAGAAAGGTGTTTTTATTGCACGCTAAATGCTCATTAATGTGGCATTCATATACCTTTTTGTGCGTACGGGCTGCACGCAGAGACACCCGAAGCTTAAAAAACCTTGATAGTAATATTTCACAGAATTACTTACACTTTGCATATTCCTTTTTTTCCTGTTGAAACTTATATTTATATGCTTATATTTCACATCTGGGTTTAGCTTGATGACCCTTTGGCCTCTAAAACTTGTTGAGAGCACACTCTTAACTTTAAGGGTTGAATAAAAAAAAAAGAAGACGAGCACTGTTTCCTTCCATCTCGTGGCGACCACGTAGGCGGTGTTAGTCTAACAAGAATATGAGGGGCATGGATATCAGGGGGCACCATATGCTGCTGTGCCCCTTCAACCCTTAAGCCGTGCCTCTGCTGCCTTATCTGGTTGCCCTCCCTGACAGCCTGGAGACTGGTGGTGGGGGGCAGGGAAACGCTGTCCAGTACGCTGCTGCACACTGCTGCACACTGCTTTGTGTTTGTAATGTGCTCAATTTGCAAATCCACTCGGCCCTAGATAGTTTTGCCAGAATATGAAAGGCCGAATTCACCACCACTCACACACACTAACAACCACATGTTAATACATGGATGTACCTACACACCCACACAAAATCACACACACACACACACAAAGAACCTTCACTCCACCCTCCCACACGCATTCATATATAACAAGGATATTGCACAGACTTAACTGATAATGCCAGATAGTAGTATTGTCATAGAGCCCACTGACACACTATGTGTGCGTGCGTGTGTTGGTATGTTTGTGTCCTATTTGTCCACTATCCTACAAAAAGCCTTTTAAGTAGATCCCAGCTATTGGAGGAGCTTTGAATAAGCGTAACACAATAATGGAATCGTCCGTGCACGTTTGTCCCACATGACATCGGCTGAGGGTGGAGACACAGAGGCACTCGATTCAGGAAAGCAACTTTGGAGGATTACACCGACACTGATTTTGTTGTGACGCCCTTAAATACGGTAAACGGTTCTGTAATTAACACTTCCAGATAAACTGAGCACTTCCAGGGCCCTGACAGAGTGCTATAATGAGCATACGTACCAAGCAGCATATTCTCATGCAACAGTTTGTGTGATATCTTTTTGTGCATTTTCCTACGAATGTCCAGCAACACGTGTCAATTTACGCCCCTTACATGCATACAGTCAAAATAAACTTCTGTCTTCACAGGAAATAACTTTGTTAGGTTTAGGCAACCAGACTACTTAGTTAGGTTTAGGAAAAGATCATGGTTTGGGTTAAAATAACTACGGAAGTGGCGTTACTTAAATACGGTAGTTACGTAACAAATAGATCAACATTGATTTCTGATTTCACGCGGGATACGAACGCCGGTCTCCTAGGTGAAAGTCAGATTTTTTTTTTGACCCACCCATCCACCAAGACCTCATCCTTACGTGGCGATTGTCGCTCTTTATATTTTCGGGTTCACAATTATGTGGATTACATACGAATGGATTTTGTGGGATTTGCACGAATTACAGTCTATTACTTTTCGTAGGTATATCTACGAACGGTGTATAAGAACAGCCTGTACCAAGTGACAATGACTGGGCAGACTTATGCAGCTGTTGTGCAATCAGTTAGCACCGAGATAAAGCCTAAAAAATACCTGAACTTGCTTCTTATTTGAATGTATCTCCAAGATTACAGTGGCATTATTAATAGCAAAATGGACAGTCTATATCAGTCAATGATTTGGTTTAATACTTCAATGTATAGAGTAAAACATAGTGTATAAATCACACACCTTTACTTAATAAAAGTATACAGTGCTCGTATGATGGAAGATGAACATTCAAATGATTCACCCTAGCATTTGCATAAACTTCTCTCAGAAAGTCAAGAGAAATAAGCTGGTGTAACCTCTTGACTTCACTTTTAACAGAAAGTGAAGTGAGGTGATGAGGATGTGCTGTTGGGTTCTTTCAGCAGAGATTGGGTCCATATATTAAACCTGTGATTTATTGCATTCACTTGCAACTTTCCTACTTTTGATATCTTTTTTTCCTCTGCTGTATTATCACCAAATGTTGCTTTTATATGACCGAGGAGGCTGCGACTTGCTTTACTTGCCTCCTCTGATGAGCCGCCGCTGCTGATCTGTAGCCAGCTTGTCCACTAAGAGGTGATTTGTGAATATGGAACAATGTGTAAACTATTGAGCCAAGGCCCAAATCATCTGCTAAGACGGGCTTTGCTGCAGATTATGTCTGTCATTTGGTCTGTGACCCTGGCTTATGGATAGCTTTGGCTTTATTTGATCAGTTCAGTGACACAAGAGCAAGGCCTCGCGTGCAAACACGTGGATACACAAAGGTTGGAGATAGACACAGTGAAGCCACACTTTATATGAACTGCTGTATATATAATACATTCACTTGTCTTTCTTTTAACATGTTTGCATGTTGTCGTTGTTCACCATGATTTGTTGCTCATAGCAGATTCATCACCTCAAGAGTGTCTCAAAGGACTTTGCATCCACTGTCAGGTGAAACCATTGTATATGATGGTGTCTGTACAAACAGAGAGACAAACACTTGAAGCAGACATGATTAACTCGTACACACAGCAGACAGGAAGTGAGCGTAATGATGCAGCAACAAAAAAGCAACTCCGGTCTTGGTTCTGGAAAGCTGATCTCTGTGTACAACTCTTTAAATTAAAGTAAAAGTAGAGAGTGTGTCTTTCCCCTAGATAAACAGTGGATTGGATTCGTAGATTTACTCAGGTTTATCTTCCCGAGGGGACGGCCGTTCCAAAGATATGTAGCTTGGAAGGAAATGCTCCACTGCCTGCTAATTTCCTCTTGATTGTCAGTGACAGTCTGCCAGCCAGCACCCTGTGATCGGAAGGCGTGACAGGGTACATAAGGGATGGTGAGATCAGATAAATATGATTGTGTGAGCTTGTTTGCTATTTATATGCTAGCAGAAGCAGCAGTATTGGAAATCAGATCTAGCTCAAACTGGGAGCCAGTGAAAGGAGGCCAGAACGTGTGCAGTCAGCGTGACCGAATCTTCTGATTAGATTTAATGTTCATGAAGGTGCTTTTTGCACAAGTTGAAGATTGTGGTGGTTGGTAGCCTGGAAAACATGGAATGGAAATACATGAATGTTGATGAAACAGCTAAATTTAGCAGAGAAGGCAATTTTGTGCAAACTATTGTATTATTTATTTTCATTTATCAGGATGCCATCAGCTTCATCCAAGCAGAAGCTGTTCATCCAGGTGTCTAGAAATGCAGATCTGGGTATCATTGGCAAAGCTGTCAAAAATGAAGTCATGATTATGGATATAGTTTTGTAACTTCACCAACACGTAACATGTAATTAGAAAATACAATAATATATATAATCATTTATCAGTATAATTAAACTTTAGTAAGGTATCAACAATTTCAAAGGAGCTCAATACAAGATTGGGAGCATTTCTATTGCCTCTCAACATGGCAACCAGCTAACGGTGCTAACAGCGCAACAGTGCAAACAATGGCGAAAGGGATGACAGAGATAACAGTGTTTACCTGAGGTGGAACCGGAGGTTGCTTCTGCAATGAGAGCATCGTTCCAGATGGTGCTATCACCTGTAACATTTTTGTGGAACACGCTCACATGCGATAACATGCGAAGAAACTCAGATTACAAGACACACAGAGGGAGAGAGACTTCATTCTCTGCTCAGGTAGACATTCCTCCACTATATGTTTACATAGCAAATAGTTGTTTGCTGCTACATTAATGCTCTGGATATCAAATTTACAACCTTTAAGTTAAGAAAATGTAGTTAAAAAGACAATTTGGAATCTTAAAAAAAGCTTTGTATTATTTGCTGCCTTGGTAAAAATGATCATAGCACTCTTTTCGTGGTGGTTTAAATAGTTAAAACAGTCTACTCTTGAAGAAATAATCAGTTAATTGAGTAGTAACTGTCCAGGGATTCAGAATGAAAGAGATGATATGCAATAGCTCGTTAATTATTAATACATGAAGAACAAATTGAAAATTATTAGGAATGATTTTAAATAGATTCCTAAAATAAAATGAAGTGTGAATGTGTGCGCTGTACCAGAAAATCCACAGAGATCAAGGTGGCTGAAAAAGGTGATGGTTTGCTTTTTCCCTGCTGTTCCTACAATAGAGTCCCCTGTGGTTATTTGTTTGTTTACTTATTGTCAATTGCTTCCACACATACCAGTATGTACGCCCATGTGCACACACACATGCACATATGCAAAGATGTACACGTCCACGCAATGTCAAACAATCCAATTAGCTACCATCTAGTCAATTGGGGTAATTACCCAGAGACTATTAAGTCGTTTTCTCCCTGTGCACTATCACAGCTGTAATTATGGCAAAGAAACAATGATAAGCAATTACAGTTCACCGCCATTGCTCCGTATAGTGATGTGATGCCAGTAAAGATGGCAGAGGGGCACTGAGATGATAGAATTGCACTATATAATATTGATATAGATAAAAACCGCAGGGTGGGTATAAAAGGGCGAGCTCAGTCAGAGAGAGCAGGATGGAGAGTATTCTCATGGGGAGTCGCGTTCTAACACTTCATAAACATTTCTCATAATCAATGGCAGAATATCAAGCGATCCATCTTCTCTGGCCTGTAAACGGTTGACATTTTCCCGTAATTAAAGCTGTGAGATGAAACGCCGGGTTTAAACGATGACATGAGATGATCGGTGACTCCATTGTGCTCGGCTTGAGGGGGGTTTATTAACATGGGACATTGTCCCGCTCCAGAACGATTTCTCCGTATTCAGAGGATGATTTCCCCGTTGGAATTTGGGTCTCTGATGGCCAGAGTTGAACGTGCGGCCCTCCCTCTATTGTGCATTGTAATTAAGCAGAATAGGGCTACGTAATGCTTTGAGAGTGGGTGTGAGACGGAGAGAGATGTAGCTTGTCTTTATTACTGTACCACTGGGTGATGAGAGAGACGTGGGGATGGGTGTTGTATATTAGAGCACAATGGAAAAATTACTCTTTGTTAAAATGAGGAATAGGAGGGCCCATTGAGACTGTGTGCCTGCACAGCCACACGAGATGCTCTTCACCATTGTTGTAATGAAACACTGCTTATAGATAAAAGCTCATGAAGACAGGTTGCACAGAGGAGCTGAAGCAACCACTCTGCCATGCACAGCGGGGAGAAAAAAAAATGACTCCAATTTTTAATTAATCCTTGTTTGAATTAAGATGAAGAATGAATACTGCAAATTGGCCATGCAGATGAGATGAGGCATGCATGATACAGTGTTTCATAGCTGGTTATCAGAGCATCACAGACACCGAGAGGCAGCGGGTGGCGGAATAAGAGCTAAACTCTGAAAGGAACGCGAGTGGGAGAATAACTGGAGACCAGTTGACTGGAGATGGAGAGGTGAAGGTGAAGCTGAGAGAGGAAATCAGCCGCACGGGCATATTTCACACCTGGTTTAACAGTTTAACTGAGGATGAGAGACCTGAGAGTGAGGGAGGAGATGCAGGACTCGGGGTGGGTGAAGAGGTCTCTCGGACAGTATACGCATATTACTTGTTTTGCCGGTTATGTTTTGAGGGAAATTATGGGAATGAAGGGCTACGTTCTTGTACTGCACAAAACTCATAAGCAGGTGGTGGCTTTGACACTAGAGACCAGGGTTCATATCCTGACTCCCGTGTATGGTTAGGCAACAAAAGCACTTTGGTTAAGCTTAAAGGAAAGCTTGTGGTTTCTGTTAAGTATTACTAAAGTAAAGTGTTGTGACTTGCTTCAAGACATTGTTGACTTTTTCAATATTGAACCAAGACTATGATCTTTCCCTAACCTTAACCAAGAGCTTGTATTACAAAAGCAGATAGTGTAGGGAAAACAAATGAGATATGTTGTCAGTGAACATTTTGCAAAAAAACAACTCTATCCCCCAAAGGATTGAACAATTAGATACCATGGCGTGTCTTGCTCCAAGGACTCTTAGGATTTTATCAACACATTCTCATGCCAACTCGTTACATACCGCCGCTTTGTCACGCCCCTTGGCGTCACATTATTTTCGGCATCGAAACCACTATAGTTGCCCTTGGCATCACTTTAGGATTAGGCAACAAAACCACTATAGTTAGGAGGAGGACAGAAAAACATTGTTGTGCTTAAAACTACCACGTTTGTACAGTGAAAATGACACTGAACGTTGCGAACATGGGACACGAACGAACAGCTGAAGGTAACATGACACACAAACAGCGGTCTCCTGGATGAAAGCCTTGTGTTTGTTGGAGCCAACCACCTCCCCCCGCCCTGTGAGTCTCTTTCGCTCTTTAAACTACATCACCACACTCCCGGCGCACTTTCTTGGAGCATTTACTGTTGCCGCGGATGGGTTTACATGTATAAACTATATAGCTAATGGAACGCTTGGCACGTTTCATACCAGCACTAAAGGGTGTCCTTATTCTTGTAAATAGACTTTTATGAGTCGTGGTGTCTAGTTTTTCTTTTCTTTATATGTAACATAATGTGGCAGATTTTACACATGTTGCTGTCAATAATTGACAGACACTCCCCCAGGAGATTAATTGTCCCACACCTGTGCACACAGAGTGGGCGGAGCATTATCTATTGAAGATCGATGCATGAATTGTGTAATATACTCTTGATGACGGTCCAGACGGACCGAAACGTTAGTATGATCAATAAATTGTGATGCTGAGCAAGAGCAGTGTGTCGGATCGTCTTTTCTAAAGACTCAAGATACTTTTCAACGCATATGTGCGATAGTTGTATGTGTGAATGTCTCCATGTTGGTAAATAACTTGACAAAATGGGACCAAACTGGAGTGAGATAAGAAAAGAAGGAAAACCTGAAAGAGGCTGGAAAGTTAGAGGAAGAAGAAGAGAAAGCATAGTCTGAAGAAAGAGGAAAAATTAAGAATTAAGTAGGCCTGAAAGTTAAGTTAAGTTCAGTAGAAGGGAAGCTGATATGACAACCTCATGCACCTTCGGTTATCTGTTCAATTTGCCACTAAATTAATTTGTTATCTGCTGTTTTACTGTGGTAGCTTTTTATCAAGTTATTAACTCTCCTCTCCTCTCCTCTCCTCTCCTCTCCTCTCCTCTCCTCTCCTCTCCTCCCTTCAACTCCAAAACATCTGGAGCTCACCACAGCCTAAATCCCTCTCTCTTAAACCATTTAACACTTGTTCGCTCCGTGCCATCCCTCGATCTTCCGTTTTCAGTTCAGAGGGCAGAGGGCTCTTGACAACCCAAACGCTTGATTTCCCCTCTTTTCATTTCCTTTCTTTATTCCCAGCTCGGCGGAGTTGTGAATGAATGTGAAAGAAAAAATAGAAAGAAACTTTATTTTTACAGTTCATTTGCACTGAATTTTTCTCTCCCCAGCCTGGTGGAGACTCAGGTGGGCATGAGTATTAATAGCTTCGCTCGTTTGTGACGTCAGCTGAAATCACACATGCGCCTCTTAACGCTCAGAGGTGTTTTATGTTAGTTAGTCGCATCACTCCCAGCAGTTTTTTTAGTCGGCGCTGTAAAGCACTTGTCTGTATAAAACAGAAAAGAAAATGTTCCTCTCCTCATGCCTGCTTTTCTGCCTCGTAGCCACAATCATGTTTTCATTTTCATGCCTCTTCTCTCTGCTGCTATCCTTCTCTCCGCTCCCCGATCGTTCACTCTATCAGTCTGTCTCTTCATCTTTAATGTCATTGTCAACCAGTATTTCATTCCCCCTCCTTTCTCTATTTCTCCTCATGTGACCATGTGACTAATCTCTCTCTGTGCCTCTCTCTCTTCATTGAAAAAGGCCTGTATACTCTGTCTGAAAGCTTTGTGGGGTCCTAAATGCTAAATGCCAGTCTGTCTCTGCCAGGCGCCCGCTTAGTGCCGGTCTCCTTGGTGATGAGACCAACGATCAGGCCGTTCTGCACCAGACACTGAGGGGTTTGTGATTGAGCGTGCACGTTTGTGTGTGTTTGTGTCAGCGTACAGTAGATTTGTGTGTGTGTTTTGCCCCCTATCTGTGAAAAAGATGTGTACTATATGTAAGGGAGAGAAAGGAGGGCAGTGCGAGGGGCATGTATTCACTGGCTCATTATCATGTGAATGCATTATGTTTCCTGTCAACATGTCTCTGCCAAACAAGAGGGGCCCTGTTCTCTCTGCCAGGACTCAAGCGACACAGCGGCCAGGCCCCAACGTGGTGCGGTTCTGCGCTGGCACAATTTACCCGGAGTTTAGCTCCACAGACACTGCTGTTGGCCTCATCCCGATTCAGTCCATCTGTACTGGCATCTCAGCAGCCGGCGAGGAATCAGTCTGTGGGAATGAGATGGGAAGACTCCATTCAGAAACATTTAATAACTGATGGAGGGCTTGTTATGGATTTAATTTAGATACTTTAGTGATATAATCCTGAACTTTATGTATAAAAAGATGGTTTTATTGTTCACAATACACAATGGTATTCAAACTTTCAGCTTGATAAGATATGTAAAAATGTACAGAAATGTGTGACAGTACAGGAAACAGCTCTACATTTATTACCAGTTTGGTCCAGCCTTCCATTTTCTGACATAGTCCAAGGTAGTCCAGTCCCCAGCAACATTTTCCAACTCAACATTCACTTACTACGCACCAATCTTCCCGTCGATATCACGCTCCATTTTATCCTCACTCGTGAACAAGACTTTGAGATACTTGAACTCCTTCACTCAGCGCAGCAACTCACTCCCAACCCGGATGGAGCAATACATGCCTTTTTTTCGGCAGAGAACCTTGGGCTCAGATTTGGAGGTGTTGACTCTCATCCCGACTGCTGCATACTCGACTGCAAAATGCCCCAGTGCGTGCTGAAGGTCACGTTCTGATGAAACCAACAGAACCACATCATCTGCAAAGAGCAGAGATGCAATTCTGAGGTCCCCAAAGCGGACACCCTCAAACATTACAAACAGAATCGGTGACAAGAGACAGCCCTGGCGGAGCACAGCACCCACTGAAAATGTGTGTTGACATCCAGACACAGCTCTCACTCCGGTTATACAAGAACCTGGATGGCTTGTAGCAACGGCCCTGGTACCCCATACTCCTGCAGTATCCCCCACAAGACTCCCCAGGGAGTCCACCAGGTGGTGACCAGTTGACAGCTTCACCAGAGTGTCCAAGACATATGGCCGCAGATGTGATGATATGACCATAGAGTTGATCATCAACTATTTATTTCTTAGATATCTTAATATAAAGGTATATTATATTGAAACTTTGACCCAAAAAAGGAAAATCCATCAAGTATCAAGTGCTGACCATGCTACTCATTAAAATAACAGATGACCTGATTCTGCTTTCCTTAATCAAATCCCAAGATGATTTTAACAACCAGCTGAAGGAAAACTTTCCCTAAAATCAAACCTGCGCTCTGAAGAGAACCATCAAGCAGATGGCCTTTGCCATTATCATTATCGGCCCACTAATTCTCTACAATAGTCTACCTACATCGGAGCTGCGTCTCTGGCTGTTGTTGGGGAGTATTGATCCAGCTGACAGAGACTAATTCTTTCGTAGAGTTAGAGGTCAGCCCTGTGGTCTGAGCTCTCACATCTCACTGGGACCAATTTAAAGGCCTGAATAGCCAAGGGGCCGAACAGCACGACTCCCTGTGCTAATGCAAACCTGAGATGTTGTAAAGCTGTATGTGTAGGGTTTCAGTGTGTGTAAGGGCAGGTATACATGTGTGTGGGAAGGAGGTCTTATATGCATGTATTTATGCATGTATGTGCTTCAAAGTGCTTGTGCAAGCAACATTGAGATGCTTTGCATCTGTGAGAGATTGCATGCCGTTTACACACTTATTATGTATAAATGGGTGGATGAATAGCACCCGTGAAGCCTGTGTGAATGAGCGTATTCTAGATGGATGCATTTAGCCAGAAAATGGCTCCACTGTGGGCTAAAGCCTCATGTATTATGAAGACCATGAGCTACTGTCTGTGGTCTGAACTCAGGTGGAGGTGAACTGAAGTGGGCTTTTAAAGGCTTATGTCCCCTAGGAATTGCTAGCACAAATAATAAGGAATAAAACACAGAATTAGCTTGGAGTCAGGTGCTTTAATCTATTTTTATTGAAAGCTATTTTATCCTCGCCAAAGCTCAGTCGTGATCCAGAATCTTTTTGAAAGGGGAGACCTGGCCAATATAGGAGAAGCAGACAGGACCACCGGTAAACACTTTTCAAAATGAACGATGAGTCACTTCACTGCTTCAAAATCATGACATTTTATTTTGAAATGATTTGACATATTGCCTTTCTTGCTGAGAACCGGACGGTCCCCATAGAAAAGCTTAGGGAAGAGGCTGTGCGCTGCTCTTTATTGGAGGCATGGAAGTAAATCAGATGCACATTTGCCAAACCAACCATGAGTCCTTATCTTTGAAGTCTATTCTCTTGTAAAACTGAAAAACACTGTTTGAAAACACCTCCGATAAAGCATAAATCTCACCAAACGGTGTTTAGTTTAGCACAAAGACTGGAGTCTCTGGTGATTGCCTGGCAACCTCACAGTGATGACTAGACTCCCAGAAGTGACTGTGCCAGGCCATGAAATAGTCAGGCCCATAAAACCACAATATGTCGTTTTTATGCTTCGGCTTTTGTACGGATTAAACAAATGACATATAATATGTTAATTAGTGAGCTTTAGAAGTGCTGGGAGACAGATTATGTTACCTTTGGACTAGGGCTGGTAATTGATTAAAGTATTTAATCACAAATTAATCACACATTTTTGTGTACCTTTTAAAGGAAGATTTGTCAAGTATTTAATACTGTTTTCAACATGGGAGTGGGCAAATATAATATGCTGCTTTATGCAAATATATGTATATATTTATTATTGGAAATCAATTAACAACAAAAAAATGAAACCCTCACAGGTACTGCATTTAGCATAAAAGAAATTAGTGGCGTTAAACTGAATTTACGCAAATTATTTTCACGTTAACTTTGACAGCCTTACTTCGGACAAAGCCAGACTAGTTGTGTCCCCCTGTTTCCAGTCGTAATGCTAAGCTAAGCTAACTTTCTGCTGCTGGTAGCTACATATTTAGACATATAGAGTGGTAAAAAAAATTCTCATCTATCGTGGCAAGAAAGCAATTAAGGGTATTTCCAACAAATGTTAAAGTATTCTTTGTTTGGTAACACATTGTTTGGGTCACCCTTGTCTATATCCTCCAATACACAGAAGGAGAAAAATACATTTCCAGACCAATTTGGGGTGATTTCTAAAAGAGGAACATACTGTAGCAGTGAAATTCACAGAACACTGTGTTTTCTATCCTGTAAATGTTGCTCCATTTATTTCAGTCCATGAGTCAAATTAAGGAAAATTACACGTACTTTGCAGAAGGAAGCCTGAGACCTTATTTTGGTTTCTGATGATGTGACGGAGGCCTGATTGAGAGAGAATATAAAAATAATCTGGCTACCTCCACTAACAAATTGACTGCAAAATGACCTTTCAATAAAAGCATATGTGGATCCACTAAGTTGGCTCCAGCAGTCTCATGCTCTAACGTATCTGTGCCAGACTGAGCCACTCTAACTGCTCTTATTTCCTTCACACTTTTTCCAATTAAAACACGACTTGTGATTAAAGGACAGCAGTCGGCTGGCTAATATGTACAGCAAGTGTGAGTGCATGTGTGTTTAATAGAGAAAGAGAGAAACAGACAGTGTGTGCGAGTGCGAGTCGAGCCATGTTGGCAAGCGTTTGGATGACATTGTCTTTATTATCTTGACCTGTGTGCATGTGTGTGTTATATTTGCTTAACTGTGCAGTTTGTATACGTGTATATGTGAGTGTGTCTTTATTATATTGGTTTATTGGACGTCTGCGCCAAGTGTTCCCAGTTCACACTGCGGGTTAATTGACCTCTGGAGACGTTTCTCTCCGCAGTGATAAAGAACGTCTGGATGATTATTCTTCATTCGCCTTAGATATGAGATTTGTAAAGGGCTTTGAGTTCTGAGGTGGCTCATTACTTTTTAAATGAGATACATTTGAACACACCATCTCTCATATTTTAAACGTTTCTTTGATGCCTGTGTCTGAAATATTGTCATAATATTACTAGAAATATTATTACTTTTTTAATTTGTATTATTTTAAGATGTTGGGTATTTAAATACTTATTTTCCTACCACCAGTGACACATTCAAAATGGCCAAGTCACACCACATTTAAAGACATTACTGTATATAGTTGACAAAAATAGACAGGCCACATACTCTTCAGGCTTTGAAACAGGACTCTTTATTTGTTTTATTCACGTGCAGATGCATTTTATATGAGCAATATTAAAAGGTCTGATCATCAATGATTAATAGTCTTTGTGCTGTAATGTAGGTTAGGGCCCAAGAGGCTAGCGAGCTGGAACGCAAAACAAACAAATCATACTCCATAATAGAAAACATCTTTTAACATCCTCTCCGCTGCATTGTAATGACCTGTAGAGAGCCGACGATGAAAAATGATCAATGTGATGAAGTCACGAGGGGTTTTTGTTACTTGTGTTTAAATTTGTTTGCAGCACTCTCAAGGACAGCGTGTGTTTTCTGATGCTTGACACACACACACACACACATGAGCACGCACACACTCTCACTCAGAGGCATTCACACCTACACAATCAAAGAAAAAAAAACGAATAAAGCCTTTGTGAAACAAACAACTTGATTAAGACTCAGGAGGGGAGAGAATCAGGTGTGAACACCGTGGGTCATGAAATCATGTGTGAATGTATGCCAAGGATGTGTTTATAAAGATGCAGTTTGCGTGGTTTTAAGGAGCGCTCCACCTCCTGAGGGAGTTTGTTTGGGCATGTTATCTCCATCATTGCCGCTCGCTACCTGGTGATCAGCTTCTGGCTGAGAACACTAGCAGGAGAGCCGAGCGTAGGTTTGCCTCTGGGAGACACACTTTTGTTTTCCTTGAAGCTGCATTCGCTTCCTTTACTTGTTCTCTTCACTAAGATAGGAGGAAAATTGTGAGTGAGGTGGACTAGAAAAACAAAAGAGACATTTCTGACTGTGTATAAATGATTCTAATAATAATAGGATATAATCCTTTACATGAGTAAATCTCTACCTTTAAACATACACATTGTTTTTACACAATTTAAAGGACCAGTTTGTAGCATTTAGGGGATCTATGAGCAGAATATAATATTCATAACTATGTTTTTATTAATGTATAATCACCTGAAACTAAGAATCGTGTTTTTGTTAGTTTAGAATGAGCCGTTCATACCTACATAGGAAGCGGGTCCTCTTCATGGAGTCCGCCGTGTTTCTACAGTAGCCCAGAATGGACAAACCAAACACTGGCTCTAGAGAGAGCCTCTCTATGTTACCTGAAGACCATCGTAGTTCTCTGACACGCTTGCAAAACTGCGGTAACGTGAGCCGCAGAGTGCAAAACTGTGCTACCGCCACCCGCCGTTTGACTTCTGTTGCTCCTAAAGTAGGGTTATTATGGTAAGGATGGCCGCTTTTGCACATGGTGGCTCATGTTACCGCAGTCTTGGAAAGGGAAGAGTGAGCGGAGGGGTACTCAGTTAGTTGCAGTCTGCAACCACACCACTAGATGCAGCCCCATCCTACACACTGTAGCCTACCTATGTACCGTGTTCACTCCTTATAGCACTTATATATTTAGCAATAAAATCTCCAAACTCTTGTTTTTACTGCTCAAACAGTGTCCTCAGGAATGCAGGCAAAAGTAAAGAGTGATTTGTTTTATTGGCGTCAGTGTGCTTGTCACAGTCTGTCTCTCCTCTCCAGCCACATGCCCATATAATCCCTTTTAACAGAAGCAATTTTGACATGTCATAGCAGGGTAACCACAGGTGTAATTGATAAAATTAATAATGGTCCTGTTCTATTTAGTGTGTCACAGCCATTCCAGTGAGCCAACATGCACATTACCAGGACCCTGGCACACCTAAACGGAACAGTTTACCCTATAACGACTTACCCCTTCATTGCCAATTTCCATCAATCCATTAGGTGCCCTCAGACTTTCCCTCCTCTCTGCATCACCTGACTGCCCCACCCACCTGTTCCAACTTCCCTCATTAGTTCTGCAGTTGCCCCGCCCACCCCCTCACCTGCATCTCTTTTCCTCATCAGTCACTCACTACAGTATATATACCGGCCCCTACCTGTTTTCTGTAAATCTGAGACTGGCTACCTGCCTGTTTTAAACTGCTGCATGATCTTTTTTGGTCTTTGGATTTCTTTGCCCATTTAGACTGCCTTCCTGGTCTTCACCCTTGCCTGCCTCATTACTCCGTAAGCTTACATACTTCCATATACATATTTTATAAATTCCTGAACGCTCCATCACTCTACCACTATTGTCTGCATTCTTGTCCTTCCCTGGTTGCTTGATTCACCAGCCTTGACAGTGCTCTTAGAAGAAGAATGAAGAGCTGGGTGGTGAATACACATAATTATTCCACAGAGGGAGAGAAGGAGGTAAAAGTGAGGAGGAACATTAGAAATAGATGGATACTTTTTCAGGATAAAGATGTGATTTAAGATCAGGCACAACATGGAAGACCTTTGTGTACGGACTAACCTAAATGTTATCTCTTTTGTAGCTGCTACTGAACTGTAGTTTTACAACCTCGATTACAATACTAACGTGTGCGTGCTAACATGGCTGCTTCTGTTTAAACATGTACAAAGTGTTCTGTGTGGTTATGTTATTTTGCATTATTAAGGCAGATAGGTTCCTGGAGGAGTGATTTGTTTAGATGGGAGCATACATTAGTGACCACATTTAGACCTGTATTGCCACTGAAGGGCAGAAGCACAGGGTTAAATTGTGGATTTATGAGGAGGGGGAGCCAATGCGGTTGGGGGGTTGGTTATGAGTGGGGTGGTTTCTACAGACCACACTGTTTTCATAGGGACTATTTCTTAAGTAGAAAGTAGTTCAAATGAAAACTGTTGTGTTTTGTGGATCTGGACTGTCCAGACTAAGAATGGCACTCTTTATGGAAAGAGATGCTACTGTCAAATTTTGGAAATGCCACTTTTCCTTAATGCTGTACGACAAACTAAATTCCATTCACCTCCATCATATTGGTGAAATTTACCAGACAGCCATCTCAAATTGAATCTAACTATCTAAATGGCCTTAATACCACCAGGGAGAAGCGAGAACATTTTCATTTTTTTTATCTCTAAATATGTTTTGATAATTTGGGTGAGGGGAGCCTTTAAATTAATTCACCTTGAAGTCCCAAAAGACAATAATACAACACACCAAATATATTCCCAAATACACTGCCAGTGGCAATTGACAGTTTTAGTTTTGCTTGAATTTATGGTTCAGAAACACTGCAGTTCCTGTGTTAAAAGATCTATTTTGCACAGCCAAGTACCGATCCTGCTGCTGTGTGATCGCCACAACTATTTAATAAAGTCGAAGACAAGGAGCCTATATTCGACATCTGTTTGGTCAGTGTGAGACAGTGTCTGAAAGAGTTGGCAATGCTGTAATACTGAAGGAGACAGAGCTCCGGTGGCCCAATTTAATCCCTGGGCAGTAGAAGCAAGCTGTGAACACCAACATACTGTATTATCACCATTTAAGTTGATATATGGCAAACGTATTAGCTAGCAAACAGATTCTTGTTTACACATCCAGCAGTACAGGGTAACATTATCTATTGTTATTCATTGATTTGGAGTCGTGTCTCTGGCCTCCTGGCGAATGTGAGACCAATATTCACTCTTGTTAAGCTCTGTTTGGTCTCCATTTACTACGGAGAAAAATAATGGTCTCTTTAGCAGCTAAATGCTCCACTATGTTTTCTAACTATGTCTGTCTGCTGATTGGTACTGAGCAGGTAGTGTACAAGGGGTTTATAAAACTTTTTCGCTGGAAACTGCTGCAGGCTGTACTGATGAAAGCAGGGAGAGTGAATCAAGCGAATAGAAACAATGAGCTGAAAGAAGATAAAGTGCTCTGTAGTAGGGAGGAGGTTTGTTACGAGTGACCCCTTCCACACACATACACATAGCAATTCAATTCATTGTTAATGGTTAAATAATGATTACGGTAGTTTTAAACAGTGGAGTACAACCACTGTCAAAACAACTTCTTATTTCTTTAATTTGGTTCCATCTGCTCTCAACTCTGAGCGTTAATCCTCCTGACTTTGTCTTTCATTCCCCAACTTTCTTTAAAATGCATACATCTTTCCATTTATTCCCACGAACGCCTCCAGAGTCGGAGGGAAACTGCCAAGGAACTGCAAATGAGCAATTACTAACGCGGGCAAACACAGAGGCAGATGTGTGAACTGAGAACAAAGACGTATAGATTAACACAAACATTGATGTCAGGCAGAGAAAGAGAGGACGAGACAGCACACGAGAGACAATTACAGAGAGGCTTGTGATATGTGGCCGTCAATGGGCTTTTACTGTTTTTTACTTGTGGCGAGAGAGGGGGGGCTACAGCTGGGGTGGCTTGGTCTCCATGGAAACTGACATTCTCTTGAAGGTGCTTGGCAGCCACCGCCAATTGTTGAGCTTGGGTAATGGTTTGAAATTCTCCGTAAAGTGCCTCAGAGGTTGAGATTAAATTCAACCTGCTCGGGGTAGACTCACGCAGTGACTAATCACACCGGTTCAGAGGGAAGGAAAGACTGCGCTTGATGGCATTCAGACAGGGAAATATATAGCCTGTTGCTCACGTGTCAGATGTTTATTTTTGCTCTTTTGTTCTTGGCTGCCAGTCGCTCTATAAAATATTATTTATCATATTTTTTTAGAGACATTTCTTGCATTGATAGTCTCTAATCGCTCTATCCAACCGTCATTGATTCAGTCCTGCCCTGCTGATCCAACCAGGTAATTTGCAGGGACATTTTCAGATATATCAACTGTTAAAATAACAGCACTTGTTTTTCTCTGTTATTCCTGCACTTCCCTCCCTGTTTCCCATGAGCCTTTGCTCCAGCTGGCAGACCAATCTGAATGAGAGTGGTCAGGCACCGCTGCTTAACAACTGATGAAATGATTGCTCCTCTCCGTCTCCAAGTGCCGTTCACTTTAGCCGTACGTAGCGTGAAGACCTGCTGCTGATGGGCCTGTGAACGTCTGCAGCTGAAAAGGATCAGCCAGGCGAAGCATCAGCCTCACACCTCTGGCCGCGCAGCCAGCTCATGCTGAAAATATGGATGATTATTACTGTGTGCGTTGAGAACCTTTAGTTAACTGGAATCAAATTTGTAAACATGGGTAAACCTATTCGAGCACAAGGCATTTTTTAGTGAGTTTGGCCTGCTGCTGCTGTTGGTCTTGTCACACATGAAGGGGGTGTAATAGGATTCTCCATTGAGCAAATGCATGACTCTGTGTTTCCAAGATCATAAGCACTCAGCTCTCTACAAAACGCTATTTGCATTGGTAACATGAAACAGCCATACCGAGGTATTACTCGTGTCAAATAGGTACCATAAGGACAAATACACAGGGGTGTTTATGGGAGGGCTAATCCTGTGATTCAATACATTTTGTACACATTTATTTGGATGAAAACACCAGACATGAACTTGCACATGAACAGCATTGGCATGCAAATGTATCCATGTGTCTGTGTGTGTCAGAAGCAGATTGTAAAGCTTATTTGTATGCTACAGCAGCTCCTGTTGTTTCCAGGCCTCCAGCCTGGGTGGTCAGTCTCTGTTCAGCAGTTTTTCGGCACAGGACATATCGTAACTGCCAGTCTCTCCTCTTTTCACGAGTCTGTAAATGGAACTACAGTGCAATGACAATGAAGCAGTGTTTTGCAAGAATATAAGAGAGACTGGCTGTGGGAAATTGAAAACTATATTAAAGCAGATCTGGCTAAAGTAAATCTGGAGTCTTGAGAAAGTATTGTTATTTAGGAAATACACAGCTAAATGTGTGTTTTCCACAGAAGAAGCCATTCCAAGTGGTTCCTTCCAGGCAAAAAGCTTTTATCACTGATCATAGCATTCAAAGCACTTTGAGTGAAGGTACAGAATCTCAAACACTCACTGTAGCTTTGCAAAATGTTACTGATCAATCCGCAGCCAGCACTGGACCATCCCACTGAGCAGATCCTGTTATCAGACAGCAGACGTAGCAGGCATCTGTTAGCACATGAAAAACCAACAAGACAACAGGTCGAGATCCAGCAGCACGAATTGGTTGGTTCCCGTGCATCAGCTTCAGACTGGAAACCAGTAATTGAGGGTAGAGTGCTTCGGGGAATTGGGGAGAATATGTTCTTTTGGGGATTTCACTGCTGGCAGTGTTGGTGGGCACAATTTGGCACTGGGAGGCGTATAAAACATTCATTCAAATTCCCAGTGAATCCATTATTTATTATGTATCAGAATGAAGATGCAAACATATCTACAAAGTATTTTCTGTTTTGTCCTCTGTGGCCAGTGAGCATTACCAAACCTCTTAGCACAGAGCTGAAGTAATTAATCATATTATGCACTGTAGCAATATCTAATGTGCCTTTGCAGTAATCTCTCTAACAGACTCTTCTGGTACTCTTTAATACCAGGCGAAGCAGTGTTTGCTGCTACCACACTGTCTCTGTTACAGAAGTGCATACAGTATGTGTGTGCACATGTGATGTATTTAGCACACATGGACGTTGACTTTTTTTGGTGGATATGCACCCTTGCACCATAATTACTTTATGCTCCGTGCCAGGGAAGGATTTAATTAACTGCCCCCTCGTCAGGGTAGATAATTAGTCAGTAACACACACATGCACTCACACACACACTCTCTGTCTTTCTCTCAAACACACATAGGATAAGTAAATGTTTGCCATGCTAACACTAATGTTGAGGCTAGAATGTACTAACAATTACTTGCTGTTGCAGGAACATAAAGTACAAGTCTTGAGTGACACGGCTCAATAGGCAATTATAGAGGAGTATTGAGAGAAGCCGCAGACAGGAACCGAGCATGGTGTGGGTTCTGTCTGCCTACGGAGAGAAGCTAATGTTGTTGATTTTTGTTTAAATTGCTTCATCAGTGCGGCAGCGCACTGTATGATCTGCTCAGCCTCGCTCATGCTCGCTCAGAACACAACAGTAATTATGTTTTCTTCTCTTTTTTCCCCTGCAGGTTCAAGGTTTGATCTGCACACAGGGAAAGGTAAAACAAAAGTCT
This sequence comes from Sebastes umbrosus, assembly GCF_015220745.1. Classification (NCBI taxonomy): domain Eukaryota; kingdom Metazoa; phylum Chordata; class Actinopteri; order Perciformes; family Sebastidae; genus Sebastes; species Sebastes umbrosus. Next base: position 27,821,040 of record NC_051275.1, read on the forward strand.
TCAATTTACTTTATTATCTTTTTGCTCTTTCCCTACTCTCCTTTTTTTTTTCTCTGCACGCGGAGGGAGATGGGAGGATTTGATTGGCAGGCATTAGACTGTGTTTGCAATTATGTGTGTTCATATTGTGTGTGTGGATGGATATAGAGGCATTACTGGGGAGATTTGTGGCCCAGTTTTGCCGTTTTCACTGCAACACTAACACATGCACACACAGATAGTTAGCGCGGCCTGTTATCCTAATCATGGTGAACATAAAATGTGGATTAGGGGTGTCTTATGGTATCAGTCATAATCACACACAAACACATACTGAAATACCCCAGCGCACATGCACCTGCCGCTGCAAAAAAAGACGTTTTAATGTCAGATATTATGTCTTGACACGGATTCCATCTGAGAGATGGTAATTCTTGCTTAGTTTAGTTGATGTAAGTGTCTTGTAAGGTCCCCTGCTGTGTGTATTTTTGCATGTGTGTTTAGCTAATGACTCGACAGGATGTCTCTCCCAGCTGATTTTACAAAAGAATAACAGAATATCATAATTTTTTATCTATCCTGGAATTTGACAAAGTATTTGTTGTGTTGTCCAGGATGACGGTTTTGTCGCCGTTTTGGGTTTTGCCATCTAGGCAGCATTTGATCATTATGCCGATGGCGGACCTACAGCTCTTTTTGGTCTATTTCTGGCAGATGGAGTCTGTAACGGTTTATGTCTGTGGCCTTCCCTGTGTAGATCCCAGAGTATTTTAGTCCAGAATAATCCCCACCATCTGCTGTCTCCTCTACTACGTTTTAGTGCTCAGTATCTCTCTCTCTATCTGTCACTCTGGTTTATTTCCTATTGCATTTCCTCTCCTTGTTTTCTCTATATTTTATGATCCCTCGCAGCTGCATCTTCTCATATTCAGGCTCTCAATCTCCATCATCACCTTCCTTCTCCTTCCTCCACTCAATCCCAAATCTGACTGCTCCTTCTTTCTCTTGTAAATTTCTTCCCCTTTCCTCCTGTCCACTTTTCCATGATCTCTTCCTCCTCCTTTTTAATATTTTCTTTTTGTTTGTCCTTGTTTTAAATGTCTGGATGTCTCTACACTCTCTTCTCAGTGTTTCTCTCTCTCTATCCATCTCTCCGTCCACACATAGCCCATGCCCACGCCAACCACTCTCCACAGGATGTCAAATCCTAATCTGGGCTTCATGCACACAGACTACACCCTCTGGTTTCTAATTTGAAAGTCCTAAATCAACACCATTATTTCCAGCAAAACTGCTCCTCAGGGGTTGGACCAGCTGTTCCTAAATCCATCGCTGAGTTGGTGTGTTAAGTCCCTTCCTAAGTTCTTAGTAACTACTAGCTAGTTTCAAACTAGTGATTAACTAAATTGGGTCGCCCAATTCAAACTTAAGGAATGTCTTGGCTCGTAATGTGGAAATCCGTTGCTAGGAAACATCTGTAGCACCATCCAATCAAAAGCAATCAACTATGTGAACAGGAAGTCAACGCAGCATCACAAGCTGTAATAACAGTTTTGGAAAGCCAAATGATACATTACCTGGAAAAAAACCGTAACACCGCATAAGCGACCATATCGAGTCATTTAATTGTTATTAGCACAATTTACTTTTTCATTTTAGGCCTATTGTGTTATTTTTGTGAAATGTAATTTAATATCTTCCCAGTTTACATCATTATTAAACAGCATTTTAATCAAATGTCGGATCAGATATGATGATCATTTTTCTTTCAACCTTTAAAAATCTGTATCTAAAGGATCATGTTTTTACGTATATTCGTAAGCTAAGTTCTGTCCATTGGTTCAGTTAACTACGCAACACTTACATCTGACAGTGGTGTAAATATTAAGTAACAAATCAAGAGTATAAGAGCTCTTTGTGTACGACTTTGTGCAGTGCATTCCGTTTTAATTTCTGTGTAAATAAAAAAAACGTTTATGTTATAGTTTTGCTAACTTTGAACTCACTAACAGCTGGTGCGACTGGCTCCAGCAAAGCCAGAAACAACGAACTAATTTGTGCTGCTGACAAAATGCAGAACAACTTACACTGTTACAGGCTACCAGCTCATCAAGGAAAGGATTTAACAGTTTATAACAGAGCATAACAATTAAACAGGCAATTTCACAACAAGGATGAAACATTGATTATAGTTCAGAGGTTAGACAAAGGGGCTCGTAACTGAAAACACAACTGTAAAAAAGATAATCTGCTTGCTTGGAAAATCATTTGAAATATGAATGGCTCTCATCTTCCTCTACAAGTACCCCTTAGGTTCTCTGGGAAAAGGTAGTGGACTCTCAGCTGCTCCGCTTCAGTTGATCTCTGGCAAATGGTACACAACTACTGGAGAAACCCTCCAGTGTGTACGACTGTATCGCTTATTTCCTCTGTCTTCTTCTCCCAGACTGATGCGCTAAGTGAGGCTTAGCTCTTTGTCAAATTAATACAACTGAGAACATGACAACAACAGTTCACTTAGAGTGGAAATACATGCATTTACAACGTTGACGATCTCCATAGACAGACAGTGTGTGCCATAATGTGAAGGTTTATTCTCCTTGATGGATTCAGCGTGCCCCTGAGTGACTCGCAGCGACAGCAATGACAACAATAGCAACTGAAATACAGACAGGTATGACAAACCCCACCTCAGTGACACAGTTGTCAGCCATGTACAGCACTCTGTACACAGCTGGATTAACAATGACTGAATGGATTAGTGTGTGTGTGTGTGCGAAAGCGAGAGAGTGAGACAGAGACAGAATGATAAAACACGGTGGTGACTCCTGTGTCAAGTGGGTATTTGATAAAGCCGGATACCTTAAACAGATACCGATAATACCCCGAGATCATCATATTTTGGCTCGGCTGCCAGTGACATCACAAAAACCATGCCCTCCACATGCACATGCGAGCAGACACCCACCCACAGCATCATATCCTCGTCATCTGACCCAAATCCATTAGCACTAGGAGTCACAACCTCATCCACCCGCTCCTCTCCCTCAATTTCTTCCTCTTCCGCTTCCTCCTCTCTTTTTCTTTCCCCAACATAAGGTCCCCAATGTGGGACATTTTCCTCCGCCAGCTCATCTGAAATGACATGAACAGAGACAGTCGAACAGTGAGATTAAGCACGTAGGTGTTCACAGCCCGGTGGGCACTTATGTTGCAGCGTTTTAAAGTCGCAGCTAAAGAGCCAGTCTCTCTTTTACGCCACTCAGAATGACACATTTATCAGTTCTTGCCATTTTACGGTCCTCTCAGGGAAGACAGTTATATAAAAGCAGATAAAGATAACGTCAATCACAATACAGACATCATCTTGTGTTAAAGCATCTGCAGCTTGAGGCTTAAGGCTAGTTGTCCTCTAAGCTCATTTTCTTGGTTTTAATCAATGGTAATGATGATGCTCCTTGAAATATTTGTTTTGTTGTTTTTTAAAGAACGCCACAAACTCTCTGTGTGTGTGTGTGTATGACAGTAGTATGATTGCCAGCTGGGCCATTTATGCTTCAACTGCATGCCTCCCTGCTGCTGTAAATTGCTTTGGATTGCTGTTAATAGCTACTTTTGCCATTTTCCCTGCGAGTCCAATATGTAAAAATCCGCCATGATGTCATTCTTCTGTAGCTCCTTTATCCTCACTGCTGCGATGCATTTCTTGGATTACTTGTATTCTAACATTGCGTAGCGCTCCAGAAATGTCAGTAATGAATACAAGGCATACAATCTGCTTGACTATTCAAAAACGCTCCTAATTGAAATGCTGAAAAGACAGCTCTGGCTAATCAGCTTAGAGATGTAGTCCGCAGTTGACGGATAATAAAGAGGATCTTAGTGCTGAAGAGTCTATTACCACCCCTGTAATGAGGAGTTCACACAATATGATCCGAGGACAATGGAGGGATGTAGGGAAGTTAGGAGGGAGAGGGTGGCAGCAGGCACGGAGGAGTAGAGGGCTGCGGAGATGGCTCCTATTGTTCACAAAGAGGTGTAAAAACATCACATCAAAGGGGCTGAACACCTACTGCAGAAAAGCAAGTTTGTAAAAACAAGTTTTTAAGTGGAGATTTAAAGGATGTGACTAATGTAACGAGTTGAACTGATGCAGGATATAACCCTGAGTGTGGGTGTAAATGTTCACAAATGCATAATATGCCTGAGTCAAATCACAGAAGTCAAGTAAATCCTTAAAATGAATTGTGAAATCTACTGGAATTCAGTGCAAAGACACTGTACTGAAACTGGAGCAACAAGCCCTTAAACTAGATAGAATAGGTTGTTTGTCAGTGCTTTACAAAATGTCCCATATGACTACAACTGAGTAGAAGCGCTGCTGGGTCTTTGTGGTAATCACATACAGGTGCTCTTTGGATCCTTCAGGTGTACTGTACCTGGAACATTATATAGGTGTGCAAGCTACTGCTGAATGCTGACAGCGACCCTGATGAAGACCTATGTCAATGGTCATTTTAAACAATTATTGCCATGTCAAATAAAGGCATTTTAATTTTGTTCAAACTCTACAGTGTGCTTTGATTATTTTTGAATAGAGACTTGCATTTTGTGCTTTTTTGCGATCATGTTCCACCAATGCAATGAGCCCTTCACAAGATTGAATAGTCCCATATGACTGTTTTCAAGACAACTGATAGGAATGTTTTCTGATGTACCAGCTCTATGGATAAAGTATAGTTAATCTTAGACAACTAAAAATACTGAAAGAGATCAGGCTTGAACCGGGGTCTCCAGTGTATGTGTCATCCCTAAAGGGGTTTGAAGGAGATAACAATGTCAGACTACTTTGGCACTATGTAAGAGAGGGCAGTCTGGGTCCATCAAAAGGGATCTGTTGTCAGGAGAACGTTAACACATTGTTGTTTTCAGCATTGGGTCAATCAACCGTCGCTGTCGGACAATGTCAAAGGGAGATATGTGATCCGTCGTCTTTGTTGTTGGCTGCTGAGATGAAGATGTGAACAGGCTTTACCTCTCAGCCAGGAAAAACAGACTTGGAAAAGATAAAAGCATGAATATCTTTCTCCAATTTAGAGAACAATAATATTCATATTTTTTAATCAATTCTAAGTTGATTAAAACTCAAAGATAAGGTTAAGTCAACAATTAACTCCTACACATGTCCTTCTAAGGTGTAAAAATATCTTGTGATTGTTTTCAATATAGTATATATTATTTACCCGATTCGACTGTTATCAGGCCATTAAATAGACGTTATGAGCACAATAGATATGGCTCAATAGGGGTCTGCTACGCCTACTACGTTATAAAAGTGAAAGCCAAACGAAGCAACCTGTTCTAACATGTTGTAAAACTGAACGAAACATTACATTTTGAACACAAACAAAAGTGCTTCTTTACGTTTAGGCAACAAAACTACAACTTAACCTATTAACCCACATCTATGGTGCTTATAGTGACTGATAACACCTATTTATTAGCCTGATAACAGTCTAATCGGCTGTTATATTACAAGATTACAGATTGATTCCTGAAAGAAGAATACAGCAGAAGATGACAGTCCCACTTTGACCTCCCATTACCATGTATATGTCCAATATGACTAACAAAACTAAGGTAACAGGTGGAAATAATATATGTACTGGACTGGTATTGGAGGAAGGTTTTATTTTGGTTATCATGACAAATAATTTTTCCATATTGCCACAGCAAAGAATCTTACACAAGTTCCTGCAAAACAACAAAACAGTTTCTAAACTTCTTTGCTTCCTGCAGTAAACACCTCAGAGAGGCTGCTTTGTGGAGTACAATAATGCACCTTGTTTCTGACATGATGTATCTTGGGAAATCGGTGCTGCAGTGAGTACAGTTAACATCACGGTGCATCACCGCGCTGCTGACGGCTCCGGCGGAAGGATAAAAATGCCACGGGACGTCTCTCCCCGGACTGTCCGTCACTCATCTCTCTCTCACTTTCACTCCCTCTCATACTCTTTCTGACCCTCCAACCTCACCTTTCCACACTCACACATACACACACACACACACACACACACACACACACACACAGTTTCCAAAGCCTCTGTTTATGAGACGGACAGAGGTCAGGGCTGTGCAGTATGAGTGGAATGACACAGGACACACTCACACTATTCCAAGCAGCTCACTACTCTGCTAAAAGAGGGCAGTGTGACATGAAATCTTATCTTAAAGTACACAAGTAACCCTCACTCTTCTTATCTTGTTGTAAAGTTCATTTGGCAAATCTGTAGAATGTATTTAATAATATCTTAATCCTATTAAGGTTGAAACAAACACCAGTTGGAATTAACAGTACATGCCTCAGTTATTGCCGGGTCTCTCAGATGTCTAATTTAAATTAACCTGTCCTTGTACTGACTGTTGGCACTACACAGGAGCCCCTCATGACATTATTTACACACACTGGTACACTAGATATCTTATCTGTCTTCTATATTTGGAACTGAACTTAAAGAAATACTTTGACATTTTGGAAAATACGCTTTTTAGTTTCCTTGTTGAGAGTTATATCAGAATATTGATATACTGTAACTCTCATATCCGTAGCACAAAGACTGGAAACGGGGGAAACGGCTATTCTGGTCTCTGTCAAATTCGCCTGGCAGCTCTTCTAAAGCTCACTAATTGTGTTGTGTTTGAGCAAAAACAACGAGTTGTGGTTTTACAGAGAGCTATGTGCTGAACTATATCTTGGCCAGGAGCAGTGACTATGTGCTATCTCCACTGGTTGACACCCGTAAAAAACACAACTTTGTGTTTTTACACTTTGTTTTTTGTCCTGATTTAAACACACAAGATACAACTTGTCACTTAGTGAGTTTTACTGAGAACCCCCACTGGAAGCGAGACGTGAGCGGCGTGTAAACGTTCTGTCATCCAAGCCACACTGACTCCGTCTTCAGCCGTCTGTCAGCACAACGTATCCTCATACAACAATTCATATGATATCTTACGAAAAAGTCGTTCCTCCTTTTTTGTTTGTTTTCCTTCGAATATCCAGCAACACGTGTCAATTTACACTTGTCACATGCATACAGTCTTTTCAAAATGAACTTTCATCCTCACAGGAAACAACTTGGTTAGGTTTTGCAATAAAACTACTTAGTTAGGTTTAGGAAAAGATCGTGATTTGGCTTAAAATAACTCCGGAAGTGGCGTAACTTGAGTACGTAAATTACGTGATAAATGAATTAACGATGATTTCTGGATTCACACGGGACACGAACGCCAGTCTCCTGGGCGAAAGTCCGGTATTTTTTGAACCACCCATCCACCCTGGACCCACTGCCTCACTATGAAGCGTTCACCGCTATCTATATTTCCTGGTTGACAATTACGTAGATTACATACAAATTAATTTTGTGGGATATACACAAATTACAATGCATTACTTTTCGTAGGTATAGCTACGAATGGAGACCAGCAGTGGACAGCGACCAAAATAGTTTTCATGTTGGCTCCAAGGGAAGAACTCACCAGTGTTTGTAGGCCTATGTCTTGGTTTTTATTTATTTACCATGCCCACTGTAGCGAGTGAGGGGGAATCTCCCTGTAGTGAATCAAGCCAGCTCACAGACAGACTGGGAGCCTTGATCAATCAATGTAGACACGGTTAATAAATCAAAACACATATACAGCGGGGTATTTGTGTGATTTAAACAGCTGTCTATGCAGATTACGCTTCACTAAACGCAATAAAAATAGACTTGAAGCATAAAAAACGCGGGGGGTCTCCGTGAGACGAGCAGTGTGGATTGATACATTTAATAAGATGGAGGCGTATCTGTTCTGAAAACGCTTCCAGTTAGATTTTCAGTTAGTTTCAGTTAGAATAGGTTGATTTCCGTACCTTTGCTGGTTCCCCCATCTCCAGTCTTTGTGCTAAACTAACTGGCTGCTGGCGGTAGCTTCATATTTATCCTATGAGTGATAAGTGGCACGCCTCAGAATCTAACACTAGTTCTATGAATTCTATTCTATCCTCTTGTATTGTATTTTATTCTACTCTCTCCTGATGTGCCAAGACTATAATATATGTTAGCTCTCTCTGCTCTGCCCTCCAGCCAGGGATAGGACTACTTTTCTCTCTCCGTGTGTAAGGTGGGCAGATGCCAGCCACAGGAACGGAAGAAAAAGGGCACAGCTAAAGTCCCACTGCTCATTACCGACGACAACGCTATCATTAATCATCACACCTTCAAGTATGTGAGACCTGCAGGATATAAACCGTGAGGTGGGTTCAAAGGGTGGCGGCAATTTGGTATGGACTTACCATTATATAGGCCATGACAAAGTGACAACAGCCATGTGTTTATCTTTAACAAGGTCAGTGACTGTGGTACTATCTTACTGCCTGTTGAAAAGTTGTTCAACCACATTGTTCCATTTGCACATGCATATTTTTGTATAAGCATGTTTTCACAGTTCTTCTGTGCAGTATAAAAGAAATCAGCAGCAGATTTTGAATGCAAAAACAACGTTACAAAGAGATTTGAATCATTTTGATGTGCTTTAGGGTGCTCCATTTTCACGTTGAGAGGTCTTTTTGAGCTCCAACCTGAGGTGTGTGGCAAGGGTGAGGTCAGGCCCTGAGGCTCAGGCAGTGGTTAGTGGCAGGCGGCTAATTTAGAAAGTGTTGTGTCAGAGTAATCGGAGCTAAGAGAAACATATCACACACACACAAAGACTGCCTTCCTATCTGGCTGACTAACTACTACACACTTGACCCATTTGCCTCAATGGAACAATTCATCGTAAGTAAATGAAAGAAAAGTTGTGTGTTTGGAAGGAGTAAGAGTGCTTTATAAGGACAGACAACAGATGGGGAGGAAATATGGTGAGTTCAGAGAGGTGGGGCTGGAAGAGGAGAGTTGAAAGTTTTGTCTGTGATTGACAGAGAGAGGAAGGGAAGGAGTGAAAGAGAGGGGAGAGGGGGGGGAGAAAGGGAGGGAAGAGAGGGAGCAGCTGTCCTTAGATGTCTGTCTCTGAGGGCTCAACCAGGAAACATCTTTTAAGTTTCCCAACCTTGGCATTTGGACACCAAGAGGAGTGCAAAGATACGAAAACAGAGTCCTGAAATGAACGGACAGGATGGAGAATATTGTCTGGCATCCGTCTCATTCTGACTGAACTAATATCTCTGAATAGCAGCTTTATTTTCCTTTAAAAGAGAGATGTTTTTGGATCAGAGGTTTCATATGCAAGCTGGGTAAAGTGTAATGTGTAACCTTTTCCTTCTTGCTTTTTAAATTTGAATTGCAGAATTACACGCTCTGCTACTGTACAGCACATGCTTAGGGAGCTTCACAGTCCCATTAGTCCCATTCAAGACCGATTATTGCATAATTTCAGAAATACAAGAGTGGCCGGGGGAAATGAGGCAGATTTTTATTGATTGACCTTTTGGAAATAAAACGTTTTTTTGTGTGCCATGAAGCATCGTCCTTTGAGCCAGCAGAGCAACACGATCCATGCTCCAACCACCTGGAGTGATTGTCATAATCACAGGAGCACCGATGAGGAATAGTCTGGAGCGTGTATTGATTTCTGCTCCGTTTTGTATTGTAGTTTTGGCACACAGGTTTGACGACTACACACCACGCTGTATCTTTCACACTGCGGGAGACGTGGAAAAAGGCCTATTTATCTTCTCCTGACCGGGAAATGCTTTTATTTCTTGTCCCATGCCACTTTCCATCTTCCTGTGTGGCGGTCCGTCATGCATGTGAGGAGGACTGATATCCATTGTGAAGCTATTTGTTTTGGGGATGATTTGGGCCATGTCGTGGCGCTCATGCATTATGCAGAAAATAGTTGCACTCTCCGCAGCAGGAGAAAAAGCAATAAACGTTCCGCTATCATCTGTTATTCCGGGACAATTAAAGGACCGTAATGCGCCTGCCGTGCACCCACCGCTGGATAACAATGTTTCCCAGTTATTGTTTTTGTATAATGGACATCATTGCAATCACAGCTGTTATGATTTTCTTGCAGTTTTTGGAGAGATGCCATGTTTTACTGTCATATCAAAGGCAGCTATATAAATGAAATATTCTGTTTTAAATTGAGCAACACAGCCCCCTCTTTGAATATCAATGTGAATAACTGAATTTTGAGGTAAGGTCTTTTTTTTATATTACAGTACACATCCACTTGCGTGTCATATCTGAACTCATCTGCGAGAGAAGAACTCATTACTCAGCATGGCAGAGATCTTGTTCTAATTTTTTTTTTTTTTTTTTTTTTTAGGTAAAGGCCACTGGATATATTTTATTTACACCTCTGTGAATTATTCAGGGAAAGTGTTTCTAGATGGAGCTAGCTAGATAACTGTCTATGCGTGGTTGAGTTATTCTAATGATCCCCCCACTTCTCCCGTATGTATTAGTGCGTGCCTGCAGGCTTGACCACATCGACTCATCAGAGAGATTCTGGATAGAGAGAAGGAGGATTCTCTCGCAGTAAAAAGTTGCTGCTTTTAGTCGGGACTTGCACAAAGGCCTCCCAAACCTCTCCTCAATGTCCATATATTTTAGAGTTTAAAAGAGTTAAAATCCAGATTCATCTCCCCAGGTGTTCAGGTGTGGTGTGTGCGAGCATGTGAGCAACTTGTGCCCTTTTCCTTGAGTGTCCTGCTACATTTTCCACGCAAATATTTCTCCCTCTTTTTACTATTTTCCTTTTTTTGCAGAGTAATCCCTCCCTGTGTTTCTTTCATCTTACCCACACCTCACCCTATTTCATTCTACCGCCGTTTGCTCCCATCTTTTTATCCCGCCTCATGTCTCACTCCTGACTCCATCCTCCCCTTCTCTCTTTTTTCCGTGCGTCTCTTTGCTCCTTCTTTATCCACTCCTTCATCTCTGCTTTGAAGTGACCACAAGGCGAGCCCTATCAGACGGAGCTTCATAAGACCCCTCAGCGTTTTCCCAGGAGTGTTTTCTCGTGTGTCTGTGTGTGTGCTTATACGAACAAGGCATATTTGTCTCAAACTAATCTCTCTTGCCAGGGAATCCAACCTGTCAGATCTGACAGGACGTTCAAACAATATCCACTTTAGAAATATCTGACTCCAGGCAGCGGTGGGGTTGCGGGTCGACAGGAAATGAAATTTTTTGCGGTGTAGGATGGGGATCAGCGGAAATCTTTTGAAACTAAAGTGTTAGATGTACACTTTTACTTTTTTTTTTTCTTGTAGCTGTGAGAGTTGAACTATTTGGCTTGGAATTTGGCCAGCTGCAACTAGGTCTCTAAAAACAGCAGTCATCAGTCGCTCAGCGCAGCCTCCCTCCTTCCTCCTCTCTCCTTATTCTCCTCTCTCCAAAGCCTCCAAGATTCCCTTCTTTCTCCCTCTGATCTTCATCAATCCCTCGTTCCTCGAAGCAAAAATCGAGGGGAAGGGAGATGACAAAAATGAGATGACAGATTACCTGCTATATATAGAGAGCCAGTCTTATGCCGTCACTCTTATTCATTTTCTCCCCCGTGCCCTCAAGACATTGGATACACCTTTTGGTTTGCGACTGGCGATGCAAATAGACCCCCCTCTCTCATCACAGCGCTCTGGAAATTCAACGGCTCGAGCCGCATGTTTTCGTAAATGGTACCGAGCCTCGCGGTGAGGACTTGACAGCAGGAGGGCGAAGACATTCGCAGATTCGCAGTGAACCTCACTGTGATGGCCTTTCAATGGGAAGTGATTGTTGTTGCAGTGGTAAACCTCAGCTCCGTGTCTTCAATTTAAAAATATGACACAATTTTATTAAAAAAAAATCATAAATTAGCATTATTTTAGCTTAGAGGGTGTCACATTTTGACACACAATTGAAGAATAGTCACAGTTCCCCTAAAATAGAATAGTGGTTAGTGTGCTCATGCATGTTTGTTACATTTTGTTACCCATGGAAGCATAACATACTTATCTATGTAGAGAGAAACAGATTACTGTGGTCTCTAGTGTAATATCCTCTGTTCCCTCATGTCCATTTGTCTGCTAACTGTTCCTATAGACTTTGTCATATGGCAGATTTATGATCTCCTCGCTCTGGGCGACAATATTGCAAAGTATGGATTAGAACCACAGTGAAAGGCCACGGATAATCTCATTCTCTTGCTTTTTTTCTGTCATTCTCACTCTTCTTTGCTCTCTCATACCACCTCGCTATGATTCCTTTTTTTTTTTTTTCTTTAAATCACAAGATTTTTCTATCTTCTATCTCTCTATTTTTTTCTATCCAGGATTTAGTCCCTGCTTAGAAGGTTGATCATTTGTATTACAACAAGACAGCTGTCCTCTTTCTAATATACCTCCATCGCATCATTACACTATTGCAATATGCGTCATATGCAGGCTTGACGTAGCTGATGACACATAATCACTTGTGACAGAAGTACAGAAAATCAGTCACGCAAGACATTTCTAATACAGTGTTGCAGATTTCCTGATTTTCAAAAACACAATTATTTATCTGCATTATCTTTAAATGTTTTGCTCATTGTTACCTCACATGAATATTTGACCTTTACTGTGCGGAATGATGAATGTGGAAAATATTTGACACTAGAAGATCTGTTGAAGAGGAAAAGTTCTTACCTTAAATCTCAATTTAAGACGTGTAATGATGAGCAGGATTTTGTGACATCACAACTGGGAAGCCAATCGTGGGCCAACTTCTATAAGTGTGATATAAGAACTTGAAATCTCCAGTGAAAATACTCTGAGAAAGTACCTTTCAGTAAATTAGGGACATCTTGTTTCTAAAAACAGCCTACTCATGAATTCTGGAGATGCAATTTTAAGATTTTTTAACTAAGTAATTGAACTTTTTTTTGTGGAAAACCAAATCAGCTACACATTGTTATTCAAAGCAGAGTAGTTGTATGTGTTGGGAGGGTATTTTTAAGTTGCAATTATTTCTTGCTTTAAAAATGCAAAGACAAATTTCCTCAAATAAGCTACAGTAAATATACAAAATGACAAAAAACACTTCACAATAGGCTACAATATAATTAACCTGCAGTAAATACCAGTTTGGTGAACACTTACAGTAGTGTTTGGTTTGGTTGTGTTGATTTTAACTGTATGATTACGCTGTAGTTTGTGGTGTAATCCCAGCCAAGGCAGTTAGTGTTGGTGTGGGACTACAGCACCTATGATACAGACTTTTCAACACTTTAACCACAGTACATATTGTTGTAGTTTGCAAATGATGCACACACAGCAGACCTGACTAACAAAATGTAACAGTAGTGAAGTAAACCCTCACTAAACCTGACTGAGAGGGATTTAGTGTTGTTAACAACACTACTACATCACTTTGGACAAAAACAAACATTACACTATTTCATAGTAGCCTATTTTAAGCTCTAAGGATCAAACAGAAGGGCTTTGTTTGAGTGTATTGAATGCAGCATGTGATACAGAGTCTCAGATCAAATCATAAACTTGTCAGTGAAATCTTACAACCTTACAGAAGACAAGAGCCATTATGCTTCAAAAGGAAAACAGAATTTCCTACTGAATATGTTAAAAAAACGTCAAGTTAGGTTATTGTGTGTGTGTGTGTGTGTGTGTGTGTGTGTGTGGCAACAACCACACCAGTTTTGGCAGAGGACAAGGATTGCTTTACATCTAGAGGAGGACTCGTTTGGTTCACTTTCTGTCCATCAGAACAACAGTGTGAGAAACTGCCAAGCTTTTAAATCTGTAGTGTTCCCACAGTGATCTGCATTAGTATAATGGTATAATTGCATTAAGTACTATTTGCTACACTTAAAAAAAGTTGGCTAAAGGTTAATCACAGACAAACAAACAAATGGATTTGTTTACTTCCTGCATCCAGAGGCTGCTTCAAATGTAAAACCTTTTGTTTTTTTGGAATACCAGAGCCACATAAGAGCTGTCACTTACGCACTTGTATACGAGCCTCGCTGCATATTTATTCATTCAGAAAACATTGCTCCCTCTTTCTCACTCTCTGTTTTCTCCTCGTACACTTTCATCTTCTGTCTTGCTCATCACCATATCATTGGCATATTGCTGTGTCGTTCTCTTTCTTCTGTCACTGTAAAGTGCCTCTCTCCCTTCATATCACCTTTACACACTTTAATCTTCACAGAAGAGGGGGATGGAGAGAGGGAAAGAAAGAGAGAGGTACAGTAGAAGTGCAGGCCCCCCCTTCGGGTATAATTTATGTTATCGCATACATTTACATCAAAACCCAAAGGTAAGGCCCCGCTCTCCACCAGTCAACCCCTCTACCTCTGACTCTACATGAATAAAGATTCTACATTTCCAATTGGATTTTCCCCTTTTCCACTCCTCATGTCTTCGCCAGTAGCATCATTTTTTCACTTTTTTTTTTTTTTTTAAGATGAAACGCAAAAAATATGTGCCAGTGAGGGCAGGGAGAGACAAATTGGAGCCATGAAACTATTCCTTTTCATGCTGAGAGGAGAAGGAGAGCTCTGTTAGCCTAGCTGACATTCCACTTAATTTGATTCATTACTGCGTGGTGACGCTATTGTCGCCTCATGCAGGGAACTGGGCCAGTTGTAGAGCTTTGAAATATCCTGATGGAGGACAGGACAGTCAACACAGTGTGAAAAAATATGAACTGATGCAGCTTTTTCCCCGGCCCCGGCCTTAACTGCAAATTGCCTTTGCCACAATTTCTCACCATATTTGTGAACCAATTGTGAGAGCAAATTGTGAAAACAAATTGTTAGTAGAGATTCAGTCCAACCAGAACCAAGCCCACGGGGTTCATAGGAGTTGAACTCGGCCAGCAGTACGGACTGATGCTGTGCAGCACATTATGGGTTAGTGAGTTGCTGTAGAGAAACCAATTTGGACTCTACAGTCAAACTTCATATGGTGCATCTATAAAACAGCAAGGTTTCTATGCTAGAGCATTATGATACGTACATGCCTACCTTTAAAGGATACGGCTGCTGTTTTTTTTTCTTATTATTTTCAATAAATCCCATTAAAAACACCAAAACCTAACAATATGTGAGTTTGTCTGTCAATACGTTGTAACTTCTCTAACCTGTTGCACATAGCCCTAAACTCATTAGTTCCTACTGAAGACATAAATGTTGAAGAGTGGCTCACAAATAAAGCTTATAGTTTCATTTGAAAAGCTAAATTATGTCCTAAAACAGCTGGGCATTATAGTTTTTGGCAAACATTAATGCCCAGACACACCAAACCGACATCAAAGAACTAGCGTCGACGAAGGCCAACTGTTGTGTCGCCTCACGTTGTCTTTGTCACGGCCAAAAAGTTGCACTTGAACACACCGCAAAGACTACAGCCAACAGCCAACTAGCACGTACGTTCTGCGCCTGCATGAGAGCAAAAATATCTCTCTACCAGCAGGTAGCGGGAGTCTGTATTTGTCATTCAAAAAGGGAAACCGAAAGACAGAGGACGGCGGATATACAAGCCGTTGTTATGATACGAACATGAAACAAAGCGGCGTTTGCTGACCATTTTCACACGACTCTCACTCACCACTTAGCTTTATTCCAGATGGTCATGTCGCTGTGAAAATATCCGTGTACGATCAGATGAGATCTCTTCTTGTGCACTGATTCGATTAATGACAATAAAGGAATTCTATTCTATTCTATAGCTGAACAGCCTATCAGAGGGATTTCTCCCAGTGCCAAGCTTCAACACTGATTCAACATGCTGAATCGGCCAAAAACCTCAGATGGCTGATGGCTACGGTGCAGGACACACCATAAAAACTATGGCCACAGCTCACAGACGGTCCGACATTTGCCGACAACGGGAGTAAATGCTTTTATGATTATTTTCAGCAGTGGATTAATACACATTTGATGCTCTAGTATTACAGCAGCAGGTTGGTGTATTTGGGTATTATTCAAAATAAACTACATTTGTCTTAATTTATGGTAATGAAGGACCATGTCACCCAGTGCAACAGTGTGACTCATTGATGTGTTTTTGGACAACAATGGAAGCCTGTGGCACAGAGGAATACGATATATCAGGCTTTGGCTACACAGGCAATACTTAGTGATCAATCTGTTGTTGGTTTTGGTCTTTCATGGGATTTGTTGAGAGTAAAAATAAAGAATATCACCAGAAATATCCTTGGTGAACAATACTAGTCCTATTTTGTGTTCGGCAGTGACTGAAAAACAATAAATAAATGTCCCTTTGGAACCTCGATCGACAGATTTCCAGTTTTGCACCACAAACAATATGCTCACTGGGAGATGACAGAGATGGCAGAGCAACAATTTGTAGCTGTGATATCGCTGACATATGAACGGACTCAGATGGAGAGCAAAGCACAATCTGTCTGTGTGACTTGCTGTTGTATGACTCATACAGTATGCATACAGTACGGACAACTGGTCGCTGGGTGGTTTTGGCCACTCCAAGTTGCTCACTCATGCTGTTATGGTTCAAACACATAAGGAGTGATGAAGGATTTATATTCAACCAAACAACAATCATCTGAAATCATATAAACTCATATTCACTATAAACATCTCGTTAAAAAAGACAAAATGCTTTCTGGTTAGATTTAAAAGAAACATTCTTAAATTTAATAGACTATAAGTGATGTTCAGAGTGATCATTTTAACAGTGTGCAGAAGATTGAAGATCTTCTTCATTGTCACTACAGTAAATATCCAGGAGACACATGCTGTTTTTATATGCTGCGTGCCACTCTGGTTATTCAGTGAGCCGTAGGGAGCGGCTCCATACTGGGAGCCACACATCACAGGGGTCCTTGCTGCCGTTGATATGTATGATTTTATTCATAACGAATAAATGTATATTAGCATACTAAACAAGAACCTGCTCCTGGCCCTCATCATTATATTCGCAAAAGCCTGCATTTAAATGAGTAATTATATTACAGGTAATCCAGAGCAGGTAAAAGACGGCTCATTACTGTCCTGGTCCACTATTACTCTATATTTCTAATGTCAATAATCAGGATTCTTACACACGTACACTTGTTTCTTTGTGCACCGATCCTTACTGACAAATGTCTTAAGCAGAACAATAAAGAATGGGACTTTTTTGTTCAGACCAACACATTTTTCACCGTCAACATCCGGTGGACTCACACAAATGGTTTCTTCCTTAATGATTTCTTAACAATGGGCTGCAATTGTTAGTTCACAAACTATAGATCCTGAAATGCCTTAAAACAAAGATGCATTTGAGTTTGCCCACAGACTGGTCCTTTGAGTTGTGGCTTGTCTCTTCAACGTGTGAATGAACTGCACATTTTAAACCTGAAAAAACAAAAGAAAAATACCACCTTATTTTGTGCATCTTCAGGCTTTTTTTCTATCTTAAAGGTCCCATATTGTAAAAAGTTAGATTTTTTTATTATAAAGCAGGTTTAAGTGCCGTATAAATACTGTGAAAGTATCGAAACAGAGAAATACACACAGCGCATAATCAGAAACTGTGTCTTTGAAACAAGCCGTCAGGATCTCTGTCCATTTGTGATGTCACATATCTACAATATTTAGACCATTTCAAAGTTTTAAACATAAACATTCTAAATGTGTCCCAGTTTATTTCCGGTTGCAGTGTATATGAATGACATCAGCTGACAGGAAGTAAACATGAACCCAAGCCGTTGCCTAGCAACACAGTTCCGTTGCAATTCCATTGAAATGCACTAAAACAGAGCGTTTCAGACAGAGGGTAAAAACAGTCATGTTCAGGCAGACAGTTTGAGGAAAATAATGTATTTTTTGAACATTACAGCGTGTAAACATGTTCTAGTAGAAAAACAAAATACAAGTATGAACCTGAAAATGAGCACGATATGGGACCTTTAAGGAGAGTGAACCGACTACCTTCTTCAATGCATCTTCATTCTAAAACACATGAGTGCAGAACGGAGGAAAAAAAGATCATTAGAAGAAGACAAAGCGACCCACAGCCTCTGGATGCATCTAAAATCTGCTGTACGCTGGAGGAAGATCACTTTGATTGGCGTGCAGGGACTACATTCATTCATCATGGCTTTCATACACCGCCACAAGTGATTTTAAACCTAGCCATCCACCAACTTCATCTCCCAAACCCCCTGCTTTCCTCCGCTATAAATCATCATCTAGCCACAGGCCACTAGGCGAAGAGCAAGGTGACACTCCACCCTGAGACCAACACCGCTGGAGGTGGGAAGTAGAGAGAGATGGAGGAAAGGGCAGTAGGTTGAGAACAGGGAGGCGAGAGGGAGAGATAGTGTGAGTGTATCTATCTACTCGGCCGTCACAGTGGGAGGGAAATCTTTGATGTAAACTCTATTAGTATTTGGCGTGTACAGACACAGCTCAGACTTGAGTGAAACCTAGGGTGGTTCGCGGCACCTCAGAAAGAGTCGGTCCTGGCCGGAAATTCAACCACATAGAGAACCACAGCGCTCAGAAATGTCCAGTTGCTAGGCTCCGTACATGAATGAGAACTGGTGTAACAATATGAAATATGTTTCCTTTACCCGCTGGAGATATTATTTCTACGGTCTGCCTGGTCCTTGAAGAAATAGGTCAGAAACGACATTTTCTTTTATAGGTCTGTGTGCAGTTTGACGTTATGTTAAATAGTGAATAGCTTGTCTTAGCTCAGTTAATGAACTAGCAGCTCATCTCAGTCAAACACCATGTCAGACAAGGGTTTAATTAACTACACATTTTTATCTAGGTTTTTATAAAGTAGCTTAATAATAGATAAAGTTGCAATTAAAAAAGACGGTCATTCTCATATCTTTATAACCACCTGCTGGCAAGGTTCAGATTTATGGTACAGATCTGAGCGGGTTATCAATATTCTCATCTCTGCAAGAAAGTAAATTAACATTTTTATTCAGTATTTTCCCAAAAATATCAAACTATGTCACTTCATCTCTGAACATTTCCAAATTCACTAAAGCAGCTTCATTTATCTCACTTTTTTTTTTTCTCGTCTTGCTATGTTGCGACTTGAGGAAGTGAGATTTGAAACATGAAGAAACACATTCGTTCACAGGGATTTTCTAGCTTTAACGAAGTGTTGGCAACTAAAAAAAGCTCAGGAACTCCTCTGTTGAATCTTTAAATGTAGCGGAGAGCAGAAACGAGGATGGCAGAGAGAAAAGGACTGACGTAGGCAGTCCTCAGCAGAGCGTGAGGAGTGTACTGTGTGTGTTTGTGCCTTACACTACTGTGAAGCAGCTCTGTCTTTTTACTGTAGACTTTATTCCACTAGACAAATAAAACTTGTTTGTTTTTAATTCGTAAACTTTCACAAGGGACATCTCATTTTGATCTGCAATATATTCGCTTGTGAGGAGCAGCTTTTTATTTGCCTGTAACAATGATTTATCCAGCCTTCATGAATCAGCACTCAAATGTAATGTGCTCTTCCAAGTGGGAGCAGAAGGTTATGATAGCAGTTTAACAGGGAGTCGGCTCACTTAACCTGAACCGCATTGAGTCGTATTTCATGCAAGATGGTATAGACAGAAAATCAAATTTCATTTAATTAATCACCAGATGAAGTTTAATGACCCTTGTGCGTCGGAGTAGAGAAACCAATGTTACTCCCAGATACTGCACATTATCGCTTGCGTCACGTTTTCTCATTCAAACACACTGACGCCATTTACAATCTCGTATTTATCGCTTCTCAGCTGAAATGAAGCAGGCAGGCTGAATGTACTGTAATGGTATGAGATTGACCCAGCAGGCCCAGCGGGGAGGGTTCAGTACCACCAGAGCTGTTTTATGAAAGGGAAGCAGAGGAGGGTGAAGTTGGCCATTTATCAGCCCTCAATGGTAACGAGGCTGCCCTTGCAGTGTTATGAGAGAAGCACGACGGGAAGGAGAACAGAAAAGGTAATACAGGCCGCGCCTCCACTGCCATCACTTCTCTCTTCATATACAGCCGTAATGGCATGTGTGATTCAGTAGATATAGGTTGTTGCAGGTAGTGATTACATGCTGCCACAGGTTTTATGTCATATACTGTGTACTGCATAGAGATAATAAAGCCACAAGATCAGTATTATTATCAGCAGTAATCTTATTCTGGCAAACAACCACATCAATTCCCTGTGTTGATGCTGCCGCTGTTTTTTTCTCATTTAAGTGTTAAACAGATAGATGTGAGTTCCTTTGGTAAATAACAGCGGTGGGACCAAGTCATTGTTTTATAAGTCACAAGTTAGTCTCAAGTCTTTGTAGTCAAGTCCCAAGTCAAGTCCAAAGTCAAGACAGGCAAGTCCCAAATTAAATCCCAAGTCAAGTCCCAAGTCAAGACAGGCAAGTCCCATATCAATCCCAAATCAGTCCTAAACTTTCGAGTTTTGAGTCCTAAACAAGTCATAACGCGCTCTTCACCAGATGTAATTCCATTTGCATATCCGTCTGTAATTTTGGACCCGCACATTTTGCATACTGCAATTAGTTTTTTTGTTGATGACCGCATAGTTTTTGTACACAAACAAAATAATCTTTGGTATCATTTTTTCCAACTGGCGCTCAGTAACGTAACTTTAGTTCTTCATGGTTCTCTCCTGCAACTTCATTGGACGCTGTCCTATAGGTTCAAGGAATGCGGATCTCGGGAATTAAGTATTGGCTTGCTGGGAATGAATAGTGTTATTGTTGATTCAGGATACTAATTGATTCGTGGCGCACTTTTAAAATAAATACTTTTTAATCTTTGGGCTTGGGGGAAGGTATCAAGATTTTCAAGTCAAAAGGCTCAAGGTCAAGTGAAGTGGAGTCCAAGTCATGTGACTCGAGTTCACACCTCTGGTAAATAATACAAACACTCTGAGTTGATGACTCAGTCAAAGAGTACTCGGTTCTTATTTTAACTTTGTAACTCCTGTAACGTTAGCTGGCCAGATTTTATATGTGGACATATTCATGGCAGAAGCCGGTGCATGATTGGCTCCCTGAGGAGGGAATTAAAACTACCTCCTCTGAGAGAGTTCGACCACAGCGCTTCTCTGGTTCAAATGCAAATGACTCCATGTTGATTTTAATTTTTTTTTTCATCAAGGGAGGAAAGAAAGAGGCTGCTCTTTCCTTCCCCCCTGCAGCACTTCTGTGACACAGACTAACGCAGACACACAGACGCCATGTGAGCAGTGATTTCCTGATGTCAGCTACAGATGGCCTGTGCCATGCCAGATTAATAGCATGAAGAAGAAGCCATGCAGAGTCTGACGCTAAATGCCCAAGTTTACACAGAAACCAAAGTATGTTGTGCAGTTTTAAACTACATCAGAGTGATTGTTGGTAGCGCTACAAACAGTGTATAAAGTGCTCGTTCAGGTTGACTCATGTCCGTGACATGCATGCTTTGCTGCAGAATTGTGTGAAATGTTTTCTTTCCAGTGGGGGCTGTCTGTGTTGTGATGAAAGCGTCTGAAGATAACAAGAGAGAAATCGCTGAGAGATAGATGGATGGACGGACGGATGGTTGGATGGAGGAATAGGCGAATGCAGAAACCTTTTGTTGTTGTCAGTGCCAGCTCAGCATCAGCTCATGCACCAGTTTCTCCTCACACATCACTTGACAAGGGGGGAGAAATTAAGAGCAAGTCCTCATTTGCCCTCTATACAGTAACTGGATCACTTGTGTTAATAATATACGATACTTGTGTAGTGCTAATGCTGCTGTAGAGGTTAATGTCTGCCACATC
Source organism: Sebastes umbrosus (assembly GCF_015220745.1). NCBI lineage: Eukaryota > Metazoa > Chordata > Actinopteri > Perciformes > Sebastidae > Sebastes > Sebastes umbrosus. The sequence continues at coordinate 27,842,789 of NC_051275.1, forward strand.
AGAGGCCTCTCGTAGCACGCTCACTCACTCACACAACTCTAGTTAGATACATAAAGAGAACAAGGCTGCGGTGTCAGTGGGCTACCCAACACACACATTACACACATGTACACACCGACATAAACACACTCACACACACACATAGTCGCCTCTCTTGCTCCAGGCAGTTCTTCTGCTTGGCTTGCAGTGCTTGTCCTCTTGTTGGCTAAATGGCTCTGGGTAGCCTCTCCGGTTCACACTATGATAGCAACACTTAACTCTCCCTCCAGTCAGACTGGCATCGTCTACTGTTCAGCTGCGAGACCACTTACATTCTTTTTGATTCATTCAAAGACAACGGATGACATTACAGACAATTTCTCACGCTGTTTGCTTTGCAGATAAAGCTTTTTGCAGATGTGGAAATGTGGCACCTACCTACACACCCACAGATACACAAGCATGCACACACACTGGAGGATTGTTCTCCCATCTGTTGTAGCTTTTTGACAAATTTCACCAAAGGAAGTCACACTCATCCAACACTTGATCACACCCACTGTACTGCTGTTTGAGTGTATTCCAGCTCAAACTAATAACCAGGATTTTTTTTTTCTTTTACAATATTTAATAGGAGTTCTGATGATAAAGCTTAATAATTTCCTCAGCTGCAGAGTCTGCATCTTGGGGTTATATTGAATATTCTCGGGTGCATATTGAATCCATATATCCTGAGCGCAGTCTCGTAGGCCCTGCAGTGGTAGAATTAGAAATTTGCACTTTAAACTGCGAGTTGTCATCACTTTGTATGTGTTTAAAGTTTTAGTCCCACAGCTAGCAGATGCTGGAGTCTATTTGCAGCCCCGTCTCTTGCTGGTCTCCCAACACAGCAGAGATGATGTGTGAATTAGGCTTTCAACTGATCTTCAGTGGAAAACGCTTTTGTGAGGTGTAACACCACATGTTACACTAATAGAAAGCAGAGTATACATTATTATAAAGCACCAATAACTTCAAAGGGTAGGTTAGATAAACAATGAAGTGAATTAAGTTGAGAAAATTATTTCACGGATGTTCTTCGGGTTGGTTTTTTGATGCCTGGAGGAACGAGGCAGGAGGTTCAAACTAACTGCACGCACACTGTTGGTGGGAGCAGAGTCGACTCTGAGCTGCTTGTCTTGAGTAATTGGTGAACTAATCAGGCATGTCTGTAATAGAATTTTAAATGTGGAAGAGGTCGTTTTCAGAATATTTTGGATCTGTTTTGCATAATTATACTCTGACAATAAAACCAAGAGCGAAAGGGGGGCTTGGATTTGTTGCTGGATATTAACATCTGCCTGTTGAATGGAGAGTTTTGACTGAATGCTGTGCAACGAAGGATGTTTTCCCATCATGTATTTAAATTTTGGGCTGTCAATTTTATAATCATTCTATAATCTTATAATTAGGGCTGCAACTAACGATTATTGTCATTGTTGAGTAGTTGTTTGGTCTACAAAATGTCAGTGAAAAATGTTTCCCAAAGCCCAAAATGACGTCTTCAAATGTCTTGTTTTGTCCACAACTCAAAGATATTCAGTTTAGAGAAAGAACATTTTCACATTTAAGAATTGGACTCAAAGAACTTTTAATTTTTTCTTGAAAAAAAACAAAACAAAACTCAAACCGATTAATCGATTATCAAAATAGTTGCCGATTAATTTAGCAGTTGACAACTAATCGATTAATTGTTGCAGCTCTACAGTCAGTTTGTTTACCACATATCTTAAACTGACGTATGATGCAAATTCACACAAAATATATAACATCATTATGTTTTAATGATGTAATTATTATGGTATTTTAAGCAAGTCCATAAAAGTCCATGAAAATATCACAGTTTTTTGTTTATTTTAGTTGCTGTTTTTCTCATGGCGGGTCAAAAGGAAATCGTAGTCATCAAAATCCTAGACATTATATGATATTATGGCATGATTATAATGAGAAATACAAATCATTCCCATGTGTGTCCAGCTGAAAGAGGCTTGGCCTCCTCCCGGCCACCCTGTGGTCGGACCGCCCTGCAGTGTGACTTTGGTGCTCTGCTCTACAGTGTTTTATCCTGTCCTGTTGGATGTTCTGGCAGTGTGGCTTTACAGGTTGTGACCTAACCCAGCTGTTCACCGGCTCTGTCATGCTCTGTGTGTCTGTGTCGACCTGGCTGAGCAGCCGCCTGCTCCGCCTTCTGCCGTGCACAGTGTGATGTCGAGCCTGCAGCGGGTCACTCGGCCCATCGATCTGCTCATATTCACACCTGACCACGTCTCTGCAGCTATCTCTTGTTTCACCTGCTGAGTCCTTATCATCACAGTCGAGCATCTCTTCATCCTCCTCCCCTTCCTATTTCGTTTCTATGTCCACCCAGCTGGCCATAGAATGTGTAAAATATAACCAGGTTCTGGTCTGATAAGGCTAAGCTCACAGGTAAATCTACAAAGATCTACAAATCTAACTCTATTATGTATATTTCGCTGCATTAGTAGTAGTAGTTTGATCAACTGTAGGGCTGGATTTCTTTGGATGTTTTTGATATTTTTTGAAAAAATTCTTTGATTTGGTATCGATCGCAAAACAATAATTTGAGAAATACAAGCATGTTTTTCTATAAAACCATTTCTTCATTTAAGGGTTCGCTGTAGTCAACACGAAAAGTACTACTCAGCAGAGAGCCCCAAACTTTATGTACAATAAGTGCAATACTAAATTGCTGGAGTGCCCCTTTAACAAAATGTGCCAAAGTTCTTACAGTAAATGTGATCGAAACACAAGCAGCCATGCAATAACTTTGCTAAATAAGATATTTAAGATCAAAGATGTCAATTCTGACCACATATTGAAACCAGCTTTTTGTATTTGACCGTGTTTTTATATTCTGTGTGGTGCTATGGGCACAGAGGCATGGTTCAATACTCAGCCCTAATTAACAATGTTTTTTTCACACTATTTAATCATTTGTTGGAGTTGGATTTGATTATTTATTGACATTGCTACTGTACCACTTACAAGTGTTTATAACTCCTAATGGATTAACTCATTTTAAAAAGCACTCTGTTTGTTTTGTTCAAGGGTTTAGCTAAGTGATTGTGGCTCATTGGTTAAATATATGATTTAATTTAACATGTAAATACTGAGGAGATCGTTTTTCGCAAAGTGTCTGGAACCGTAACAGTGGCTTCTTTGTTTAGATTAGTTGTATATTTGTGGTTAAGATCAGCGCTTTATGTCTGCAGTTGCATGAGATGAATGCAGAAGAAACAAATGTTGAAACTACGCAGACTGAAGAATATGAAAGATGAACACAGGTCATAAATAAGCTCTACTTGACATTTATCTTACTGTAAAGACATCGCACCAGCTTTATCGGGATTTTATCCCTCTTTGCATGTCTTTAGTCAGCGGCATATGATTCACCATCAATGGCACTGGAGTCTTATCACCTATCAGCACCTCACATCTGACTTAATGATATCTTGAGAGACACCTCAAGACGACGGTACTATTTTTACACGACAGCAGCTGTGGCATTTGAATGACGGAGGAAATTGTGTCAACGGTTATTTTGAGAGTTTTACGCACAAGACCAGGCCATATAAACCAACTTATCTCTGTGCTGATATGTGTGTATGTGTGTGAGGGAGATTTGTAAAAGAGAAGGTGAGAGAGGCATCTTTGACCCCAGTGAAAGTGAGGAGGGGATCAAGTTGCCGGTGCCGCTAAGTGAAGTGGCTATTCCAAGACACGGTGTATAGTTTCATCTTTGTCATGTTGAAATACCAAGCTAGGGCCTGGTCCGTCTGTCTGTCTTTCAAAGACGATGTGCTAATTCGGAACCGTTTCCCAGACGTCTCCACATACCGCTGGATTCATGTGCCGAGAAGTCTCCTTCTGGGTCTCGGCCTCCAGCGGAGGTGTGGAGGGACAGCGAGTGTGGGTGTTTGTTGTGAGATTGAGTGGTTCGCACACATCCCCTACCAGGAAATTGCACTTGTGTCGACTATTATGCGTCAAGGTGATCTCTCTGCCTAATTTTGGAGTGTATTATAATCACTGCAGCTATATGTTATATCTAGCTGCTCTGGTGGTCCGGCTGTAATTAGCCTCTAATAGCATAAGCCATGTCCATTACCTGATATCGCTAAAGATCTACTGCACCTCAGGGCCAAAGAAAGCATCTTTTATCATTCTCATCTTATCTGTCCCTTGAATAACATTTCCACTGGCATACCATTACTTCGAGACCTACTAATTGCATCCTTAAAGCTCGTTTCGCGAGGCGTATTCTCTGTGAAAGCAGTTTTCATAAGACGTAACCTACTGTAGATAATCAAATATAATCAAAATACTATTTAAAGACCTCTAATTTTTTCAGTAATGTAGCCAACATGTTTTATAAATGTCCTATAATATGCAGAACACCAACACCAGAGGACACATTCCTCGTGAGCACGCCTAACGAGCCGAAGGAACTAACGGGCCAAAATAATTAGTCTTCACCGGCGATCACCGCGCTCGTTAATCAGCTTACAGTGAACCGTGAATACATAAATAGCTTTCATACTAGTCCTAAATCCACAGAACATTACAAGTATGTAATTACCAGCCGGATTACACAGAATATATGAGTCGTTACTAACCGCATGGTAATTCAGAATCTATTTCCATTGCAATCATTTAGAGCTTATGCCAAAGCATGAGAGCACTTGAATGCAATCAATCAAAGGGGAACGCAATAAATCAGCAGTATTCAAGCTTCAGACAGTTTAGCGAGCAGTCAGGGTTACTGAGGATTGATGAGGGCTGTACTGTATACGGTGTGTGAATATCTTACAGGTTAAGCATCTGTGCATATATGTAAACAACTCCACATACTGTAAAGGTTCACAGCTGCAGGCAGTGGTGAGATGATAATAGCCTGTGTAATTTATTCCTGCTGTGGGCCAAATATGTTTTCTTTGTGATATGATTTATGACAGAAGTTCACCTGCTCAATACTGCTCGGTTCCAACCGAGTTCACACACACACACAATATCTCTCTCTCCCTCCGGTTTTCAGGCTGTGGTAGGTGTGAGTTAACTTATTTGCATGATTTGCATGATGCCTCTTAACTGCTTTTCTCGCTGCATATAGATGCGTAGATCAGATGTGGTCTTCCCACATGTGTGTGGCGGATACAGTCATTCTGAATAATCTACTCGCCTGTGTGTTTGTGAATATATTGTGTGTGTGTGTTTGTGTGCTCTTTTAAATAGAGAGTTAACTGATATTATGCATGTCACGTCACAGCCAATTAAGCCCCTGCTTACTGGAGCCCCTTTAAGTGTGATTTTTCACAGGAGCGAGTGTGATATCTCAAGGATCGGATGGAAATTACACCAACTCTATATTCAGAGACTGAACCAGGCTCCCTAAATCCCCTCATCTAAACCAGCCTCTCTAGGTTACCCGCCTAATGAATGCGATTTAATTCTGGCTTACTTGCAATTTGTGTTTCGAGCAGTTACATTCTGGTGAGAGAAAACTGAAAACATCTGTTCGGTTTTCTGTCAATTAATCAAGAAATGGATTAAAGTTTAAGGACCAGTAATAAAAAATATACACAGCGAATTTTGGAGATATGCAGTTACCATTTTCCTCATTAAATTAACAAAATTATAAAGAACAAAAACCATTGTCCTGTATTTTTCCCCCTACGTTCCTATCGTTAGTATATAATAGCTTGAAGACTATATAGCTCTCACTTCTTTTACATCCTCACAGTACTGTATCTAATTGCTTGTCTCTGGGCAGACCCCTCATGTCTCCATACTTGGCCTTGAATCTAACCCTGTGTTATCATAGCTAGGTGTTTATGATTCTTCCTGGGAGCTATCGTGGGATGTGTTTGAAGCTGTGTATGATTCAAACCTCCGCTGGGTTGAAAACGATCCTTGGACAGGCTTATGGCTGAGCTGCAGCCTCTCTGGGATTCATGTGTGAAACCGAGTGTGTGATGGAGAGAGAGCTGCAAAGTGGAAACTGACTGTCAGTTTTTATATTTAGATGGCAAGTTTGTTAACAATCTCCCCTCAGTGTCTCTCACTCTCCCCTATTTGGTTCGTTTTAATGTCCCACCAGAGACATTAGATGGCAAACAGATGAATGGACTCGACACTGTTTATTTTACCAGCTTGTGTTTTTATCCCAAATGATGTGCCCTGCTCTTTTTATTCCTTTAGAACATCTATTGTTAACATCATTCAAAACAAGGACTGAGACATTTCCCAGCAGCTTGAATTAGAATTTGCTTTGTCTTTTTATAACAAGGTGAAAATGTACCTGTCATGTTTCTTTCCTTCTACTTTTTAATTGTGGCATATTTGGCAGGAAACAGTGTTTTTATAACACATAGTGCTTTAAATAATTCCGCTCGTCTGGAAGCTGTGCATTTTCCTTGGCTGCAGAGTTGATGTCTAGACGTGAACTATCACCCAGCTGTGTCCGCTAACCCACACATGTGTGCGTCTTATTTTTGTGTGAGCTTTTCCATCTGTGTGTCCCAGCGCTTGTGAGTGTGTCTCTGAGTTTACAAGGCGTAACCTTGTCAAATAGGGCCGCATCATGTGCTGATCATCCCCCCGTCTGTCCCCAGGGCAACTGTCTCTCTCTCCCCAGCACTTTGTAAAGGCCTCTCTGTCTTCACTATTAATTTGGTTAAGGGAGATGTCTTTGGATTCCTCTAACTTCGTAAAGGTCTTCTAGGACTGCTGCAGTTTGAAATTAGTTCCCACTGATGCTATAGCTGTTGTAAGGCAAAGCATCTGACAGGTGATTAGATACGTAGATTTGCTGTGACGAGCAGGTTACAAGTAAGATATCAGTCACTTTGTGTTTCATGGGAACATTCTCACATACTGGAATAGGAGAGTCATATGATTTGGCTTCAACAGTCACTGCTTTTCTCGCACATTTCTGTTTTTGTTACACAACAGCCAACTGCTTCCCCAGACACACAGGTTGGCAAAGGGACACTCTTATTGTGCAGTTGTCTTTTTTTTTAACACGTCCTCATACCTACACGACAACGACAAAATCAGTTGTTTGCCAATGACGACAAAAACGACATATATGACTGTTCTATTTAACGTTGTGACACCATGTGACACGAACAGCGGTCTCCTGGTTGACAGTCCTGTGTTTGTTTGACCCATCAATCCACACCGACCTCCTTCATACGCAGACTTTGCTGTTCTTTATACTATATATACGTCACCTGACTTCCTCCTTTGCTCCCGTCATAATCACTACGGCCACTAGAGGTCGTCGCCTATGCGGGCACCTAGAATTTCCTCTCCCTCCGGGATTGATGGGGCCCGGGCCGATCAATGACGGGTACGTGCTGGGACTTTAGCCTAAAAGAAAATCCCCCGGGATGACGTAGTGAACGCGGGGCCGACTCGTAACACCCCTATGGCGCCGTATGTGGAAACCAGTTGCAATGGTTTATCTATCATCCAGGTGGAACAGTGATTGTCAAAGCTGAAGTGGTTGTAACCTACTGCACCTAAAATCAGCTGTTCTGTTCTTATTATATTTGATGTGTATGAGAAAGTGTGCTTCCCAAACAAAGCATACTTGTAATGATTATTATCATGGTCATATCATGATGATCAGGTCATGAAAATATTAAGCAACACATGTAAATATGGGTTGTAATAAGCTGCTCGCACAAGGCAGATTTTTCGGTGAGCACGGTTTGCTTTTTTGTTGTGGTGGTCATTTATTTTTCAAAGGTAAGACATTTATGAATGTAGAATAAGTCAAATGTGTATTTAGGTTTTAAGGTATCCCTTTATACATTACTTCTAATGTGCATTCCCTATTCGACCCACTTTATAACATCTGAGGTTCATGACTCTTGACCTTTTCATAATGATAATACACGCTGTCCTTAATGCAACCCATAAAGGTGCCAATTATCCATGCTGTAGAAATTAAGACCCCAGACAGCCCTTAAACATTAGCCCAAGTTAAGCAACACAGAGATACTGTATCTCCTCGTGCTTCCCAACCCCCATCTCTGCCTTTTATCTTTAGTGCAGCTTGTTCTTTGTATGAAGAAAAAAAAAATCTGCATCACCCCGAGCAGAATCTCAGAGAATTGGTTAATACTAATTGATATTCTAAACTTGCCTGTCCCCCCTGAGGCGATCCCGTCTCTATTAAACGATACAGGACAACACACAGAACTTCATTTCTTGTCGATCTAAGCAAAAAATTTGAGCGCACCACCGTGAAGAGTGAGTAGTTCCTAGAGGACGAGCTCCCGATGAGAGAAGATTTTTCTCTCTTTGATTCTGTTTTTTTATCAGAGGCAGAGTTGGGATGATATTCACAGCAAGCGTATGCTCGGCATTCTTAGATGACGTTTCCCTGCTGTTGTAATATTGCAATTGTATTATATCTCGGCTCATATTAGATAGTGTATGCATGATATAAAAAGGGCAATCTCTTTTCTTTCTTTCTCATTATGCTCAACGCCATTTCCCATAATCTTTGTCATGTGGAATACATTACGGACTGAATGATAACCGCTGACAAAGTGGTGCAACAACAGACAGACACACTTGTCACATCTGCATAGCGCGGACTGCTCCCTGAGCCACTTCTCTCGCCTGACACTTGCATTAAAATGGCTACATGTGCTTCAACTAAGCATGCTGATTTCCTGAGTGTGTGATTAACCGGCTTTGCTCCTTGCCAGAAAATGCCAGCCATAGAAACTGTAATTGCCATCGAATAAACATATAACACGCTGCGCGGGGGGATAAAATTACCTTGTCTCTTGGCATTGTGCCTCCTTCCTTCCTCCTCCTCAGTACCTCCATCCCTCCCTTCATCTCCTTTCCTGGGCCCAAAGCTAACACCGTCTTTCTAGGCCTATCCCCAAGACAAGATGTGGGTACGAGTTTCAACCAAGGTCACCCATTCATTTTCCAGCCTGTGACAGTTCTGTGGTACAGATATGGGTCAAAACTCTCAGAGTGTAGCCGTACTCCCCCTTTTTTCTCCCTGACCCTCCACTAAAGGGCTTTAGGAGGAGAAGAAGGGAGACTAAAATTATTTTACATACAGTATATAGTCACCATTTCTTCTGCGACGTCTCAGTGGATTTCCAGTATAAATTTAGACTGTCCTGCGCCCCACCAACATTAAGTGCTGAGAGGAATTCGCAATGATCTTTCATTGATTCTGCAGCGCCATATGGAGGCCCATTAAATTGATCTCGGTGGCAGCAACGAGAGCAACAGCACGCTCCAAGCTACTAGATTTCCTCTGTGTCACTGTCACCCCTCACAGGTCTGTATTTCACAGGTGAAGGATGCCACATAGTAACCGGACTGATTGGTTTTCTCATTATTTGTTCGTCTAGAACACAGACAGCTAAGTAATCACGACTTCATTAGGAGTAGTCCCCACATGGGACCAATGGGAATAGTAATGAGAAAACAGCGAGGCAGAGATGCACTTCTGGTGCCATTTACAGCACTTGCTACTGTATATATAGCACAAAACATATACTTCAGCTATCTTCATATTGTACTGAAGGTTCCCATTAGACAGGCTCCAGCAGAGAGGAGCATCTCAGCCAAGATTTCTTTATTTTTTCTCAGTGGAGAGTGGTGAATGGTGATAATGTTGGCCGTCAAACACAGTAATACTGTCCTGGTTTTATTCCCATTGTCTCACTTACTGTATGATGAATATACAGTACAATAGCCAGCATAGACAGTTCCTTTGCCAGCCTGTGTCTTCCCTCAACAGTGAAGCCAGCTCTTTGTTTAATGACAGTATATTATCGCTGCTATTAAAAGTCCCCACTGTAATTCTTCTTCAATCCCTAATAATCTAATACAATCTTATCCAGATGATGCAAATATTTCCATCAAGGGCCCCATATGACTTTTTCTTCATCATTCATTCCAAGGTTAGCGCTGAAATTAGCTTCTAGGGCTGCCAATGCCCTGTGCAATATGTGTCAGGAAAGAAACGTGTGTGAATTAAACATATATTGAAATATGGATGTGACAAGACAGATATACATTGCTCCCTCCCCCTCGTAAGAAATATCAGAAGATCAAGACATTTTTCATTTCTGGGAAAGTGGGGGGAGGTGAAGTGATTTATTTGAGAAATCGACGGCTCTTCAAATATCGTTAAAGATGAACGCATGAATCATTCATAATGTGAGCCTCTCTGAGCATGATGGGTGCCTCATCTCTCTCTCTCTGTCATTAATTCACTCCTATTTGCTCCCCCACATATTCTCTAGATTTTCAAGTCTGCCCACACACTCACTAAAGGAGGCAATCTCATTTTCCTCCACCTTTTCTATTTTATTTTCAATTTTTTTTTAAATGTTCTCTATCCGATATCTAGAGCATTGATAGCATCAAATCAACTATTTGCTATGTAAAGACATAGAGGAGTAATGTCTACCTGAGCAGAGAGTAAATGAATGTCACTCTCCCTCTGTGTGTGTTGTAATCGTCCGTCACCATGAGGTCCGTGCAGAGGCAATAGAAATGCTCTTAATCTCGCATTCACAACCTTTAAAATTAAATTTGAATAATTTAAATGTGAATTTAATTTTGCTAAGAAATCATATATCAATCAAGATATTCAGCAGAGAATGTTCTCTCTGCTGGGAACTCCTAAATGGTTGATATAGCTGTGGATGTTGCTGAATGTCTTTGGGAAAGGGGCAACCCATCAGAGAAACCCTATCAAGGTCCTGACCTGGACAAAGTTGGCTCCTGCCCCTTTTGAGTTCAGTATTTAACCCACATTGTCCTATTTCTGGAGTGTCATGTTGTCCACAATGCAGATTACAGAATGTAACAGGTGATACCTGGACATCCTTGTGTACAAGCCTACCTCCTTCACATGATAGTCCCAGATTTCTACAATATTCACGTGTACAGTAGGTGCCTGAATGAACTGCGAATGTTCTCAAACTAGACATTTTCAATTTTATAGTCTGATGGTTTTTCGTGACTCTTTAATTGTCTCTATTTGATTTGTCGCTTATACATGGCTGTGTGGTTGCCTCACTCTAATTGTTTTATTTTTTTTGTTCTCAGGTCTCAATGAGACTACCTGACAAGCCTTAAATAAAGTTAGTAAAATAATCACCACCCAAACAATTAAATGAGAGCAGTAGAGCAGAGAATTCAAGAATCAAGAATCAAGTTTGTCTCAACTTTCACAAAAAGATCAATAAGCAGTCAATGCATTTATCCAATATATTTAATGAATATATTCAAAAGTCTCTATTAAAGGAACAGTGTTTAACATTTAGGGGAACTGTTGGCAGAATTGGAATAAAATATGAATAAGTATGTTTTCTTTAATGTATAATCATCTGCAATGAAGAAGCACGTTTTCGTTACCTTAGAATGAGCCGTTTATATCTACATCTACATAGGGCCATTCTTTGTTTTTGAACATTTTTTCGTTGGCCTCCGTACATCTCCTACACGCTTGGCACACATTTGAAGTAACAGTTGGTTGCAATCTGCAACCTCACCACAAGATGCCACCAAATCCTACACACTGCACCTTTAAAAGGAAGATAAAACTAAAGCCATGTGTGTTGGAGGATAATACTACAATTCAAATCAAAGAATACTCAAGTGTCATAAACTCAGAGATACACAAATCAAATCATTCACCATATACAGTATAATTCAAAACAAAACTCTTCATTACAGTTGTAAACGAATGAGCAATGTTATATAAAGGTTTGATTTCTGAGATGGTTAACTGGAAATTTCCATCTGCCCGAGTAAAGCAACAAAAAACCGACTGTGTTATTTCAGATTTTGCCCCCCCCACTGGGGAACCATTGACGTCACATGTATGAAAGAAAGTATTACTGATTGGACCCCCAGCTGAGTCATTACCACCTCTTTCAGGCCAGTATGTATGAAAAGCAGAATAGAAGTTGTGTCATTGTATGTAAGTTGATTCTTGTTTGCTTGTGGAAGTGCATGTACAATGTGAGAGAGAGAGAGAAATGTAGAGGGGAGAGATTGGTAGAAAAGACAAACCAGCACAGCCAGTGATGCAGACAGAAAGCGACAGAAACGAGAAAATGACATCTCTCACTGAAATGGAATCTGTAATAGTTCTGTTGGGGAAATCCTCTGGAGGTTTTTGGAGTAAAAGCGCAGAAAGCTCTGAGATGGACTTCTATGTGCTAGTTTTATGAGCAGCACTGACTGAGGAGAGACATTGCTGCAAATGCACGTGAATATTTGACTTCTATCACCAACGTCACTCCTACTTTCCCTTAGAGAGGAACTAATGGTGACCCTTGTATTTATTTTTTATTCTCGTGATGTAGAAATGAAATCCTCTCGGGATCATCTGTGTCGAGTGCAATGAGACATTCAAGTACTTTTTCTGCAACAGAAAAAAAAGTATTCTGAGGATTTGTCCCTTGCTCTCTGCATCATCCCTAGATCTTCTCAGAGGATAGTGCACCGCGCCAGATCGGTGTTGCATGATTCACTATATGGATAAACTTAATCCCTTTTTTTCCATATGTTGTAAGGCTGCAGTATGAAACTATATATTGTCCTCTCAATCTGTTTCCCCCCGTATCTTCTGTGTGTCGAACGCAGAGAGCACAGTGCAACATAACATTGATTTATATAAATGAGATTAGGCATGCAATATTTACTGTATCTCTCAAAGCCTATCCTGGCGTACCACTGTGTAGCACAGCTCTACAACCCGTATGTGTTGGTGGAGTTAACTTCAACGTCTCATTAATACTCAAACACATTAACAAGCTCTCTCCATCTTTACGTTAATTTAATGTGAATGATGTAAGATGTAAAAAGGGTCACAAAAGTGCTCAGTGCTCATATACTACATTCTGGTAGTGACGTAGAATAAAAAGTGAGAAAGACTCCTTTTGGTGGACGGGTCCAACAAACACAGGATTTTCCACCACGAGACCAGTGTTCGTATCTCAAAGTCTTTATTTTGAAGTTGTATTAGTGACGTTTTGATGTGTTTTCCTTTCTTTTACGTTTGTTTCTGTACGTGTTTTACTTCGTTTATGTACTTATTTTAAGCCAAACCATGATGTTTTTCCTAAACCTAACTAAGTGATTTTGTTGCGTGGCGTACAAATGACACGCGAAAAGGCTAAAATGTCCTTGTAATGTTGTGTTATTTAAACGCCTTCACATGAGATCGGGTTGATAAAAACACATCTTCCATCGCAATGGATAATGTCTTCCACATCCATGTACTTTGACACAAAAAAGTCAGCAGATACTGTTAGGTTCAGGGTTGAAACTTTAGTTTGTTTGTTGCATTTGCTGTGTTTATGTGTGTGTGCGTGTGTGTGCTTCCTCCATCACCTGAAGGCAGAAGGTTTATTAGAGCAGCTGGAGTCTGAACGCCCTCTGATGTGGCACTAAACTTTAAATTACAGACTTTCTCTCTCTCTCTCTCTCTCTCTCTGTGTGTGTGTGTGTGTGTGTTTTGGTGGGGGTCTACGCATGTACTGCCACACATGCGGATTAAGCACATGTGAGCTCTAACCTGCATATGTGTGGCATTACACTATAATCTATATCTGTATTTTTAAAATTTTGGCCTGTGCATGTGTATTTGTGTGTGTGTGTTTTGTATGTGTGTGTGTGTGTGTGTTTCCACCCACGCGGTCCAGGTGGCACAAGGAGGCATCCCTTCCGGCTTCCACTTTTGAACACACATACACAATGAGGCACACTCCGGTGGATGACTGCACGTTTCTACGGATGATTAGATTACGTAAGAAAACACTGCCGAGCCCTAATAGTTGGTAAACCCAGATTACGCAGGATTATCATCCCTTTTGCTCCGCCTCTGTTCTCCCTCTGTGTGTATGAGTGTTTGTGTGTGTGTGTGTGTGTGTCGGTGTATGGGGAGAGTGGATGACGAGGGATGAAACAGGAGGAGGAGGATGGGGGAAAGGGGCGATGTGTGTGGGGTTGGGTTGGGTGGGGCAGAGGGGGGTTGAATGATGTCGCAAACACCAGAGCCAGATGGGACAGAACCCCTAAGCAGCTTAGAGTCACAGTAATCACGCAGGCTAAGTTGCCATCAATGGTGTATGTGCATGTTTTTGTGTGTGTGTGTGAGTTGCATGCATGTAGACGTGCGTCTGTGCATGCGCAGTCTATCTCATGCATTAAACTTGGGCTGCGCAGACGCCTGCTCGTGTACGAACGCTGACATGAGAGAATGTGAGAAAGAGAGTGAATAAGAGATGGAGCAATCATTCTCATACAATGAAGATATCAGAGGAGACAGGGAGAGAGTGGGAGAGCGGAGCTGCAAGTGGAGAGAGTGTGTAGGAAGAGATAATGGAGACGAGCAGGTCAAAAAGGTGGTATTATTTCGTCCCCGTGCCAATGAGATATTACAGAAACAATGGAGTGGGAAATTACACTGTGTATGTCACGCTACACGGATATCGGCCTCAGGGGATCGGGAATCAATAACCCTCTGTCAATAGCAATCAGCTTTGAATTTCTCTATCAAATTGATCGCTGAGGGTCAAAAAAACAAAAGTAATATCCACTGATTTTCATGCATTATGCAGAAGTCTCAGGGAAAACATTATAATACAGCAAGAGGCTCTAAAATATGCATATGTATGATACATAAACGCATAAAGAGCACTCGTGTCTTTTCAAAGCATTTCTGTTGTGTTCTTCCCCCGAACAGTGAGAGAAGAGATGGCTTTAAAACTACGGGAAAAAAAAGAGAAAGCAAACTGTAAAACCCAGGAGAGAAGCTTGCATGAATGTATTTACCTACATGAATATTCAATAATGGGGCTGCAGCACTTCACAAAGGGAAGTAATCACTGATTTATTTATTAGTGTTTTTGACATGCTATGCAATTATGCCTCCGCAGGCAGGCTGTTGGGCTGCTCCCTGCCCAAAGCTGTGTGTATGTGTGTCTGTGTGTGTGTGTGTGTGTGTGTGTGATGAGTTTAAAACTCTAATATTGATTTAAATGGATCAATAGTGATGATTGTTCTGGTGGAGGCCTAATAACAGTGATCAATGAATGACGGATAAATGACACGCTGTGGAAATTACTCGCATTGTTTCATTTTTTGGCACCAAACCTCTCCAGAGGAATCAGTCATTGTTCATTTGTGAGCGTCTTTGTTCCAATGATTATCACTCAAATGCTAAAATCAGATGCTGCTCTCACTCTCTTAACTCTCACATCACCTTACTTTTCTTTCCCCCTTCTTCTTCTTCTTCTCTCTCTTCCTCTCCCCTCCCCTCAAGAGAAGAGGGAGATGACAGCTAGCCCCACTCTCCGCTCATTGAACATTCAGCTTTGCTTTTGATGGAATTAATTTGAATGTAAATGATGCTGTGATGGAAAAGCTTTCATTGGCCCCAGCGCAAAAAACTTCACACAGCGCTACCTCCCGCGCTACCCCCTGATGTCTCCGTCCACCGAGAGGGAGAGAAAAACAACAAAGCGCTCCAACAATATGGAGCTATTACTTTCTCCGAAGCCATTAGCAGCTGTGGAACATAATGAAATTACGTTGTCACTCAGCGGATTTAGTCAATGATTTGATCAATAAACGTCTTAATTCTTAATTTGTCATTTTTACTGTACGCCAACAGGGACATTTGTGTCATTATAGCTCTTAAGGGAAAGGGTGGGATCAAACAACGCAGCATGTTTTTTGCCAATGAAATGGCAATTTACACTTTTAGATTTAACTCTATAGGGAAATGTACAATTTAACGCAAATGAGACGAGAAGGCAACAAGACAGAGGATAAGATTAAAAGAGCAAAGAGTATGAAAGGAGGCAAAATGAAAATTGGAATAACAGGACTGGACTCACTGTGAAATAATGCATCATTATCATTAATATATTCCTTTGGGGTGACTTCTTGTCTGTATACAAACAAAACAAGAGAAAGAACTGCATATCTGGTCAAAAATGTAGGCAAGCTGGTGCTCAATGCAGGACAGCTCTCTGAATAAATGATGTTACAGGTGGAGATACTTGCCCACAGTGTGGAAATGTGTCCTCAATTCCAAAATGCAGAGGCACCTTGTTTGCATGCATAAAAGGATATTTTTGCATTTTCATGTGTTTGTATTATTTTGACAATTCAAAAGCATGGACAAACAGGTCAAGTCCAGGATACATGGAGAGCACCTCACCAAGGTGAACATTTTAAGAGTAGCCCATGTTTTAGTTTAGATTTTTTTCCCCCCTGCATTATGGAGTGCTTCTATTTTTATTGATGTAGTGTAAGTGGGGAGCCGTGTAGTGCGAGAGACATGTTACCACAAAATACCCTCTGTCTCTGTGACCTTCTGTTTAGCCGCCTTCCCTTTTATTTCTCTCTTCCTTCACTCATCTTCATGTCATGTGGGCATGTCTGTTGCTCAGAGGTAGAGCAGCTCGTCCACCAATCGGAAGGTCGGCGGGTTCGATCCCCGGCTCCACCGGTCCACATGTTGAAGTGTCCTTGGGCAAGATAGTGAACCCCAAATTGCTCCTGAAGGCTGTGCCATCGGTGTCTGAATTTGGATTAGATCCTGATGGGCAGGTTGCATGGCAGCCTCTTCCATCAGTGTATGAATGTGTGTGTGTGAATGGGTGAATGCAGACATGTAGTGTAAAATGCTTTGAGTGTCCAGAAGACCTAGAAAGGTGCTATATAAATGCAAGTCCATTTATCATTCATGTCACTGTCACAAAAACGTTCCCTATCCTCCCACCCTCATCCATCTGCTGCAAATACTAATAAAGCAAGTAATCAAATTGACATAACGTGATTCAGATTGTTTTCCGATAAACTGAAGGATTAACTCTTCCTTTGTGGGATGAGGGATTTATCTCACTTCTTAAAGGACCAATATGTAATATATTTACTATAATAAATCATAAAATGACCATGATATGTCATCAGAGATTAAGGAAACATGCTAGATTGAAATACTGGCTTCCCTGACAGCAATTTCCATTCTGGTCCGGAAAGTCTGTTTTTGTTTTGGCCGGTGTGATCCCGTTCACTGCCCATTTCAACATCCCGTTGTCACTTATGAAACAAATTGGCACGCAAGCACAGCCTTCTGCAGCCATGGAAGCAAGCAAAACCAACTGGATCAACAGAGATAACGTTAGCGTTAGATTCTACACAACCTGAAAAACCTCGGCACATCTCTTTGTGGTTCGTGTGCAGCTGGGTTATCAAGGCAGCGAGTATTTGAGACACACGGCTGCTGAAGTGATTCAGACTACTGCTGCTGGCCAGAGGCTAACACCGTGATGCTAACACACGCTTACTGCTATCAGTCACACCAGAGGAGCGACATATTGCTCCTTTAAGGTAAATAAAACACTAAACTCTATGTTGAACTCAGCTCATGGTAAAAAGAAATCACGTTTTGGAGATGCATGGTTTTCACAGGAGAAGCACCAATGCAAGACACAGATGTAAGACATAGTTGCTAGAATAAAAATACAAATATTTGAAAATACAATGTCAAAACCAACAAAAATGTTGAAAGAGAGGTTGAGAAAAAAAGAGAGTGCAGGCCACAATAATTGGATCCATGCATTTATCCACTTCTCAGTCTATGTTAGACCCATTTAACGTCCTATAGATCCACAATTTATATCTGGCAACATCTGCACTCCACCCCTCTCCCACTAATCACTGAGTTTTATTAGGCAGCTCCGGCCTCCTTTGTGTTCAGAGGTCTAAAACGGCCACATAGACCATTCCACGTCTTTTACACCGCCATTGATTTCCAGTATCCTCCCAATGTGAGCGTTCGGCCCGCTCACCCCAAGCATCATACATCACCCGGCATTAAGGCTTCACCTTTTATATCTCTGCCCTTATATCATCATATCCCTCACAGACACCTCTGCCTTTACGGCTTCCTCAGCCCCGCTGATTTCAAACTGATGCCTCTCTGAATTGCACACTTATCATCCCTTGTGAGGAAGACAGTTACATTTTTGAAGATATTCCTCAGTATGGGAAAAGGTTTTTTAAAGATTTATCAGCCTTTTCAATGATTCGAGCATCCGCCTTCCTTGAATCCTCCTCTTTCAACTAACACGGCCTGGGCGTAGATGTGTGAATCAGTCAAGATGTCACTTTGATGTTTTGCAAATCCTGCTCCTCTCTTTTGACTCTCCTTATGGAGGTATAAGAATCTCATAATATCTTTTGGAAATCATATGCGTTCGCTGTTCTCTCCGGGGCTCTTTGAGACAGGAATAGACTGATGAAGTGTGTGACTGCCTCCACAGTAATTATGTGATGAATGCGTTCATTCTGTGTGTAGCCCCGAGCAGTGAATAGCTCAACTGATTATTGAGGGGTGTGTTCTTTGAGTGTGTGTGTATGTATATGTGTGTGCGTGTGTGTGTGTGTGCATGAGAATAGATAGGCCCAAACAAAGAATCTCATAGAAAGAGGACAGCGTGCATGTTATTAACTCTCCGCGACTCTGCTGAACTTGCACCCAAATCTGATGCATCAATGAATGAATGAATCATAGCAGGTTCACACATGTCAAAATTGTAAATAACCTCCTGGCGCTCCTTGTGAAAGTCTTGGCGGGCCATTTAGCGCCACGCCGTACCTACTGTGTGATTTTAACCACACATTCTGAAATATTGAGCCAGCTGCCAGTTTGCCATTTCTGTGACAACACCATTTCTCCCCGCTTTGAGTGAAACGTTAAGGCTAACACATCAAGCCTTCAACATTTTAAACCCCCTTAGATGGATGTTAAGCTCCATTAATAACGCCACGGTCTCCCTGTCCAGCTCATATGGATTTTCCTTCATACATGGGATATAGTGCGAGCGACAGAGCTAGAGAGTCAGAGCTGCAAGATGGATCATAAAAGGATAATGTACAATAGCTTCCATATCTAGCCCCTGAATAAATTACATTATTGTAAGCCTCCAAGGGCTGGACTTTAGCAAACATATCTGTGTTGTATTTGGAAGATGTGACAGGTAGGAGGTGCAAAGCATGCTGGGTAGTACTGTTTTAGTCCCAGCTCTGGGAGCCAAAAGATCCTTATTCCTCTGCAGCATTAATATACAATGGTGGAATGTACATGTACTCTGGTATAGTATTTAAGTGCAATTTTGAGATACTTTTTCTTTACTCTATTTTCATTTTACACAATATTTTATACTACTTTACAGCACAGGGTGTTTGTGGAGGTAAAGCGTATCGTTCACAAAGTGAAGGGTCGGCGGTTGGATCCCTGACACCTTCTGTCCACGTGCTGTACCAATGGTGCTTTGCATAACAGCGTTATATAAATGCAGTCTGTTTACCCTTACTTATATTCCACAGCATTTACTCCCCTACATTTACTGTATCTGACAGCTGTAGTAACTAATTACTTTTTGGATAAACATTACATCTCTCATAAAATATGATGCATTGCTATAGATCTAACCATCCAACAGTCAGGGCCAAATTAACCAACACATTCTCTTCCCAACTCGTCACATACCCCTTGGCATCACTGTATTTTCGGCATCAAAACCACAACAGTTACCCTCGGCGTCACTTTGGGATTAGGCAACAAAACCTCTATAGTTAGGTTTAGGAAAGAACTTCAAGGCTGGGATTAAATCTACTATGTTTGTACAGTCAAAATGACAATGAGAGTTGTGAACACAGGACACGAGCATTGATCTCTTGAGTCTTGTGCGGTGGTATCGAACGCCGATGGCCATGACAAAGCCTCAGTATCTTCCGCCCTGGGAATGAGAACGGGCTGAATTAACATGTGACACAGGAATCTCTGACAGATAGGGCCTCAGTATTAGATAATAACACAGGAGCCACTATAAGGCCCTTATCATTTTAGTTTATATTTTGCTGTGGTGCACACGCATGCATTTTATCAGATGACAAAGTAATTGCCGGCACACAGTTAAACTAAAAGGCTTTTGGGGCCACTGAGGGTTTGGAGTCAGTGTACCACTTTTCCTAAACCTAACTAAGTGGTTTTGATGCCTGAACATTACCCGACCGTTTTATGGTAAAGTGGCGTTAAATGACACGCAAAAACCCTAAAATGCGTTATCATGACATGCTGAATGTCCTTAAACTGGTGTGCTATTTATACTCCCTCCCAGGTTGTTCCACCACTGGTACTATAACAAGGCTCTCATAGTTTGTATACAAGACTCACATGACCACAGTTTCACACGAACATGGACGCACACGAACACTCAGTCCGCCCCTGAGGCCCGCAACCAGCTCACTGCCTGTCAGTCAGGCCCTGAGGAGTCTCAGCGGATGCTGGCACACACAAAGACGTGCAGAAAAGATCAATGGGCTTGCGTTTATCAAGCAACATATCCCCCCCACACACCTCCACCACACCATCACCCCCCTATCCCCACCACAAAGTCTCTGACCTGCCCCTCGACAGCCGACGCAGTGAAGGTATTGATTTCCTCATATTAACTCAGCCTTCATGAAAAGCCCAAGGCAGCAGAGGAGAAGAGAGAAGAGGAGGGAATGAAGAAGAGAAAGAAAAGGAGGGAGCTGGAGGAGATAAGAGGAGATAGTGACGAGGAGGACAGGAAGAAAGAGTGAAAAGCAACGCCTTGTGCCTCTGATACCGTACATCATGCTCAAAAAGATTCACACGTCAGATATAAGTGAGGCCTAAAGTTCAGTACGTGCACCGGCCTTTGAAATGTTAGAAATGAATAGATTGAATTGTTGTAAGTGATATGGTGTGATATGCATGATTCACATGCTCTTCTGAGGAAATAGGGGATGGGTTTCCAGTGGTAGTGAAGCTTACAGTATGGACACTACCGTAATGATTAATGTTTAGCACACACATATGGATTTCTCCTCCATATCTCTATTGGCCTAGGTTCCTCAGTCCTCAGGTTCCTCATCCTTGGAATGGGAAGGGTGTAGCCATGTGTCTCTTTCTGATACACATGGAGTCCCCAGCTGCCTCTTTTTACCTGTCCAAGAAGCAAGATGGAAGGATATAATGCATGCACTAATATGCGCGAAACCAGCTTGACACGCCTTTTCATTAGCTCATCACAAGATTTGAGGATTTGGACAGAAGTCATGAATTTAGGCATGTTTTTCAGTACTGCAGCAGAAGTTTCTCCTTATGTTTAGAAAAACGTTCACCATTGGAATCTATTATAACCACCACAAAGCCACACTTAGGCCTATCAAAGGCCCTGCTGTCAAAGAATCCAATTACAAGCCGTGTAGCCTTTCAAATCTACAGGTGCTTCACTGTCAAAAGGATCACTATAAAAGGAAGACAAAAAATGTTCCGAGATCTTTGCAATCTTACAGTCCACACGGTGGCCCTCGTCCTTCAGGTCTTTACTTCTAGTAATTGTTTTTCCAATGGATTTTGGAAGGGCTTGTTTCTCTTATCCAGGTTAAACGGTGAAATTCACCGCACGTATCATCTCAAAATAATACTTCTAACACCTTTTCGTTTGTCTTCCCATTTACTCCAGTCAGGTAAAGA
This sequence comes from Sebastes umbrosus, assembly GCF_015220745.1. Taxonomy (NCBI): domain Eukaryota; kingdom Metazoa; phylum Chordata; class Actinopteri; order Perciformes; family Sebastidae; genus Sebastes; species Sebastes umbrosus. The sequence goes on from NC_051275.1 coordinate 27,864,417, forward strand.
CTGTGGCTGTGAGATGTAATGTTAAGTTATGTAATGAGTATTTGACCCGGGCCTGGTGTGGATAGAAGAATGTAGTCATGTCGAAGTGTTTAAAACATTAGTGTGTTTGAAGGTGGAGTGGATCTGTCCGCTGAGCCTAATGGGCAGCACGTGCGGCTCCTCACTCATCAGCTGTTACTCTCTTCTGCCTTCCTTCCCTCGCGATGTCTCTCTCGCACGCCTTTTTCTTCGTCATGCACGCACACTCATTTTCACCCATTTTCCTCTTTTCATTGCAAACTCCATCTCTTTGTGGAGGAGGAATAGGAGGCGTGTTTGCCAGCCATATGGCAGTGCCAGGGGCGTCCGGAGCAGATGTGCTCGGCATTGGGGCTCTGCTCCATCAAGCACACACACACACACACACACACACACACATACCCTCACACAAACACACACACAGAGGCTTACGCAGCGCCTGTTACCGAGGAAGAGGTCACTGACTGACAACAGCATTATCTAACTCCCAAAGTGCAGCCACGCTGGCTGCAGGAGCGACAATACCTACAGTGAGCAACCTCTGAGTCCTCAATGGGACTTTAAATGAAAGTCAATGAGTCAGTAGTTATAGTCAGTATGTGCTGTGTTTCTGGCTTAACCTCATACCAACTGGGGTCAGACCTCAGAGGTATACTTTTTTTTCATATCTCACAGGTGCTTTATTTTATCATTCCCATTTTTCATGACTTTGTCAAACAATTTGTTCTTAAAGAGGACCTATTATGCTCATTTTCAGGTGCATACTTTTGGCTTTGTAACTTTGAAGACCCTTTACATGCACAAAAACTATATAACACACTAAAGGAAAGGGGAAAAGTACAAAAGCATAACAGGTCCCCTTTTATGACTTCATATCAATGTTCTCTGTTTTAAATTGTGTTTTTTAAAAATACCAAATGCACCCAATTCTGCCTATGCAGTTTTAATAGATGGAGATATTTATTGAGTTCAAGTTTGCCATGGTTCATTATTTAAAGTATCACACACTACCAGGGGGGTAGGGCCACTCTGTCATTTTGAAGGAGACAGACACAGATGCAGCAGACACCGATTTCCTCATGTGCTATTTTCGTTTTATACAATATGCAAATTATCCGTAACTTTCCTAAAATGTTAATAATAATATATATTTTTTTTCTTCAGATGACATTGAATACATAACTAATAATGTTTTGAGAAGAAACAAGTTAACTTTTTGCTATGTTGTTTCTTACAGTAGTTTATTCTGTCGGTAGTCCTTGTATGTTAAACATGTTGGTAGGGTGAAGACTAAAGCTGTGATCCCTGCATTAATACACAGATCAATTTGGCAACATCATTTGAAGAATATTCAACCATGTATGTATAGAAACACACTCGAATGCCAGAATAATAGAAACTTTTGTACATTATGATGTAATCCAAGCACAGTGTTGCAACAAACATCACTGTTGTTCCGTTTGTCTGAAAAGTAAAGTATCATTGTTGCTTAATGTCAGGTACGTCCTTTTTGACTCTGAGTTGTTATGTATGAGTGTACTGGAAGCCGGACAGCGGCTCAAAGAGCTGCTTTTGACTGATCAGAGCGTAGGAAAACTTCTCTTCAGTGAGTCAGAGTTTGGTGCTTTTGACTTCCTTTGCTGTCTGGGAAAGAGCCGTTGCCTTAAGAGCGCCGACTCAGCGTGTTTGTGTTGATTTTTTTTGCTCGAGCTGTTTTTTGCTGAATAGTAGAAGAACGATGGAGGTGTGTGAGTGTGTGTGTCTTTGTGTATGTGTGTGTGCGTGCGTTACAGTACTGTAAAGTTTCCTCTGAATGAAATGGGATGTAAATTTGACCAGCGTGGAGAATGAGAGTATAGGCTGGTTCCCAGTGTTTGCTGAGCCAGCGTTTGACCTACATCAAACATCCAAAAGCAGAATTAGTTAGAACGCATCAACCATGCTGGTCAACACCTACTGTACTGTAGGCACAGGCACACATCAAAGGGTTCGGGCAAAAATAGATCCAACTCTCCACACAGAAGCACTTTTTTCTTTAGAGTTTTCTCCACATGAATGTTTCAAATGTACCTCGGTTTATTATTTACATCTGATTAGTAGAAGTAGATCAGAGCTGGTTGAGACAGAAATCAAAGAAAAGAATGATGCAGTAATTGTGCCAGCAATTTTATTACAATAATGATTGACTGATGTTCGTAGATGAGCATTTCCATTTGGGACTATCAGCTCTGACAATTCCTCAATTGATGTCTTTTTTCCTGTAAAAAAGGATATAAATTGAGTTTCATGTAAACCCATTTCTGATGCAATAAATTGAATAGAAGGAGGCTGAGCTTTGCTGTTATTGGATATCATTGGTCATGTAATGATATAATATGATCAGAGTTCTCATATGACTTCCCTCATGTGTGTGTTTGCCATTAAAAAATGCCATCCATGCATCAGTGCACAATTTATCAAGACCGCTTGTTTACACAAAACTGGAAATGTCTATTTTGAAAGAATCCATGTCAGCCCAGCCCCCTCCTCTGTTCCTGTATCGACTAAAAAAACTCATCAAAAGATGACTGTGCTGATCTGTAAATGGTGTCACTAAATGAGACGGGAGGAAAACAAAACGATTTTTGAAATAAGATTAAAATGGGTTTTTGAAGAGAATCAATATTTGTTGTCAATTCTTCTCTAAATAACGACACGCATCACTTTGCTGGTCGTATGTCATGGCGGAGTCGGCGGAGAGCAGCTGCCCGCAAGGAGATCACAAACCTTTTTGACACTGGGGCAGAAAAGTTCAGGGCAAGTGTGTGTGCGTGTGTGTGTGTGTGTGAGACAGCTGGTGAAGTGCAGTCAATGGGTTCTCAGTCAAATATAGCGCAAGTTTGACAAGACTGATCTTACATATGTGTACGTGTGGAAGAATAGATTTTATGTCTTGGCTTGTTGTTTTTTACTAATCATGAGGAATGGAGGAAGGTCAGACTGACAACATGAAGGAAGAAGAGAAAAGAAAGAGAGAAAGAAAGACAGGTCACGAAGGACACCATTTTGACAAAATGAAAAATAAAACAGCATTTCCCTGTGAGAGATTTTGAAGAAGCTGTAACTCCTGTGGGGAAATGGCCTTGGTCTGCTCCTTCTGCTCCCTACAGTCCTCTGACTGTCTGCCTGACTGACATCCTGCTGTCCTCATAAAACACTCTGATTCAGGACTGGTCAGACACCCTGACTCCACATTAATACCTGGTTTCTGCTGACAGATGGCATGCTAACAGGATGAAACACAACAATGGTACCAGAGACTTTTCCCAGTTCTACTAATCTGATCCTCCTAAAAAAACAAACAAACACAAAACATGAAAACATCCACAAGGGTAGCCTTTTTTTTGCAGAAGCTAGTAGTTTGACAGATAAACAGGATTTAATTTAATTTAATCTAATAACACTACACTAATGTCCTGATAAATAATTTATAACCATTAAACGAGTGTTGGGAATTGCAGAGGTGTATTGGTGCATCATTCCTTTCTTTTTTCCACATTGTTATGTGTTTGTTGTGTGTGTTTCCTCTCTACTCTCTCCTGGTCTCGGGTTAAACAGGCTCCCATCACCCCACTGCTTACCCTGACTTTACAGTACATTCATCTCCACCTGTATTTGCTCAGACAGTGGCGCCCTATATTTAACCCGGTATCTCACCAAAGCGTGTAATAGACCTGCCTGTCCACCAGAGGATAGCGTGTCTGTGGCACTTTCTGCCTCACCAAGTATTGAATATTACAGGCATGTATAGTGCAATTCCAGCAGGGGGCAACAAAACCACTCACTTAGGTTTAGGAAAAAAACATCATGGTTGGCTTAAAATAAATAGGTAAAGTAAGTACAATACGTACAGAAACAACGTGATATTAGTACGGAAAACACGTCGGAAACGTCACTAACATAACTCACAAAACAAAACACCAGTCTCCTGGTTGAAAGTCCTGTGTTTGTTGGACACATCCACCTCCCCTCCCGCCCACCATACGCCGTCTTTCTCACTTTTTATTCTTCGTGACTATCTCTGAGCGTATAGCATATTTATGCAGATGCATATTATCCATCCATTTTATGCAACCGGGCTGCTATATTACACTTCATTGCTCTGTGTTATACTGTAGTTGCCTGACAAATGAAACACTCTTACTGTAGTATGCATTTTATCTAAAAAAAGGTACAGTTTACTCAGGTCCACAGTCACAGGATGCACTCAGTTTATTTCCAGTGTGAAGGCTGACAATAACACCATGTGAGTGTGGAGCAGGGTGTTCAGTATAACAGAGAGCATCACTCTCAGCTAAACTTAGCTGGCTAAAGAAAGGTAAAAAAGAGAAATAAAAACAAATAATGACACTTAAGGTATAGCTTTAATACTCTTTTGATAATATAACATTTTCATTCTTTGACTTTATTAAGAAATAAAGATCATATCTTAAGCTGTCTGAAATTAACCATTTCACAATATCTCAGATACAGGACTTTGCCCCTCCTCAGCCTCAGCTGTGCCTTCCAGCCTCGCTCTCTGCTTTCCTCCGATAGTACACAGTAGTGGGACAGAGTTGAGCGGAGGTTCATCTTCAAGGTGAGCCACACAGGGACTCAAACGGACGATAAATCATTACGGGCCCTTATTGCTGGAGAACTGTACTGACCAAATCACCGGTAGAAGCGCTGCTGCTCCCAGGAGGCCCGGCCAGTGTTGGCGGGCTTAAAATCACTGTCTTCATTTGGAGAGCTACTGTAGTGAGGGAGAGGAAGAAAGAGCGAGAGATATAAAGAGGCGGCGGCAGATCAAACCAGGCAGATTGAGTGGGAAAAAGCAACAAAGAAAAGAACAAAGAATAGTAAGACAATTAAGTAAGAGAGCAATCTCTGCCTACAAGCCAATTACTAACTGAGGGGCCACAGACAGGGTTACCTTAGGCTAAATGCTGGTTCCAGGAATAGTCCTCTAGTATTATCTGCTGGCTGGTTCTGTGAGGCTCTGGCTGACTGACTGACTGAGAAGCTTAGACTGTATTTGCGTAACCTGTGCTGGGCAGACGGTGGAGAGAGTGTCAGTAGATTGGCCTTACCTGCTGACGTAGTACAGAGAGGGAAACTGTGCTACTTTTCCACAACACAACAGTTTCAGGGCGGTTTCACTGAAACATCTGGAGAAAACTTCAGATAATACTTTTCTAATAGTTTTATGGAACATTTCTTTTTCCAAACCGGTCTGCATGGTGGTTTATTTAAGGGTAAAATACCTAATACAATTTATGCAATAATAAAAACGATTGAGTAACATCCTATGTTGCTCGTATCCAAGTCAAGTAAAGGTGCTTCGTCTTGGGTGTGCTGCATTTTTTTACACCTTTTGAACCTGCTAACCTTTACTTCTATGCCACCTGCACCTTCATACCACACATGTAGACACGCTTGGCTGCTTCCTCCGGACATCTTTGGCAGAACCAGGCCGTTGTCACCCACTTAAAAGGGACTTGAAGATGGCAGCTGCCAAATAGCAAAACAGAACCCCTTGCCAATCATGTCATCTTACTGGCAGATCAGTATGCGTGCCAGGATGTTAGATTTACGTGCAGACACTGTGACAGGTTTGCCAAACATGCAAGTCTGACAGGGAAATGGAGTTACTACACACAGAGACGGTATGATGGCTGCGAGGTGGCTGGTGGCTGACGGGAAAAGAGTCTGTTTCTTTGGGGAAATCCAGGTCTGGTTCCTCAGCTGTCATTTGAAACAACATAGCGAGCAACATGTGCTGGTAATTTGCAAAACAGCATGTTTTCTTTTTGCTGTATGAGCGAGCATGGGAGCGATGTTTTTGATTAGAGCTGTATATTTGCGATTAGTGTAGTGCACTGAAGTTGGTACTTGATGTTTTTTGGACATTGTGTATGTATGTGTGTGTGTGTGTGTGTGTGTGTGTGTGTAGCTGTGTCCAGGGCTGCATGTGCAGAGCCATCTGTTTGCTGCTTTAGCAGTAGTCTTCCAATGCCCAGGCTTATCTGTGCACGAGGGCAGTGGCCTACTTTAACCTTCTGCTCGCTCGGTGCACACAGCCGAGCACACTAGTTTGGTTGATCACCCGTTACGGCTTGTTCGCAATAACTTTTCTGACATTTGATTTGCATTAGCAATCAGTCTTTAGATCATTATAATAAAAACGGGAAATATTCCTTATTTTAAAAATATTTACCTCTCTATGGGAGGAGTAATTCATGACACTTCTAACTATGTTACAATATCATATTGAAATATATAGAATGCTACATCCCTTAATTGCTTCTTATTGATTCTTGTGTGCATTTTTGTCTGCACTAAACTGTGGTGTTGCATCTAGATTATAAAAAAAAAAACAATTTATTGTACAACTTTGAGTTCAGGGTGGTAGACTGATCTTGTATGCTGCAGAGAAACACAGGTAAACCTACAGTAGTCAGCTTAAATGTCTCAAACAGGCCGTCTCATGAGGAGTAAGTGGGCACGCTCTGCTACTCATGTGATATATGCTTGCTTGTGCACAACATGGGACCAGTCTGGTAAAGTGCGTAGCGTTTATGTCATGTGGAGTAGAAAGACCACCAATATTCTTTGAATGAGCACGAATCACAATTTCTTAGAAACATCTGTTTTGCTGTAATATCTTTGCAATGAATTCCAAAAATAATCTAGCTATGATTTAGCAGAAATGAGAGTGAATTCTGGTCCCTTCATATACAAATCTGACGGACTCTCCATTCATGTGGCAGTGAGGCTGTGAGCAAATAGTGTGACCAATGCTCCCCGCTATAGCTTGTATGTGTATAGTAGTAATGCATTAGGAGTGCAGTAAGCCAGGCTAGTCAGACTCAGTACAGTTTAGAGGAGAGTATTAAGCTATGTAGGCTAGTCAGTGGGCCCTGTTAGGGAGTTGGCTGTTGTGGCTAATAGGTCAACTGGGAGGGGCGGGGCCGGGGATGAGGGGGAGGATGAGCAAGAGATTTTTAAGGCTCTTTCATTGGGCGAGGGTTTGAAGAGGGAAAAATGGAGGAGAGGAGAGGACGGGAGAGGAAAGGAAAGGAAATGAAGGAAAGGAGGGATTAAATGGGCAAAGTCATGTGAGCAAAACCTCTGACAGACGTTAAGCTGACATCATCTGAGTTCCCTGTGACCCACCAAAATCCCTCACCCAATGAGTGTGAATTTAGAGAGAACAATCAGAGAGTTTAACCCTAAGGAGTCTTTCATATATTGATTCATGGACCAACTTGCTGCACGCACACCATCATTTTGCTTTTATAGTACTTCTGATACCGTGCAGTTAGAATAAAATATGCACAACCTTTGAACTGACAGTGCACGCAAGCAGAAGATGAGGAGATTTTTTCAGCTTTGGTTCATGCAGTTCTGTTGTAAGCACAGGTTTTCTGTACACAGTAGACAGGACCAACATTTACTTCTTGAAATATGAATGAGGACCTTTTCTAATGTGGTCCCTATGGACTACGGTTATAAACAGGCCTGTCCTAAAGGCGCAGTTTGTTTACTGACGTGTAACAGCCTCTTACAGCCTTTATCTAAATCTAGAGTTAGTAATGGTTTGTTACTATCAGATGTAGTTAGAGTGGTTATTCTAAAGATTATATGGTATTAGATGGTATAGCATCAAGAGCTTGGCAGCTAGATGGTCAGCATAGCTTGCATCAGAAGCTCAAAGTAACAGATTGACATTTTGGAAAACACGCTTAGTCTCTTTCTTGCTGAGAATGTGTTGAGAAGATTGATATGTACATTAATTATAAATCTACAGCATAGACTGTGTATACGAAGTGGACGTAGTCACTGTGACGTCACCCATTGGTTTGTGGACTGACGTTTTGAAGCCTCGAGCTGCATTTTTGCTGTTGCCATCTTGTTTTTTTGCAACCAAAAGTGACACAAGAGGGTGGAGCTAAGTACAACCAAACACTGAATAAGACATTTTTAGGCGAATAAAAAGGTTTTAATTAACTTTCATGAACTGAAAACACACTGTGAAAGGGTTAAAGTTGTAAGACGAAGACCGGACAACACCGTGGTAGCAACCTGTCAATCACAAGGTAGCCACGCCCTAAAGCATCCCCTGCTTTATGGTCTATTTGACTCTAAATGGGACCATAATTTAATAAATGAACATCATGCTGTATTGAAGAAGACTTGAAACTAGCGATTGAGACCATAAACTCATGTTTACAATGTTTACTGGGGTAATAAATCAAGTGAGAAGTAGAGTCATTTTCTCATAGACTTCCATACAATCAGACTTCTTTTTGCAACCAGAGGAGTCGTCCAAGAAAACGAAAAAACAAAATTTTAAAATTTGAAAGCTTGCCAAACTATTCAGAAAGACCCATTAGAAAAGATTTATAGAATTTCTTCATCATCAAAGTAAAGCATTGTTAAAGCAGTATACGGTAATTAAGTACCCTCTCAGGATGAAAACTGAGTTGGTTTGTGACTTTATTTTTAACCTCGGCAGTGCTTTGAGCATGGTGCTTGATGAGTTGCCACCGAGCAGCTGGGTACACAACTATACCACCAGAGTTTCAGGCGAATGTGTCTGCTCGCTTGTTGGTTCGCCCTGGTGCCTCACGGGCAGCGGAAACATCACAGGGTCCGCCATACATGAACACAGCTCATCATGAAGCCCCTGGGTCATCCTGCAAGAGAATGGGACACGGAGCTTCGTTTGTGTGTGGGCACAGGTGTCGGTGCACAGGAATCCACGTGTGGATGTGTTCACGCCTGTGTTTAATTTCATGCTTTTGCTATTTCTTTTGTCCTTGCAGTTGATTCAGTTCTCGTGTGGAGGTTCAAGCACCAAAGCAATCTCAAATGGCGTATGAGTCCGAAGAGAAATTCTGAAAGGATGCAGATTAAACAGGAAATGTGATCAGAGCTGCCAACTGTCACGCCTGAAGCAGGAGATGCATGATTTTATGCTCGATCTCTCGTCGCTGCCTCTTAACTCTTCTCCTCTCGCTTCTTAAGAGGGTCTCACGCTCGGGAGAAAACGCAGCTGACAAAAAGGTGGCTATGCACGCATGAAGCCGGCCTACTGCGATGTTAATGTTGCTTTCTGGTTTAAAAATGTGAACACTATTGGTATGTCACGGAAAATGAGGTTCAAACCTAAAAGCAGGGGTGTAAATTTGAGGTCAAAGTTGACGGATTTAGACAGTCACTGTTGCCTGCAAAGAGGAGAAACTTGGCTCAGTGTCAGAAAAAGAGGACTTTTACGCGAGTATTGATGTGTGTTTTGTTGCCTTACTTTAGTCAGAATTGTAGCACCATCATCAATCATCTCACTTAAACAGATGCACTGTATGTGTGTGTGTGTATGTGTGCGTGTGAGTGTGTGTGTCCCAGCCCACCCACTGAAGCTGTGCCAGAGGCTCATCACATCCCAGCATCAGGGGCATCTGTTTGAAACTGAAATAAAAGTAAAGCCTATGAATAAAAGAGCCACATGAATAAAAACACAGGATGCAAATGACTTGCCAAGCAGGGATTGTCTCTCTGTGTGTGTGTGTGTGAGAGAGAGAGAGAGAGAGAGAGAGAGAGAGAGAGAGAGAGTGAGTGTTTGAGTGAGTGAGAGAGTGGAAGTGTTGTATTCACCCTGCATTTGTTCTCCATCCCATCATGGCTGCACCTTAGTTTGACTGAGTAAGTGAGCGCACACACACACACACATGCACCGCTGGTTCTGCACTCGCACAGATTTCCATGCTCTCTGAGGTGCATGGTTTTCTCATGCATTAATCAACAGCAGTTTTGACACTTGGCTCCCGAATGAGGAGAGAGAGCTGTTTCAACGGAGCCGCGCTGTTGGTTCTCCCCTTCACTCCTCAAGCACTGCTAGCGCTGCCTGGGGTGACTTTATCAATTAGGTCTCTCTGGAAACAGCAGCATCCTCCCTCCTTCTTTCTATCCTCCTCTATTTCACTCCTCCCCTTTGTATCTCTTTTATTTATTCCTCCTCTCTCTGTACCTCCTTGTCTAACTTTTGTCCCTCCCTTCTCAAACTACCGCTCAAACTTTCTGCCCAGACGTCACACCGCTTTGTTCCTCTCGTGTCTCTTTGCTCCTCTCTTGTTGGGCTTTGTTACTTCCTCCCTCATTCTCTTTTCATTACTTTGTCATTTCTACTCTACAAAACATTTGATCAAAAATGCTCATAGCTTGTCTCTAGTCTGCTGGGAATGGTTCAAAATCCTTTAATGAAAATGGCATCATGAGATAACGGAATAATGATAAAAATGTAGGTAAAAAAAAATCCCTTTTTAACTTTTTTCTTTTGTTTAAAATCGTATAACATGGTTCATCTATTTTAGATGGTGCTCATTTTCTTTTTTAATTAATTAAATGAATGCCAAATATGATTTAAAAACACAACTGGAGATGATGATTTGATGTTTATAAGAGGAAAAACTTGCACAGAGGCTTTTTATTTCCCTGTGCAGATTAGAAAATGCATGCCACCATTCGCTTTCTGTATTAAGAGTTGTATTTTTTATGAGTATGTACTGCTGAGACGTCTAATTTTAGCGTTTTGCATTTCATCTTTGATGTAGGCCTATGTATTGTCGTACGCATGTTTTTATGGCATGTCTTACGGTGAATGCATGTTTATATCTTATGTATACACTGTAGACAATAAAGTTTTCGTAATTTGCAATATTATCCAATCACAGACAGGCAATCTCATCTTGACAGAGTTCCCCAAAACACCGGGAAGCTCCTGTAAGTGGATGCTTGCAGCTCACAGATAAACCTATACCTATTTTTGTTGATTTCGTATGTCATTCTAATGAGTGGGCAGTTGACTAAATTGAGTCAAACTGACTGTCAGTCTTTGATTGGGGCCTAACACAAAGCAGCACTCATCTATAACGAGTATAAATTATTGTGGGCAGTGGATGGTCAGCACCAGGGAGAGATGGCGTGGTTAGTTTTTTTCTGTCAGCCAGGCTGGTCTGGGTTCTGCTGAGCCTCGGGACAGCTCAGGGCTGGAAAAAAAAAGAGCAGGAGGGAACGAGATGTTTGTCGACAGAAAAATGGAGAGTCTTGGATGGTAAACCCAACGAGATGGACAGCTCATTGACATCACACCTGTGCACATCAGCCTGGAGACATGAAGACGACTGCAGAACTCTGTGCTGCACTCGGCCCTGGGCTGGAGCAGCAAAGAAACATGCAAGAAAAGAACAAAACAGGGGAAAGCATGTACCAACCCAGGCCTGTCTTGAAGAGTATTTCCTGAAATCTAGACTAGAATAATGTAATTTAGCACTAAACACATCATACTGTAGTGAATGCATTTTGTATCTGGGTGGCCATATTTGACAATGAGCCGCTCACCACTCATCCCTCACATATCAAACCCTTTACAGTATTCATTCTGGAGGAGCGGCTGTCTACCGGACATGCTCCAAGAGTAGTGCTAGAGAGCTGGCATAAAGCTTTGGCAGAAGTGTGTGCAATAATGAGGCAATGCCAAGCAACTGTGTAGTCTAGTTGGTGAGCTGTCGAGCCGTTCCCGTCTCTGTCTCTCAGATGTGTCCCTGAAGGGCGACTGTATGTCACCGATGACATTCACTGATGAGTTTGAATATGTGTGCATAGGCTGTGGGTGGGATGTCATGTGTGTGTCTGTGTTGGAGGGCATGCTGTATACGTACAGTATGTGGTGTGCTTGTTTGTGATTTTGGGTGTGTGTAAGTGTGTGTGTGTGTGTTTCTTCTTTGGTCGTGGGAGCTTACAGGCTCTGTGCGCAGAGGTTCCCTAATCCAGTGTTTTGAAATGAGCCCTCCAGCTGTTGTGGGCTTGAGAGACTGCTGCCTTGGAGGAGGCTTAGAGACGATAAGATGCTCCTTCTATCTTCATTCCTCTAGGACCTCCTCTTTCTTTCTTTCTTTCTTTCTTTCTTTCTTTCTTTCTTTTCTTCTTTCTTTCTTTACTTCAATCTTCCTCTGTCTTTCTCCCTCCCTGAATCTAGCACATTTAATATCTCTGCTGTCATGAGAATAAACACTCGAACACGATGATCTCTCGCTGCCAATACAATTCCGTTAGGGTTGCAACCTTTTGTGTGAACTTTACCCTCTTTGCTGTTAATCCTCCTGTAAGAACATAGGTCGATTGTGCGCATGAAGTGAACATAGTGTACACAGAGGATAGAAGAAGATCAGATTAGAGTGTTGACCTAAGACTTTGCTATTTATTATATTTATAATGATGGGCCTGAGATTGTGGATGTCATGAGGGGTAATGGGAGCTCGTTAGCCGCATTGTGGCGTACAGTCTTATTGTTTAAGCAATCGAGTTACAGTGATGAATCATACTACTGTAAATGATACATATTGACATTCCGGTGGGATATAATGTCTTTAAGTGAAATTGCTTGCATAATTTATGGCAAGTCTTTTCAAGAATGTATCTATCTCTCATGAACCATAACTGAGCGGAGCAGTTCGAGCGCTGCCTATCTCCCCTGTGCCAGCAGTGAGCCTGCAGGGCGTGTGGTGTCTGCCAGCAGAAGGAAAGCGTAGGAAGTCTGCAGGTTTTCGGACAGACCGAGAGGAAGCAACAGGCAGTCTGTCAGCTAGAATGTAATGGTGATATTCAAAACCCAAATACGGCAAAATGACACTTGAGTTCTCAGCAGATGCCTTATATTTTGTGGCAAATAGATATGTCGTTGGTTGTTAGATTTATATTTCGATCAAGGTGATCATTGCTTGCACTTGACATCTGGCTTGACTCCTACGTACTGTACCAACCAAATGACATTCTGGCGGTTTCTGCTATTGGCTTATGGCAAGATCATCATCTTACATTATCACTAACAAGGACGATTCACAGGACATGATCAATTACCTGTAATCATATCAGTGCCATCATCCTCCTCACCATGTTTAGATAAGATGACTTCCCATTGGGGTTTTTGGACATGGATACATGCTTGCGGGGGAGATCTAACTTAATTTATGCTGTAATGTCTTTAGCTGGTCTAGAAATAGGACGCTGCATGTACACATTTGTCTCTGTGGGTCTGTTACGGCTGACAGCTGAGTCCAGATGAGCAAAGCGGCTCCTCAGTACAGTTTGAGAGGATAGAAGACCTTTGTTGCGCAGGACAACAAGCTATCATGGCTGTTTGTATGCTGCATACGCACAGGAAGCAGTAAATAGTATCCGAAATAACCACCGCTATCCCCACTTGTCATGTTCATTTAGTATGTATTGATACAGACCGCGTTCCCATGAAAGCAGCAAGAAGCAAGTTGTTTTAGGAAATGAATAACTCAAGAGACAGCCTATCGTGTTTCCCCATTTAACTATTGCATATTTCATGTGATCCTTCACAGTGTGGTCTAGATGTTTGTTTAGCTGCTGAGAGCATTTTAAAAGAGGAGCTCGGTTCAGAAATCATGTTTGTTTTGCTGTAAAGATGAAAAGGCACGCGGAGAAAGGACGCACAGAGAGATTAAACACCACTTTTTGCTTTTCAAAATATTGTACGACACGGCAGAGGTTTTGCTCATTATTACTTGTATTTATAGACATCCCCTCCTCTATCTGTGTCTGTCTGTCTTTCTTTCTGTATCTTTGACTCATTAGAGGCAAGATTTTTCACTGATATAGGTGAGTCAAATAGCCTGCAGGAAGACTCGCTTGCTTCTCTTACAAAGTGCAAATATTTATAAGAAAGATCGTGCAAGATGCATCTGTTGGGAGTTGTAATTGCTACGTTTAGATCTCTGCTTTGCTCTCTCTTGTTTGACTTGTTTACGCCTTGGTAATATATGTGCTCAAGACACTGAATGATCACCGCACTCTTCCTCCTGCAGTGTGTGTGCGGGCGCTGGATGTGACGGTGTCCCAGAGCAGTGTCCAGGTGGCCCGCGGCCAAGCAGCCGTCCTGCCCTGCTCCTTCACCACCAGCGCTGCCCTCAACAACCTCAACATCATCTGGATGGTGATACCGCTGTCCAATGCCAACCAGCCAGAACAGGTACAGTGCTCATCACTAATGCAACCACTCAATCACAGTGACGGAGCATTCCTTGAGCTTCTTCAGTATTCAGAGTCAGTGCTGGCTTAAAGGGGTGTTGCAAAACATAGTCTTGACATTTGGACCCAGCAGATAGATTTCTTCAAATCAGTTTAGTTCTTATTAGCTGTGATGAGATGTGTGTAGATGTTAAACAGCGCAAGACGGTAAACAGCCAGAGCTGCAGTGCACTGTTTAGCTACTTACTGAGATGTATATTGTACTACTGAGTTGCATATAACTGATGTTCTAATGCAACATTGCTGCATACGAATCACGTGGATATCCGTGCTGCCTCCCAACACCAACCTTACAGTCAAAGCAGGTACACAGGACTTGATCTGTACTAAGGTGTGCTCAGATACAGCGCAAAGAGAATTGAGAAATTTGCATCCACAGAGAGAGAATCTTTTGGGCTCGAGGGACAATCCAGTGCAGTAACATGACAGCAATGGCTCTCGCTCATGGTGATGGTCATTAAATAAAACCCAAGCTAACATGATATTTGCACATTTATGCCAAATGTGCAGTGGCTGTTTGTGCAAAATACAGACTGCAAAAGTGGTACAGTACAGTCAATTTTGCACACAACACACATACACAAAATTTCTCTTTCCGGTGCATCTGAACGCACCCTTAGGAGAATTAGTCATGTTAGTTATAGATATTAGATGACTGTATTAGAGTAATGTAGATGTAGTTGTAAGCTTAAAGGGATAGTTTGGGTGTTTGAAGTGAGGTTGTATGAGGTACGTATCGATTGTCAGTGAATTACCTAAAGTAGACGACGGTCTGCACGCCCCCAATTTGGAGAAGCAGACAGGAGTTACCACACAGGTGCAAAGCAATGTACTGCTGTGGACGGCAGCAAAACGTATTTTACCAACATAAAAGAAAGGCCCACCTAAAAAAAAATTATATCAGTTTAAGTGTACGCTATATTTTAATTTTTTGCCAGAACTGAAGCTGTTATACTCTCGCCAAAGCCACCAGAGTCCATTGAAAACACTGGTAGCTGGTCTACCGCTGCCTCGATCAGTTAGTTTCTTTGTGCTATTGTGACTTTGGTGAATCCGAACTAACCAAAGTCACACAATAGCACAAACTTACCAATCACGCCGATGGTTACAACAGCTTCAGTTCCCCGTCGGAAAGGAATGTCTGATGGCAAGGTAAAGCGGTGAAAATATTCTAAATATAGCATACACTTAAACTGATATTGATTTTTTTAGGTGAGCCTTTCTTTTAGGTGCTAAAATACGCTTTTCTGCCGGCCCTGTCCACAAGAGTACATTTGGTTTGTTTCCATGTAACTCCTGTCTACTTCTGCAAGCTGGTTGGCGTGCCGACCTGTATCTACTGTAGGTAATACACTGACTATGGATAAGTTCCTCATACAACCCCACTTCAAAACACCCAAACTATCCCTTTTAAGTGTAGGTGTAGCCTGCAGGGCAGCAATGCCATGTAGCACTTCTCTACCTTTTAAACAATGTATCAACTGTACGGCGAAGAGCACCCTGAAGCTCATTTTACTGTTGTGAATTTGTTCAGGAACATTGGCAGCAGTTTAATTTGCACACAAAAATACTGCATGATTTTGTCTTATTGGTGTTCATTTTGTGACACTGGCTTCTCACCATTGTCCCTTCCTGGCTGGCTACTCTCCTTTTCTTTCTGTTTTTTTTCTCACCTTCCCTTCCTCCCTTCCTCCCTTCCTCTTCCTCCCACTCTTCCTCCCCCCTTGCGGGACTTCTGTGATTCCATTTGAGTTGTTTAACATGCAGCTGCAGGCCGTACAAGCTCACCTGCCTCCCTTCACTTTGAACCCCGGCGCTGGTCGGCCGTCCAAATAATACAATCATCTTCTGCACTAATTACCTCACACCCACGACAGGCTCTATATCGCAGCTGTTCTCACCACACACACACACACAAACACACACACACACACACACACACACACAAACACCGGCACACACACAAACTGGCATTAGACAGACTGCTGGTCCAAATGCAGTGCAGACCCACATACATGCATACATGCAGGGCTTATATATATTGACTTCATTCACACATAGGTGCATGCAGAGTGCACACTAGAAGTGTGAAAACTGCAGGGCATGTTTCCATACATCCATAAATGCACACGCCACAGAGTAATGCTCCCATGTGCACACCTGTGGATAAGGACTTATCAAACTAAAAACAACAGTAGCATAAACACGTATATGCACTTTCTCGTGGTTGAATGCATGTGACTTTTAGATGCCAGGCGAGTGATGATGGGAGCTGATACATGTAGAAGGCTGCATAACATTCATTGTGTGCTCACGCTACCTTCACACTGTAGGCAATTGTATCACATGTGACTGTACATGTATACCTGGGAACATTGGGTACAAGTGATGCGTCCATAACAAATTGAACATTACATTCATATATGCACACAGTGACACACACAATTCATGCAGTCGCACACAAGCAGAAACAAATATTGCGTGAACTACCGTTCCACAATTAGGTTGCGCATGTGAATTTGACGAGCTGTCTAAAAAGTGAGTGATGGAATAAAGTGCTGCGTGGGGCGACGGGAACAAGTACAAGGTCATTTTAGAGGAAGAGAATGTCATAAATGATTACAGTTGATGCTAAAAGCCATTAAGAATTACTGAACAGAACTCCGTCGCTACACTTGCACACCCTCACAACCTGCGTTAGCACTTTAGCGAGTGCACCCGGACCACTCAGATCTCTCGCTGCTCAAATTTGAGCACTGAGTTCAGATAACAAGAGACGATGCAACTTATTTAGCACTGTTAGAGGGCGACATGCACGAGATGAGCCTGCTTCTCTGACTTTGCAAACTTGGCCGTTTGTCATAGCCCAGATTAGTCCTGCTGTATATTTGCTTGACTTGCCATGTTGTTAAATACTTCACCATGTGGTTTACAGCCTTAAGCCTACATGGTTGACTCCATATTATAGGCTATATATAATATAATGAGTCAAGTGTGAGCTTCGTATATTATGATTATGAGTGGAGGAAGTGTGTCAGCCTGGTGCATCTGGAGTCTTAATGCAAAGGACAGATGATAATTAAACAAAGACAAAACCAAATCATTCCATTAAAAAGCTGACCCGACAACCTTTCTTAACCATTCGAGGACAATGCTTAACCTCAACCATCTCCTGAGAGTTTCACAACTTGTGGGTTGCCTTCTAGAAACGACTTATATGGTGACCGGTGGGCAACCTCCAAATCTGAGAAGTTAAGCCAATGCTGAAGTGTCTTAAACTTGCATTCTTTCTAATAGCCAGCAGGGGGCGACTCCTCTGGCTGCAAAAAGAAGTCTGATTGTATAGAAGTCTATGAGAAAATGAGCCTACTTCTCACTTGATTTATTACCTCAGTAAACATTGTAAAACATGAGTTTATGGTCTCAATCTCTAGTTTCAAGTCTTCTTCAATACAGCATGATGTTCATTTAGTAAATTATGGTTCCATTTAGAGTAAAATAGACCAATTTATTAATTCAGTAATGTTGACTTCAAATGTCATATAGCCAACTCAACAAAAGAAAAAGACAGAGAGAGACATACAGTAGAAAGTGCTTACACATGGGCGAACAAGAGAGAGGGAGCGTGCATACGTATGGACAGACGGACGTGAAAGTGAAACTTGACTTTTATCTTGTAATTATTCAGTGTAAATGAGTGTAATACTGTGGTTTATCAGTGACGTGTATCTGCAGCGTAGTGCGGAGTCTCTGCTGACAGCGGTCTTATATTGATCAAACTAGAATCTCCGTCTGAACTTCAGCCTGGTTGTGGTCGTAGTCCTTTTTGTTTACTATGAGCACCTGACAAGCTGATCTCCAGATTACAACATGTAGGCATGTAGCTCAGAGGAGTGTATGCTTGTGTTTGGGTGTGTATGCATGTTCATGCGTTGTTTCTGTGCATGTAATCTGTCTTATCATGTAGTTGTTGCGATCAAATGTCCTGACCCCTTCTCTCTGGGCCGCTAGGTGTGAGATAATCCAGATAAACTCACTCACACACACACACACACACACTAGACAATGTTTTTATGTTTCCGAGCTGTTGTTTATCCTCTCTAAACAGTTTGCCGGATATCTGCGTTATGTTATTTATGCTCTAATAAAGGCTTGAGGTTCACTCTCCTCTTGCCTGTGAGGCTAATTCCTGAAAGTGATTTTGTAGTTGCTATCATTAAAAGAGTTGATGTTTAAAAAAATCTATATCCAACACTTCAGAGACATTTCTTCACTGTGGTGAGCCCAGCAGTTTTATATTGTCAGAGCCTGAAATCCTTTGAAATCCAATTTTGATGCATATTCTCACTTTACTTGCTCTAAGTCAAGGGAGAAATTTGTTGAGAAAGTTTTTATCGCTCGAGGTCTATGAAAGCTTTTTGCTGTGTCATTGTATCATTTGTAGATGATTTTCAGTCTGGAAAAAAAGTGAATTAAATTTGTTTTCATCAATTCCTGGAAAGGGGGCCGTGTCGATTTTTGTAACTCAAAGAGTAAAAATTGTGCACTTTCAGTAAAATGAGGCTCTGTTGAAATTGAGGTCATAGAGAATCTGTGGTGCTGAAATGATGTTAATCTGTAATTGAGGACATCTGTCACAGTATTTTAGATGATCAGATTTTGATCCTTATCTGAACCTCACAACCTGCCAGAGGATGGATCAAATATACGCTGCATCCACATACCCTCAATATATGACCTTTTATGCTCCTTGTCGCCTCACTTCAACCCATCAAATAAAAGAAACAAGGACCCATTTCAGACAAAGCCAAAAACGGCATGTTGTTTGTCAGAGGCTGTAACTCGTCCCTGTGGAGAAGCTGAGGAGAGGTTATGTTACGACTCGTACACTTAGCTTCAACACACTCTCTCTCATATATACACCAATGTGATACCTTTTATTGATCTGCACTGAGGGAATTCTTTTTTTATTTGCTTGCCTACCTCCAGGGATATCATTATGCAGAGTCAGCGACAGTACATTCACTTCCGCCAAGAGGGTTTTAAGTGTCTTTCTTAAAGACACTTGAGCATATGAATTCCTGCTGCTATGAGGACTTGAAACTTCACCTTTAGTTGAAGGACACAGATCACTAACCCGCCCTCATCTCTGCTGAATCCAGATCACTCAATCCCCTGGTAACATTGCACACTTTAAACTCCAAGATCAAATGTGGCAAATCTCCCATGGAAGTGGAATACATTCACACTTTTCTGACACCAAAATATTCTGTAAGCATGTGAGTTGATCCAGGGACTTGAAACTTGCTCAAGAAAGTTTATCCATCACAGTGATCATTTTTTTTTTATGTATAGTATCACTGCATAACCCAACATCACGCCAAAGTGTGTGTTGCATAGACCCGCCTGTCCACCACCAGAGGATAGCATGTCAATATCACATTTTGCCTCACCAAGCAATGCATATTACACACATTTATGAAGGTACAGTACCAGCAGGGGGCAACAAAAACACTCACTTCGGTTGAGGAAAAACATCATGGTTGGCCTTAAGATAAGTATGTAAGTTCAATACGTACGGAAACAATGTAACACGTAACAAAAGTCACTAACTTACTTACAAAACACCGGTCTACTGGTTGAAAATCCTGTGTTTGTTGGACCCATCCTACTCCCCTCCCATAAGCAGCCTTTCTCACTTTTTATTCTATATTACTAGCTCTGAGCGTAGCATCTTTACGTGGATGCATTTACATTTCGGTCGGTGCAAACACACTAAAGGCAGGAATGGTGTTCTTACTACACGCTTTTGCCTTGCGCATTACCGTTTCATTCATACGCATTTTTGTGCGACCGGGCTGCACTGCATGGTAATGCCAATGTAAAAACTCACTGCTTGTAAAGACGTGCTCTACATTATACTAAGACATCCTTTGCATGTCCGTTAATTGTCTTATGGGTGGGATCTTCTGACAACATAACAAAAAGATGCAATGTTTCTGGACAGCTGACTTTGAATTCCCAGATATTTGGCCATCCTTACAGCATACCCTCCCCCCTAACCTCTACCTAACCCTCCGTTGCCCATTGAACAACATGAAGAGCTGACATCAGACTTATTCATGCATACTTTATTTGTAATTACTGCATCAATGGATCAATTAGAATTCTATTGTTGGATTTTACTCCCATTACGCCTTCACTGTGACCTCACAAAACACGTTTTTGGCCATAACTCAAGAATTCATATGCTAATTATGACAATTACACACAAATAGGTAAGAGGATAAAATGATGAAGTGACGACATTTTGGACAGACATGGATGTAAACTGCAACTTGACTAGTTGGCGGAGGCATCCAACCGCAAGACCGTAATACTAGTTTATTTCTACCAACTGTTTGAACTCTCTCTCTTCATTTTCTGTAAATGTTTTCTCCTCACCTAGGGCTCCTATTCTGCCCCAAACTGTCTGAGCAGATGGAATTTATCTCTGAATTTCCTCTCCTGAGGTTTTTTTTATTTTTTTTATTTATGGATTAAAAAAAAAAAAAAAAAAATCCTCGTCTTTTTTGATAGCTTTCGTTGGGTTGAAAACTGTTGCCAATGTAGCCAGGCCTGAAAAGCCCATTGAGACATGATGCTGGGCTACACAAATAGACTTGGCCTTACTTGACTTGACCAACTGTGAGACTTTTTAAATCAGCGCTCCCAAGCAATAAGTTGAACTAAACATAACTTCAAATACAAAAAGACACCGTTGTTGTAGCCTCCTTGAATACGGCACAAAAAAACAGAAACACAGCAACTGGCTGATCATTCGAAATACTGAACTGTATGTTTTTGGAAAATGACTGGTATTTTATGGGCTAAATCATGCAAAACCAGCAGTTTGAAGATACTGTATAGTGAAATGGATCTGGCCCCATATTGTTCAGAACATGTCTCAGAGGATAGAAAGAGATAACAGTAGCAGCTTACAGTCAGTAAATTGACGGGAGGCTGTGGGGGTTTAGAGGTTTACTCAGGCTTTATTGAGGCGATGGCAGTGGCCCTCATCTCCGGGGCCAACGGGGTCCTTAGGGTCAGTCAGAAGTAGGCTATGGTTGTGAGACTGACACGGTGCCAGAGAATATACAAAGGTTTACTGTGTGCATCCACTTGTGGCTGGATTGTAGAGCAAGAGAATGGGATGTACATCAGTTAGATTGTGAGTGAATTCCTGCAGTGCATGTGTGTGTGGAGGGTTTTTGGAGGGAAAGGGTGTAGCAGAGGTTGGGCCAGCAGTGGGACATCCAGTTATTCCAGCTCGAGTTCTTAGGGCCATCCGCCATCTGAGTGCCAGCCATGACCTCTTTTCTCCCTGCACACAGCCACAAAGCCAACCAGGTCATGTGAGAGGATGAGGTGATTTATACACACACATAGATACTGTATGGATAGATCATCACAGTGGACTGAGACATAAAGCAAGAAAATAGATGGAATGTTTTAAACTGACGGCGTACACATTAATCTGTCCATTACAGCGCTTTCTGGACGTACGGTATTGCTTGATTTATTCCTTTTTGTTGCTTTTTTTAATTGTCAGAAAACTAAAACCTACAGGATTTCAGTAAAAAAATGCAAAAGCAGGGACAGGTGTAAGATGCAACACAGTTTAGGGCCTGCTTTAATCCTCTGCTCACTCATGCACACACAAACATGCCCAGTGTGTGTTGCGTGTGAGGCCGATTGATTGGATCACTTTCACCGAGCATGCAGATTATATTGTTAGGTCATCAGGAGTGTAGAGCCGGGTCATACCGGTGCCGTCTGTTAGGGAGGGAAACAGAGAGGTAGGCACGGACAGACAGACAGGAAATGGGAGAAAAAAAAGATTTGACTGGGAAAAATTGTAAAGACAAAATATAAGTGAGATTGCACAGTTATCAGACTGAAAAAAAGTCTGTGGCAGAACGAGCACACACACTTGCACACAAACTCAAAACACTCCTCATGAGTATATGAATATACACTGAAACACACGTAATTTTTCCATCAATTTAGAGGACATTACATTGACTTAAGCGTGATTTGCCGCATCTGTTAGGGTTGTGAGTGTCTCCCCGGTCAAAGTGACGTCACGCCATCAGACACAGCCCTTCGCCCAGGTTCCGTGCGGCCGTTTTTCACCCGTCCGCGCACATTCAAATTTTTCCATCTGTGTAGATGCAGATGGCTGGCGAAAAAAGAGAACCTTGAGGAGCATTGAGAATGTCTGTTTGCCGCAAGGAGAAACCCACACAGAGTATAAAAGATCCACACGTTTCCTTGTCACGATTCTACATCAGCTCATGTCTGTGCGGCCGCTAATTTACCTAATCCTAATCTTAACCCTAACCCTAACCCAAACCCTAAACCAAGTTCTCACACTAAAATGTAATGATTTACGTCATGGGGACTTTCATTTTGTCCCCAAAAGGAAGGCGAGTCCCCACAATGTGACTGTGTAAACCGATTTATGTCCCCACAACATGAGTAATACACACACACACACACACACAGAAGATGCAGTTGCAGGCTCTCATCACAGCTGAGGAGCTGCCTATTCATCTGCACATAAGAGGACAAAGCGAGCGTACTGCACTCAGGAAATTGCAGCCGCGCAATTTACAACCGTTAAACAGCGGTGGAGGACACAGTCACATATACACACTCGTGCACTTTCATCAGAACTATCACTGTCACGAATACACACACACACATATGCACACACACACACACACACGCACACACTGGTGCTAGTTGTTTCCCCGCCTGGGTCTTTGAACAGTTCAATGAGGGCTCTTTTCACCAAAGTGAATAGCCCCTCTGATTCCCCTCCATGCTTTGTGCGTACGTGCACGTGCGTGCCTGTGTGTGAGTTGGTGCGCGCGTGTGAGTGTGTGAGAGCCAGACTTGTGTGCACATACCATGTGTTTGCGTGCGTCCTCTTCATCTTTTGTGTGGGCCCAGCTGAGGGGTGAGAGCTGTTTTGCATGTGGCTCGTCCTCACAAACGAGCTGTTCAGCCCAAGTTCAAGGCCCCGAGGGAAGCTTTTGAACAAATTGATCCTTCATTGCTCTTTAATGTGGACCTGAGACAAACTTGCGTCAACCCGAAGACGTGAATTCATCCGTACGAGTGTGTTCTTACTGTGGTTATTCTCAAAGGTCACTGGCGTAATGATAAAGGCTTAAGTTTTGGTTTAATTTCTCGCTGGATTTGATTCCGTTTTCAGAAAAACCTCCTGCATTGCAACGGTTGGATTCGTCATATTGCAGTTTATATGTTTCCAAATTGAAATGTTTTCAATTATGCATACCATTTAGTGGATGCTTTTATCCGAAGAGCCTTATCGTACCATGAAAGCATACTTTTAGTATGTACTCCTTACCCTGGAATCACTGAGCTAGAAACAACCACTTACAAATAAAAGGTTTTTCTTTTCTCTGTCTGTCTGTTTGTTTGTTTCTCAGGACATAAAAGTCTGCTCACTCACTTAACTTTCTCTGTCCACTGTCAAGCTGTCTTTCTGCCTCTTCGTGGGACTACATCTCCCTCTAGTGAGAGATCGAGTATACAGCTCCTCTGAGACAAAAAGGCATCGAGTTCATTTATGACTATAAAAGCTTGGGCAACCATCTGCTACATTTCAACAAGAGCAGATTTATTTTGATGTGATTAACGATATGATTGCTGATTCTCAATATTTATTTCTTTTTTTTCTGACCTCCTTGCCACCAATATCTCTTTCTGCCTTCCACCCTTTCCCATTTACTTCTCTGTTTCACCAATTCACTTCAACCCTCTACTCTTTTCTACATCCGTCACCTTCTCTGTCTCTCTTCCATCCCCTTCCCCGTGACATCCCAATCCAGGTGATAATTTACCAGGGCGGCCAGGTGTTCAGCCTCGCCAACCACCTCAATGGCCGTGTGGGCTTCGTGGCCACCATGCCAAGTACAAGTGCCTCCATCTTCATCAACAACACCCAGCTGTCCGACACTGGGACCTACCAGTGCCTGGTCAACAACCTCCCAGACAGAGGGGGGCGCAACATCGGCGTCATTGGGCTCACCGTGTTGGGTAACTAACCACACGTCACCACAGAATATTTATCTTTTTGAATGTTTCAAAGACCAAAACAAGAACAGTTTCTTATGTTAAAAGAGTGTGGGGTTAAAGCTTTTGGATGTAGATGTAATCTTATGTGCTTTTCAACCTGCTTTCATCTGGTATTCAGTATTTAATTGTCTGAAACTGGCTTGGTTTGGTTCTTAATTTGGTTGGCAGCATTTCCTGCCAACTATAGAGCTCTAAAGACAGGTACAGTAAACAACAACCAAACATAGTCATCATTATGACAAATTGTTGAAACATTATTTTTCAGTTTGTAAGTAATCAGAAGAATCCTTCCAGACAGAAATTTAAAACAGTAAAGCGGCATGCAAGCACTGTTGGATTTAATGAGTCTTCAGCTCTTGAATATGAAATTTCCTCTGCAATTCGGAAAACATTAGATTTGCTTTGTAAAGTGGTAAACACGCCGCCGCCCACTCTCTCCATCTGCCAGTGCCCCCCTCGGTGCCAGCATGTCGAATCCAGGGCACGCTGGATGTCGGCAGTGACATCATGCTGATCTGCAGCTCCGAGGAAGGTATTCCCACGCCGTCCTACTCCTGGGAGAAGCTGGACGCGCTGCCCAAGCTGCCGCACAACGCCATGCAAGGTATTACAAACAAGCTGGCCGTCGGAGTTCCCTTTTGCCCCACCTTCGCTGGTAAATCTCACTCACATAGCTCAGCCTCAGCAACAATCCCACCATCACTGCCACCTGTCATGTGCCAGGCCCGCCCACGAAGGCCCACCCCCACCCAAAACTGATCCTGCTGAGGGGTGATGATGGATGGATGGATGGAGTGATTCAAACCTTATGAATGAGTGCGTCAGGAATGTGTTTGTGCAATTTACCCAGATGATTTGTGGTGTTTTTATGTTCTTCCTCTTTCTCTCATGCTGAATACCAACTCTGACTGGTGCAATCACCATACTGCTTCAACTATAGCTAAGCGTTGACCTCACCAAGACCCAGCTATAACAGGAGCAGGTGTAAAGGTGTTGCGTTTGGTGTTCAGCATCAGAGAGCACTGGTGTAGTGGACTCTCCTTTCTTTTCCAGCTGTGCCCATTGCACAGTCAAACAATCTTCATCACCAGTCACTTTCTTTGTCTGTACACTACTGGTCAATAGAAGGCTAATATACAAAATGTAATTGCAGAAGAGAAGGCAGATTACCACAACAATAAATTGAATCATTTTTCTTATACAAATACAAACAGACAAATAATGTAGACAATGCGGGAAATGAATGTAACTTTGAAGAAACTGAATGATAATTGCAAATTCAGCTACAAATGTGCTTGATAACGTGTCAGCATTTGTGAGATGCAAATTGTCATTTCTGTTAAAGAGGCTAAACTGTATCTCACCAAAATTGCAGCTGCGTTGGTAAAAAAAGCACTGTCACAAAATGAAACTAACCAATGGGGAAGTTAAGTAACATTTCACTTATCGTATGCTGTTTACATTATTTCCTCTGAACCCAGATTGTGTAAATTAAATTTATATATTAAATATTGACCATTTGAGAGGTAGTTTATTGACATATTTCAATTTAGGTGGTGAAACACCAGGTGAATAGGGTAACAAAAAAAAAATAACTTACAGATATCACTATAAAACTACCCCAGTTGATTACTTAAATTAATAAATGTATTGTTTGTGTAACAAGTTTTCTGATATTGAATGTTAAAATATGCAAATGAGGTATTATCTAATGCTAACTTTTGGTGAATTTAGAAGAAATCTAAAGATGCGAATAGACAAAGTGTAGTAAAATAAAAACCTAAATGTGTTTTATGGATGTTTTCTCTCCACTAGTCTGAAAGTAGACATGTTATGGAAGGAAAAAAGCCCCAAATCTAAAAATTGACCAGTGCATGAAAAACAAACGTTTGCCTGAGGTGTCTCTGCTACAGTATATGAGGAAATCAATATCAAGACCAACCTATATTGTATTGTAAAACAAACATTAAAATAGACTCATTAAATCGGTCTACTCTTTATACATGGTACATCTCCTCCTCTTGATGGTAGTCAGAGAGCCGACAAAATGGTCCTTTTGAGTCTGGAGTTTTGCGTCTGTCTTCTTCTGCTGTTTGCATTTGATTCATATTGAAATGAGTTCCTGGATTATTTGTCAATGTCACTCTTGTCTCTGTGTGTATTTAGTTTGACACAGACAGCTGTGGCATCTGTCATGTCATTGTCAAGAGAACAGCTGTCTCACCTCCTATAACTCAGACATCCAGGAGACGCTGAGGGCTTTTTAATGAACCCAGTAGTGTACAGCTCTGTGATTCCAAACTCACGACTCAACCCATTCATCATTTGTTAAAGAAAAAAATCTGCAGCTTGTCTGTACACCTTGTAGTGAAGC
The DNA here is from genome assembly GCF_015220745.1 of Sebastes umbrosus. Lineage (NCBI taxonomy): Eukaryota > Metazoa > Chordata > Actinopteri > Perciformes > Sebastidae > Sebastes > Sebastes umbrosus. The sequence goes on from NC_051275.1 coordinate 27,891,094, forward strand.
TATATAGCACCCTCTATTGGTAGATAGTAGACGTAGTTCAGTTGAATGTATTGTCATAATATTAACAAGCAACATTTCACATTGTGCAACTTGTGAATGACTTCAGTTTAATGAATTTCAAATGAACTGATGTTATACTTTGCACTCTTTATGTAAATGTTTTTGATGCATTGGGTCACATGTTTGTGTGTTATTATTGTTTTAGTCACTTTAATTACGATGTGGCTCTGTGTGTGTCCATCAGACCAGATGCAGGGAACTGTAACACTGAGAAACATCAGCTCCAGCACCTCAGGACTCTACCAGTGTACCTCCAGCAATGCTATAGGCAAGAGCACCTGTCTGCTCAACCTGCAGGTCGTATCACGTAAGTACACTCTGCTCGTTTACTGCTGGATCCATGTGACGCTGTTATTGCCATTTATAGACCAGTCTGTTTGTTAAGGGATGCACATTTATAGATGGAAAAGCCTTGTCTCACTCAAACTCCGATATATGGGAAGCTAGAAGTATTTTCCTGCAGTGACACTTGTCAGACAGATAAACAGGAACACAAGCAACCATCAATACAACCAAACAAAGGACAAGAGCTGATGGCAAATGGCAGCACCCGCCCACGTCTGCACCAGTCACAGAAAAAGACAGAGTTGGTTTTGGGGTCATGCAGGGTCAGACGGGTTGGATAGCTTGACAGGAAGGACTGTAAGATGGTTACATAGTGTTTCATAGTGTCTGACAATGTGTGACAGGATGACGCTCAGTGTCAGAAATAGAGGCAGACAGACAGCAGAGTGCTGAGTCTGTCTGTCAGAGACAACATGGTGCAGATGTAAAGGCTCAGAAAGAGTAAGTGTTACACGAAACTATTCTGTTCCATTGCTGTTTCTATTTTACTTGAATATTATTGGAAGAACTGATAAAATATTCATAGCACACATAGATATTGAAAACTGTCATCTGACACAGTGGTGGAGTACGGTGCATCCAGCCCGTGTTGGTGCATGAGGAGCTCACTCTTTAAAGTGTTTTGAAGTTGGGTTGTATGAGGTACTTATCCATAGTCAGTGTGTTATCTACAGTAGATGATGGTCGGCACTCCCCCAGCTTGAAGAAGCAGACAGGAGTTACCGCATGGAAGCAAAACAATGTACTGCTGTGGACAGGGCCGGCAGCAAAATGTATTTTAGCATGTAAAAGAAAGGCTCACCTATAAGAATCAATATCAGTTCAAGTGTATGCTATATTTAGAATATTTTCATCGCTATAACTTGCTGTCAGACAGCCCTTTCCGACGAGGAACTGAAGCCGTTGTATCCATCTATGCTCTCGCCAAAGCCACCAGACTCCATTGGAAAAAACTGTAATTTGACCTTGCAGAACACGGGGGTTAGTGGTCTACTGCTGCCTCAATCAGTTAGTTAGTTTGTGCTACTGTGTGACTTTGGTGAATCCAAACTAACCAAAGTCAAACTATAACACAGACAAACTAACCGGCAGCAGTAGATGAACAACTCCTGTGTTCTGCGAGGTAAAATTACTGTTTTTTTCAATGGAGTCTGGTTGCTTTGGTGAGGGCCTAGATAACGGCTTTAATTCACCTTTGGAAACAAAGACAAAGAAAAACAAAGAAATTCTTTGAATTTGCACACATGATCTTGAAAACAAGTTGATCAATTTACTATATTTCCGCTGTTTAGTTTTTTGCAACCCATCCAGCTGTCTCTTCAGCTGAGACCGATACTGATGACTTAAGGCTGAACTTACTGTAAATCATCATTGGTGAAACTTCCTCCTCCTGTCTCTCCGTCCTGCAGCCCAGCCTCAGAGTGTGGGTCTGATAGCGGGCACCATCGCTACAGGAGTCCTGGCACTCATCATCTGCTCCCTGTTAGTGGTGGTCACGCTCTTCTACTGGAAGAACAAGAACAAATACGACGAGGAGGAAATCCCCAATGAGATCAGGTTTGGCTTTGATTTGTGGCTTTGGTCAATTGCAGCCAAAATCTGTTGTAGACGACATATTATTAATGGATGTAGTGTCTCCAACAGGGAGTGTTTACTTGCATAGGCATTCCAGACTGTGGCGGCAATAAAATGCAGCAGCAGCTTTTTATTTCCTTCTGTAGAACAATTAGTGTGTCAGAGCGGCAATCGCAAAGATCCAGCTCAAAAAAAGCCCACACCAGTTAATTGGATTTAAAGTTTGGAGAATTCAGCTTAATTTTATCTCCTGACAGCAAATGTTTCCATCATCACAGGCTAATTTGTGTTTTCACACACTCTGTGAAGCTCAGTTGATTAAACGGGCTGCAATTTCTCCTCTAAATTACTCCATGAATCATTTGGACGATAAACATCCTTCAGATATCTGAGGCTTTGGCTGATTGATAACCGATAACATCTGCCTCATTTTGGGCTTAACTTCAATCTGCTTTCCCTCCACCACTAACAGCAAATCACAATGAATATCTTTTATCTCAGCCAGATTTATAAGGAGCCAAACACATCTACCCAAAATGACTCTGCATAAAACAAACACCATTTATATGAGCAAGGATGGAATAAACTGCAACTTAAAAATAGTGTTTCTGTCAGCTTAATTTAAAGACATTCACTGTATACATCCTGGTCGTATGTCTACAATTTATTGATTTACATTTTTTAAATTACCTTTTCTTCCATAAATATAATATTCCTTTCTTGTTTTATTTATTTCATTAAAAAAATTAATAAATAAGTAATATTAATGTTCTCAGTATATTGCCTCACTATTGACTGCGTAGAGGAGCTCTTTTAATTTTTAATGTGCCAATAGAGGATTTGTGTTAAATATTTGAAGACGAACTAATTGGCTATCTTACTGCTATCATTCTTAATATCGCCGACATCTTCACAACTTCCACTTATATCTTCTCAATAGAGAAGATGACCTTCCTCCCAAGAGGTCGTCATCGGTGAAGGCTTTCCATGCCGATGCCTCATCCTCAGAGAATGACACGCTGACGTCTACCAACACCTACAACAGCCGCTACTGGCACAACCCCAAACCCAACTACGACACCAACTCCTACACGCGCTACAACGGAGACACTCGCCAGACCTTCTCCACCGCCGCTCACGGTGCACACGGACACGGACAGGCCCAGAACGCAGGACACGGCCACAGTACGGTGGTCACAGCGCCAGGCACAGCTCCGCTGTCCCGCCACGCGCATCCCACAACGGCGGCGACGACGACGACAACGACGACATCGTTCGCCAACGGCAGCCACACGCTCCCGCCGCCCAAGACACTGGTGGTCACCACAAACTCTGCCCCGTCCCCTTCCACCATGGTGCGCAGCAACGGCACTGTGAGCCTCAAACCGGTGGTGACGTCCGCGCACGGGCAGCACACGCACTCGTACGCGGTGAGCCAGGCCACGCTGGAGCGGATGGGGGCGGTGCCTGTCATGGTGCCCGCCCAGAGCAGAGCAGGCTCGCTGGTGTGAAATAGTATTAGCTTTGAAAACAAGACTAAACGAGTGTGACGTTTGAAACCCACTGATGAAAAACAGACCGAATATGGGCTGAAGCAGCCCGCTGCCCTTTACTACTGTGTCTTTCTGTATGTCTCGACCTCTTTAACGCGAAACAAACTGGGATTCTACAGTGCAGAGTTCATTTAATGCCAATTCCTTGATGGAAGGGACCCTCCGTTTTGTAGACGAGCACTACATGGAATCTGATCATCCCCTTATTGGATGAATTTTCCTGGCGGGTGTGGTGGGAACTACTTTTTAACCACAAAGCTGTCGTGAAATTTCCTGCAGAACCTGGATTCCCAAATCTTTTTTCAGGGCTGGATCATTGTGATGATTGTGTTTTTCTTGGGACTCAAAGCAACACAAAGCATTTTCATCTCAGTGTGTCCATACTGCACGGTCAGACAGGAGCGAGCTCGGATTCCCACATAAATGCATGTGTCTCTTGTTTTAAGATACCATATTATTTCTAAAAAAGTTATTTTCACGGTTGTAATTTTGATTGACAGTAATGATAGTGATGGTGAGGATTATGCACTGAAAATGTGAATGTTGGGAGTAACTTAAAGGATGAAAGTATAAGAGTGATATAATGTTGGGTGAAATGGCCTTAGAAGTTTAGGGAGAGCGGTTTTATTGGGTGCAATACATCGCATAATATACTTTACTTCATCGAATGCAAACATTTTAATTACGTTTTCGCACTTTTCAGAGCAATTTATATCAAAACTGCTGTCTTATGAACAATAACTCAGTCTTACTAATGACATGCTTTACCCATACTACATATATTGAAACGTTTCTGCTCATACAAACACTGGTTATATTTGAAGATATAGCACAAACACTGGATTCTCACAACAGAAAGCCACTGTCCCCCTCCCTGATTTAAACTTGAACCTGCAGATGGATGTTGTCGTAGTCTCCGCTGTGTTCGCCGTGTTCATCCTCGCTGTTGTCCTGATCTGGTTCATGTCACATTAGTGCTGCTTTGAGAAGACGTGGATAAGAGGATGTCTTATTTCATAAATGCTTTATAAAGAGACAAATATATATTTAAAGGTGATTTTTTTTCCCCTTGACAAAGGCTTACACCTATGGTTTTCTACTGTACATATTGTAACTAAAACAGTAGGCTAGATTGTGAATCAAAGAAAATATATTACGTCTGACTGATACATATTCTACAACTCATGTGTCTTAATTTTAAAATGGTTCTTTTTGTTGCATTAGACAACAAGCTGGGTTTGATAGTCAGTGTTATTGGTTTCAGTGAAGGGATGTTTTTTTTAATGCCATTTCATTACCAGGTCTGAGGTAAACACAGTATGGTTTAACATGAATGGCCATATGTTTTACTTTAAATAATAGACACCTCTGCTGTATATGGTAGAAAGTATCACTGTGTTTCTGACCTACTGTATTTATGCTTTAACCAAATCTCACCATTCTGTTAAAGAACTGTTCCCAAATTTAGCAATCCTCATCTCTTACTGTGCATTACCTCAATGCACAATACTAATAATTTCTTGTAGCTACGATGCAATATTTGATACGGCAATTATTTGTGTGTTACATGCAGTATCGGAAAGTGTGTTTTATTCGTCAAAGCAATTCCTCTTTGCGTCTAATATATGAGTTTTAATTAAATGTGCTGTTTTGGCATTTTAAAGTTTTACTGAGACAAATTTATGTGCTGACATTACAAAAAGTGCTCCAGCTTTAACACCTATAATTTCATAATTTATGATGGAATTTTTTTTTTTTCATTTATATTATTTAGTCCAGATGACTTCACTGACTTTTAAAACACCTTTTTATGCCGGGGCTATTACATTTATTTATGTCTTCATGCCGTTTCCTAGCAGGTGTTATATTACACTGAAATGCAGTTAATTGAATTAGAAAATAAAAATAAACTGGGAGGGTTGGCAGCAAGTTTAGAGTGGTACGAGCTCCTTATTTTAGACTGGAACATAAATAAACAGAGTGCTCTTTAATCCCAATAAACATTGGGATAATATGAGCAATAAATACTAGCCAAGGTGATGTACTTTTATGTTATTGATGTCATCCCTTAATTCACACATTTATGGAGCCACAAAATAGACCTGCTGAGTACCAGTCAACACTGGTTTTCCTTCACAGTTTGTTGTCAGTGATGCAGTCCTGCCGTTTACACAGACCTGGATCAAACCACACGATTTGACTGTTACCAGCTCACTAAATGTGCGTTATCAGTTGCTATAAGTATCATCGATGTGGGTCAGTAGAGGCTTGCTATGCCTACTACGTTGTAAAAGTGAAAGCGAAACTTAAAAGCAACATGTTCTAACATGTAAAACTGCATGAAATATAGGTTTAGGCAACAAAACTACAACTTCTGTAGGTTTAGGCAACAAAACCACTTGGTTAAGTTTAGGGAAAAAGATTGTGTTTTGGTTTAAAATAACCAGTGAAACTTACCGCTTGTGCACACAAAGACAACTACAAGTTATTGGTTTCACACAGGATGCGACCTGCCCTGGGTGAAAGCCCTTTGGTTTGTCCTCTGCTTTTGCTCCTGTAATAATTATTATGGTCGCTAGGGGTCACTGTCGTGTTATTTTATTCCCTCTTTCGGTGATTGACCATGTGCATCGATTATAAAACCTACTACTGGGTGTAGCAGGGCCCTACTGACCCACGTCTATGAGGCTTATAACCACTGATAACACACACTTAATGACCTGATAACAGTCTAATCATCTGATCAAACGGTAATCCTGAATTTCTCCTGTTTTTTGCCTGGAAGTAATGATATAAATGGCTTGTAGTTAAATATCTGCATTTTTATTCACTATTTTGTCAGTTATTACAATATGTACCAGTCCAGATCAATCACAAATACTGTATGTTTGTTCATCTTTGTTCATTTGACCCCGGTCTACACCTGCTCCGTGTTGTTACAGACACATTTATCCAACATGTTTTTGCTTTCTTTTTTGTCTCAAGGCTGTCTACTGCGTGGCAGAGCTACAGTACTTATAGGTTAAATCCACCGGCAACACACACATTGATTTATAAATACAGTAAGGCTTAAAGAGGTCAAATGATCAAAGGTCAGTTGTCACCTCCTCCTCTCCTTTTTGTGTTTTCAGAATCAAGTCTTCTGTCTGTGTAGATTTCACTCACCATCTCTCCCGGTGTCCTTTCCCTGAGCACCGGCTGACAACATTAAAGAAGAACTTTTCTTCTGACATCTCTGGCTTTGTTCTTCCCACAGAAAAATTTCAGGCTGGAAAAGCTAAACTGAGATTATTTTACTTTAACTCTGCCCTCTGTTTGCAGGCGCAACGGAGCAAAGAGAGCACAATCAGTAGAGAACTACTGAGGCTTTAACCCAAATTAAATCAACATCTCATCTTCTACCCTGGCCATAGGCTGGCGTGTGGTACACAAGGTGGTATATGGGTTGTGTATATAGATACATAATAACATGTGATATATTGCCAATAGTAAAACCAATCTGTAAATATGTATAAAAATACATCTTGTTCTTACTGTTGGGTTGAAATGAAATAGGAAAAATAACACTGGAACTTGTAGTGAATAAATATTGTTAATACATTCTAATCGGCTTCCCGCTCATTTCTTTGTTTGTTTTATTTGGCATGATGTGATTTCCCTCCCTGCTTCATGTTGTTAAGATTAAAGTAACATTGCTCAATAATGAATAACAATAATCAAAGTACAGATGTGTTCATATTCTGCGTAAAATGTCTCATTTACAGTAGGTATCGTCTTCAGGAGGAGCTGCTGTTGTAATATGAATAACATACGCATTTCAGGCTTCGCTAAGTAAGCTTTCTATGAAACTCATTCATCGAGCCGTTGGTGCTCCTGCAGGCTGTTAAGACAACCACAAAGACGAGAGCTGTGCAGAATAACAATATGAAGAATGTGCAAGTGTGCTAGTTTCTTCGTGCTCTTGTGGTTTCTATTCCCAAGACAAATTGTGTGAAACTGCAAAAAAGGGAATGTCTTCCAAGTAGAGATTCAGAACACATGAACAGATGCTTTAAGATATACATGTTAACCAATTATAATTTTTCTCTATAATGCTTGTTGTAATGTTTTATGCACTTGTTCTGTGTGGTGTTTTTGACCCTCACAGCGTAGTTGACATTTAGAAGAAATGACTGAGTCCATTTTCGTATAAGTATGAAGTTTTTCTGCTTGTTACTGCACATACTATGCCATTTTACAATGATAATTAATTAATTCATGGCTCTGATCATTTTAACCTTCTGTAATCGAGAGTAGAAATCTGGACCATCTGGATTGGATTGGAAACTGCAGTTCTTAAATTCCCCACTAGGGGTCAGTGTTTATACACTAAATGCAGACAGGACAGAAATCTGTTGTTCAATGCAGTCACAAATCCCATAATAGGAGTTCAAGACAGTCAATTCTGAGCCCTCATTATAAAGACAAGAGTATCTAATGGTGGAGGATTATGTGTTAATGGACTTATGTAAATTCATTTGAACAGAGAGGAGATAACGTGCAGTACAGAACACGTCTTAATGCAAACTCAATGCTGGTTTCACTTCTCATCAGTATTCTTCCTCTAACCCATTTCCACTTTGAGAATCAACAGGAGTGAACTTTAGAAAGGCGGGGGCGAAAAAGGGCAATTGACCAGAGCTCCTGAGGATTTTGCTCATTATTTGCACATGAGGCCAGCAGCTTATAGTGTGTGCACGTGTGAGTGTTAAAGCAAGCATATGTGTGTGTAGAGCTTTGGGGTTAATTATATACTTACTGAGATCTGAATGATGATGAATCAAACATATCTCTCTTCCAATATTCTATTTTTTCTTCTACTGTATGTCCTTGCACCATATCTGTGTTTCATTTATAATATTATCACGCTCTTCACCCCTCTTATGAAATATATATTATGATACGTTACATGTCATGTGTGTGGTAGCTGGCTGATGTTAAAGCTAAAGTCAAGGGTTCAGTCTTTGCAGTAATAGCTCTAACCCGATGAAGCATCCTCCTAGTTAATACATTTACATCCCTAACAAGTTAACTTATTTGTAACATTACAAATTACACTCAACTGTTTTTTTCTTCACTGCTTGTTTCATTGCAGTGTTTTGCAATTCCTTTACTCTCAAAAGTGCTGCCTGAATACAGTAATTTCCATTATTATTATTATTATTATTATTTGGTCTCCTGTAGCTCTGATAGATTACGGATGGCCGCACCAGTCTAGATAATATATTTTCTACCTCCTGCCAAAGCTGACCACAGCAGAAAGCTTTTAACTTTATTGAACTGTCAAAACGTGCTTAATAGTGGCCACAAAGCCTCTGCGAGCCAGGAACAAACATCTTTAATAGAAAGCTTCAGACTATATGAGGCTAAACTCCCGTCTGTGTCCAACGTTCCCTCTCTTTGTCCCTGTCTCTTGCTCGTTCATTTTCATACTTTAATTTATAAATTGCAACCTTCACACACAAAGTTAATGAGAAACCTTTGCACACTTTTACAGCCAAGTCCATTTGACGGATACAGATTACTACCCTAAAGCTGCTCACAATCACAATTACTGGCTGAACATCCATAAACAAAATAAATGAAGTGGTGCACATAGTCCAGGTTTATCATCCCCACGTTGCTGACATATGAACACCGTCCATATGTCCACTAAAGTGTGATACTGAATTACAATACCCAATAAACTGGATGCAATTACCATCCTCATTAATTGTAAACAAACTAACATAGAGAAGCTCTTCAACCACACACATTCTGTATTAAATAAAGGTTTATGGTTTTCAAAATCAGTGCAAACACAGCCTAAAAAGCAGAAATGGGCTCTTGATGGGTACCTTAAGTAGGAATAATGCTTTTGAGATAGGCACAGGAAGTAAAAGCGAAATGTTCATCTTGATAGTCCTGTTATTCATTAATCTGCAATTAACTGAAGCCAAAGGGAACCAATGGGATGGGGAGCAACAAGTGAAAGAGGGAGAGAGAGAGAGAGAGAGAGAGAGAGAGAGAGAACAAATAGAGAAACCTATTTCCCAGCAGGGCAGAGAGGTGGCCATCTCTGGAGCTGAATACGGACAATCAAGCTTCTCTGGTTTGCAGGCTGAATGCACAATGGAGTTTCTGAGAAATCACTTTGGACAACCAGCTGCGGAACTGCCTCTCTCTCTTTCTCTCTCTGTCTCCGTCAGGCCTTTGTGCCTCTGCCGAAACCACAAAACAGTATGACTAGTTTAATTTGTGGCAGTCGTAATCACACTAATGTGTTGATACTAGTACCTGAACATACCAACTTCCTTTCAGCTGTAAATTAAAATTACAAAAAGAAATGTGCAGAAAAATGTTGTCCGTGTAAAAGCCCTATTGTCAGGACAGTAACCCCTTTTCTCATTTCTCAGTTTGTACATCCTCGATTCCTTTCCTCGCCTCCTCTCCTCACGTCATAGTCCATCCCACCTCAGAATTGAGCGGAGAAGGTAAGGGGTACTTTTCATTATGCTACCGTGTCTCCTCGATTCCTTTCCTCACCTCTTCTCCCTGCGTCTTAGTCCCGCCCACGGGAGATGTGAGCAGAGGAGGCGAGGAAGACGTGAGGAGAGAGGAGTTGAGGCAACGGGCATCGCGCCTTGGAGACGTCATTTTAAATATAACTTGTGGCCATTGTCACGCCTCTTTTACATGTCACGGGTGCCGAAAAGGATACACCTGTGCATCCTCGTCATAGATCCTCCGGCAAGCCTCATTGCTCCACTCTCCTCAAGATGCATTTTTTGGAATTGAGACATCCTTCAAGATGGCGCGCTGGGATCGATATCCAGGTCACAGGCAGGATGACAAAGGAGAGAGGAGAAATGGAGGCACAAATGACAACAATCTCCATTCTCAAAGGTGCTGATCCTGCTGTTGTCAGCTGCTAGGGAGATATCCTAGGTGCTACCTCTTTCCAATCACTGACCTACCACGCTTTTGTCACTGACCTCACCTCACATAAATATGCCCAGTCAGTATTTTCTAGTTGCTGAGACCTGACTTTGCCTTCCAAGTCTGAATCTGCCAAAAAAGCAGTGAGCTTGCCCTGTTGGCTGCAGTGTGTTTTTTTGCTTTGACATGATAACAAAGCACCTCAACAGTCTCCTGCCTCCAACTACTGCACTTGGGTTCTCACTGCACTCCTCTTTGTATAGCAGTTGTTAAAGGAACCATAACACACAATCTTAGTATGTTTAGGCCATTACCACACAATTTGAGAATTCACAGACACTGTGTTATTAGTTTTTTAATGCACACTATGCCTTCCACACAACTACTAAACATGCATGCACTTGGAAAAAAACAATGTTGGAACAAGCAATTAATCACTGTGAACATTACTCTCAGCTAAGTCATGCTCTATAGGCTATGCACATTTTAATAGCTTTTTGGATCAGTTCAAACTAATGTGAAGAAAGGAAGGAAGGAAAGAAAGATGGAAAAGAAAGAAAGAGGAGTTTTATCTAATTTATTCAATTCATCCAAGCAAAAAGTGTAAGGAACTGTATTTACATCATGAATACAATTTTAAGCACAAAATATACAAGACACGGATGAGTACATAAAGGAACAAAGGAAAGGGGGAAGAGAAGCACCAGTTTTTTTTTTTACGGCGATGTCGTAATCCGGTCTGATAGAGTCACAGCAGTTCTGTAGATGTTGTTAACCTGTGAGTCAGAGGTCAAAGCAGTCCATCTGGGAGAGAATCAATGGAGGATGGAAAAGAGAAAAAAGAGAGAAAGATGGGTGATGAAAACAGATTCAGCACAGTGATGGATCGGTTCTGAGTTCAGAGGAGGAGAATGGCTCAGAAAAATAATTTAAACTTTGATCAAGAGTTTACAGGGAATGGATGAAAAAGTTACTAATTTCTTTTTGGAACTTGGAGATATATATACAGTGCAACATCCAACTGAATGTCACTTTCAAAAGTTGTTTCCTTAAAACACAAATAAGATAAAACATACAGTATAAATATTGTAAATGTATTGTGTAATGTACTGCAGTAGGAGGAAACAAGCAACAGTAACAGAAGATAACTAAATTAGAATTCATAAGGTCTGACATTTAATTCTCTGCTGTTGTTATTTTGGGTTAGCTGACTTCTCAAAGGCATCAAATGGGCAGAACGAAAACATTTTAAAGAAATAAAGGCTGCTTTAAATGTTGAAGTAAAATATTGAAAAACCATACGGCCATCCGTAATCTGTAAATCCACATTTTAAGCAATTTCCTGATTGTCCCATTCTGCCTCTCTGTCCCCCTCCAGCAACATTCCCACTTCCTGAAACCGGCTCATTGCCATTCTCTTCCTGTCCACCAGATGCCCTCTGACATTTTCATCTCACTCCCACACCTAGCCACGTCCTCCTGCCCTCCAGTCACCTGACCTTCTCCACCCGCTTCCTCACCTGTTTCCACTTTCCTCAGATTCCTCCTGCAGATTTCCACACACTCCTGGCCAGTCTGTCAAAGGTGCTTTGTTGCTCATACCTTTTCCTTCTAGCAATCAAACCCTTACCTGATCTGTTCCTGTTTCTCCCTTGTTGCCTGCTCCTGACCTGCTCACCAGCCTTGCCCTCTGGATTTATTTTCCTGTTTGGACTGCCTTCCTGGTTTTGACCCTTGCCTGCCTCCTGATTCCTCTACCTGCCTGCCAGCCTGTAAGCCTATATATATTATATACCTTCACTTTAGCACACTCTATATGTTATTTTATATTGGAGTAGTCACAAGTTTACTTTTACTGTGATATCTTTTGTTAAATTGTGTCTATTGGATACAGTTAAGTCCCAAGATTCTGCAAACTTGACCAGTTAACTTCTCAATTTATAAAGTCAAATACAATCTCTTTCAGTTTATGCTATTTCCCAAATGAATTTAAATCAAAAGTGTATATTATTAGAGTTGCATACGTGAAAATGGTATGCATTATTTCGTAGTATTTGGCCAAACCAAATTTGTTTTGCAATTCTTTCCAGGGATACATGCTTTTTTTAGTAAAAAATAATATAGTAAAAAATATGATTGTAAAAATAGTATAGTAAAGTAACTGCTTCCATCCCTCTGACCCATTTGTACTAACGTAAAATTATAAAAAATCAGGAATGTGGTGACCCTCCAGGTCTTTTGATTCCCACCAGCTCATTGTATGGACTGTTGTAACTCTGTATGTGGGAGCTAGAATGTATTCTCTCTCACATCCAGTTACAAAATGCTGCTTGCCCAGCTGTCAGTGAAGTGACAGCAAAAGTACCCATTCCCATTTTCATTTGTATTCTTATCTGCCTATTGTTTCGTCATGCTTTCATTTACATTTTCTTTTTATATAAGTGTTAAATACTTTATTGCAGACTTGTTTTGTGTGAAAGTATTCCATAGATAGTGTTGCCTCACCTTGCTTTGGAAGTAGAGGAGAAAAGATGGGGACAAATAGAGAAACTCTCATCGTTGATCTGCAGTTTCTCTGATGTTCGCCTAGAGACCAACAGTGGGAAACAGCCCGTAGGCTCACGTAGCCCAGATAGAAGACCCACAGTTCACCCTACAGTACCATCCCTTTGAAACACCAGAATGTGCTGTATATGTAAAATAGGCACACAGTTTTTTATATGCCTACATGCACAGCGAAATTCAAGCACACTAATTCTCAAGATGTCCTGCGTTTTGCCTCTGCCTCATTTAGCTTGAGGCAAAAAAATCACAGCGCTAAGGAAGAAGGCATTTTGTGTGCATGTATGTGTGTGTGTGTGATCCTGCAAAGTATTGTCAGGAGAAGGAAAGTGAAAACTGAAATCTCATTCGAAACAAAACGGCAGCTCCACTGTGGTCGTGAGAGGAGCTGGTATTTACAGAGTTGCATAATTTCATGAATCTGGAAATTAAAAAGAGTTCCAGTTTAGAAAATGAACTCTTTATGAACTTGTGGAAGCAAAAATAAATTCAAATAACTGTTGTAATGAAATGGTAAAGAGGAGAGGGATTAGATGAAATGAGAGTGATATGAAAGAGGTGAGGACTCTCTCAGGAAAATGTGAATAGAATAGGAATAGAAATACAGGATCAGATCTCACAGATTGGATGTGAGATGGCTTGTGGGACTGAGGGAAACTGCAGAGCGTTCACTATAATCAGGAAACTTGACATGAAAGCAATGAAATAAAGTCTAATGCTAAGCGATCATTTACCTTAAACACTGTGCCAAGTGATTTTTCTCAAAGCGTTGGTGTGACATTGCCGTTTTGTAGCCAGTGAAAAACATGCCAAGAAGATATGAGATATTACATTTCCTTGCAGTGCGTCTTTGTGGTTCAGCTTTGACCTTTTTTACCATAGATATGTGTGTGAATCTGGCGTTAACCTCCGGTCCTGAAAAGAGAAGCCAATGCTGAAGTGCCTTAAACTTGCATTCTTTCTAAAAGTCAGCAGGGGGCGACTCCTCTGGTTGTATAGAGTCTGTGAGAAAATGAGCCTACTTCTCTCTTGATTTATTACCTCAGTAAACATTGTAAACATGAGTTTATGGCCTTAATCACTAGTTTCAAGTCTTCTTCAATACAGCATGATGTTCATTTAGTAAATTATGGTCCCATTTAGAGTCAAATAGACCATAAAGCAGGGAATGCTTTAGGGCGTGGCTGCCTTGTGATTGAAAGGTCGCTAACACACCGTTGTCCGATTTGGGTGTTTCCGTATTTTCGTCTAACAACTTTAACCCTTTCACAGTGTGTTTTCAGTTCATGAAAGTTAATTGTAACCTTTTTGGTTGCCTGAAAATGTCTTATTCAGCATTTGATTGTCTCGTGTCACTTCTGGTTGCAAATAAGTTTGCTGTTCACAAACCAATGGGTGACGTCACGGTGACTACATCCACTTCTTATATACAGTCTATGGTGTTGCTGCTTCTCCAGAGCTTGGTTGGACAGCCTCAGGATTAAGAAACAAATATATGATTGAACCTCAAACTGGGTCGTACATAATCAATGTTTTAGTTTTTAGGGTGATAGTTTTTCCCCTGTAAGACACGTTTTACATCTCTATGAAGTGAGTGAGAGAAAATCCCCTCTTGGTGCAGTAACACCCTTTTAATGAAACTCTTCTGGGGAGACAATTGAAATGAAGAGGGGGATCATCACTGCCTCCATCTCATCCTCTTTATAAGTGTTGAAGTGGTGGAGCCTTTGTCTTTTCTTTCACTACATGTTACCTCCCTGCAAAGGCAGTTTGATACTGAGAAGAAAGAGAAAATGCTGATTGCATTGCAGGGAGGAGAGGATATTGCAACGGCATGATGGAATCAAATTTAAGTCTTGTGTCAAGGCCTTGCCACCTGTCACATAATCGGTTTTCTAGCTGCTGGCAAGGACTGTTCAGGTTCCCCCTCTGTGTCCAGTCTCAATCTATTTCTACCGTATCATTTTACTTGAGGCCATATTGTATTTGTCCACAGAATTAGGGGAAAGAAATAGGTGTGCTGGACATCAAACAATTTAACACTTCACACGTATGACACTATAAGACAAGACAGATGTTTGCTGTTGAATATAGTGTTTTGTCTGTCTAGTACATAGAATAGAAAACATGTCCTCACTAAATGATAGAACAGGTTGTTTTCCAATGACTCCCAAAATGACATATATGACCGTTGGCGACTACCAGCGACAGGAGCATGTTGTGAAACGGTTGCAGTTTTAAACATGTGGTTAATGTTGTGAACTGAAACAAAACTACTTGGTTAGGTTTAGGAAAAAATTATAGTTTGGGTTCAAAACAGCCTGTTTGTTACGTAACTTAGGTTACGTTCATAAGTTAAATAAGTCAGTGTTGACTTGACACGAACATTAGTCTCCTGGGTGAAAGTCCTGTGTTTGTTTGGCCCGTTCATCCACCCTGATCGTGTCTAAAAGGTAACATGCAAACTGCGTAACTATCACAAGATGGTTAAGGTTAGGCATTGACCTTGAATAGTTAAGCTTAGGCATTGACCTTGAATGGTTACAGTTAGGATAGCTCGTCGGGCAGCGAGTCTCGCGAGAGTTTTCTGCAAGTTTTTGCCGTTACTTCCAGGAAGACTGTCTGAGAATAGAAGGTGAGGTGAATAAGAAATATCAAACTGAGTGACAGAGTACCGTAGAAAATCTGAATGAGGCCACATTAATATTAGCAAATTATTATTATATATATATATATATATATTATTACAACATGTTCGCATCTAATGAGCATTTATTCCAAAGCAAAATAATCAGCAGAGGCAATGTCCATGAAGATGAATATTTTGAACAGTCAACAGTGTGTTAAGTCGTTTCTCTCCTTCTTCTCACTTCTTAAAGCCGCTGATATTCTTATAATAACAATGTGTCAAATGACAATGTGGAAACAATGTGACGAAGTTAAAGGGGTCACTAGTAGTGATGGTTCTACAGATAATTATCACCCAAATCTGCAGCTCCCCTCGA
This sequence comes from Sebastes umbrosus, assembly GCF_015220745.1. Taxonomy (NCBI): domain Eukaryota; kingdom Metazoa; phylum Chordata; class Actinopteri; order Perciformes; family Sebastidae; genus Sebastes; species Sebastes umbrosus. Next base: position 27,907,151 of record NC_051275.1, read on the forward strand.
CTTTATGGAGCTCTTCAGCGAGTTTCACTTTACCGTTAGTGTTCTCTTTTCCAATCTCCCTCTCACTCTTTCTCATTCATTGCCATTGTCTTTCATTGCCTTGGACCAAAGTCTGCTAATGCATTTTCGTGAGCGCCATCAGTTCATTCTCGCAGCTGACAACCAGCTATTTATTTTTCCTGATCACCACTTTCAGCTGCTACATCTTTCTTGCATTTCTATCAGCTCAGTAGCTATTCCGGCCTCGCTAAAGCTTCATCAGCTGTCCCAATCTGCCTCGATTTCCCTCCAGCTGTTCTCATCTGGTAGAAAAGCAGCTCTGATTCTCTCATTCACCTCCTTCCAGGCAGCTCCAATCTTGTCGTTTTAGGCCTTCCTTAAAGCTCAAACCCTGTCTGACTTCATCTGAATACAGAGTCTCTCCAGAGGGGGGTTTGCTGCTCGCAAAGCCAATCAGAGCAGACCGGGCTTTTTAGGGAGGGGAGCTTAAAAAGACAGGTGCTAAAATGGAGCGATTCAGACAGAGGGTGAATACAGGTATATTCAGATAGACATTATGAGAAAAATAATGTGTTTTTTTAACATTAAAGCATGTAAACATGTTCAAGTAGAAACCCAAAATACAAGTATGAACCTGAAAATGAGCACAATATGTCCCTTTGAAAACTCCCATGGATAAAAGTCCTGGCTTTGAGAATAGGTTTCCCAAAAATTTACTTAAAGCTTCAATAAATAACAGTAATTCTATAGTTTTAAATTCATATCTTGTAAAATGAAATCGTAATACTTTGTTTAAGTACAGTCAGTGGTATTAGAGAGGGCACAATTTTTTTAATTTTTTTATCAATCAGACCGGTGTCATGGGGAAGCAAGTTGTCATTCTTGGTTGAGGTTGGAAGCTTCATAATAACTCTGAATGTCAATCCCACTCAGTCGTTCAGCATGATTCCTTGGAGTGAATCTGAGAGGCTTTATACATCTAATCCCGTACAGTTAAGAGGACAAGCGGGGAGAGAACAACAGACTTGTCAATGAGGACAACTCTGGCCTTTCAGACAATCACAAAGTGTCACTAAAACCTCTCTGTGCTCTGAGAGCATTGATAAACAAATGCAGAGCAGCTGTGCTGGCAGGTGGCAGGTGACACAGTCAATCACGTAATGAGGAGAGGAGAGAAGCTCCCTGGAACCAGCGAGCCTGTTAAATAAACACTGAACACAGAGAGACAAGGAGAATAGAGAGCCGGAGTGTGAGAAGGCAGATGGTGCGGTGGGCATCACCATGACATGAATGCAGTGATTCCATATCCCAGAAGGAGGTTTTGGTTGCCTGAGTGAGCAGGAGCTCTACCTGGGCTGCCCTTCCTTTTGACGCTGTGAAACAGTTTTTTGAAGGGTAGTTGACAGCCAATCACCTGCTCAGCAGACTGGGCAATGAATTGGCTGTTGGTCCTGGAAAAAGAGGAAGTGGTAGAAAGCCAAACTGCAATAGATATGCAAGAATGGTTTTGGTTATTATGATAGGATGCAGGTCAATTGCTCCACCTGCATATTGTTGGACTGGAAGCAGAAGAATACCGTCATGGCATTACTCATAATGAAAAGGAGAGGAGTAGAGATCAACTTTAGTTAAATTATCTAGTCCTCTGGGAGCTTCAGACTTTATGTTCTAAGCCTGAGTTATGGTTCATTGGTTGTTTTGGCCACTTGGGGGCTGCAGAAACAACGTTGACATATCATCACCTTTTAAGTTGATATCATGAACAAGATAGCAAACAGTTTCTTATTTACACGTCCAGCAGCTTGGGAGCAACATTGTCATTCATGTGGAGATGTGTTTTTGGATGCCTGAGGCAAATATCTGTTTCTTTAGCTGCTAAATGCTCAACTATGTTCACCCGCTAGTCGATAAGTGTGTCTGTCTGCTGTTTGGTGCTGAGCAGGTATAGTGTATAGTGGGCTTTTAAATGTTTTTTCCTTTCAAGAGCTGCCTGTTGTGGATGAAAATGATGCCATGAGAGCGGTGAGAGTGAACCAAAGCAGTAAAGATGCGACAGGTGTTATGCAGAGTTCTGCCTGCCTGCCGAGAGGCTACTCAGTTCAGCCACGCTCAACCCTTCATTAGGTCCATTATTCCAATCTCATGTTGCGTGGCCAAGCATTCCTCACACCCACAGAACTTTAGAGCGGGGATCATTTTACAATAACAATATATCAAATGACAATGTGGAGGGGTTGTTCGTAGTGATGAACCTGCCGGCCCGCCGAGAACTGCATGCCCCTGGCAGGATCACGCACAACTAAAGCAAAAACTACCAAACATAACATTATGATAATTTCTAAGGCAAAGTACTGTTAGATTAGGTAGGTAAATCACATTTCGTTTTAAATTAAAGCTGCAAGCAGCAATGAATGGGCCCTCACACCTTCACGTGCATCGTGGGTACTGGTGGGACGCCGGTCAATGCAGCAAGGCACAATAAAACAAGAACTCTGCTGAGTGCAATGATGTCTCCTGCAAGTGTCTACGTCAACCGGTTCGTGGGTTAGGAAAGAGACGGGGCTAATGTTTGGGGGTGGGGCTTTGAGTGTTTATTGGTATGTAAATGTCCGAGGCCTGGACCGTTATTTTGCTGGAGAAATTTTTAGCATATTGGACAAAGTACGCTGAAGTTACGACAACTTCCTGTTTTATGGCAAAAGGCGCTTATTTGCCGCCATGCCACAGCAGCAATGTTGCATGAAAGTGCAGACGTTTCATAACTTTTGATGACAAAGTTCTTTAGATTGTACTGACCAAATTTAAAATCATTCAGAGTACGTTAAAGTACACAGCCTTTAAAATGCTAAAAATACCCTGAAATTGCACATGAAATTCGAATTAACCAACTTCCTTTTGGGTTTACCTCCAAGAGGCTCTTTTATATAACTCCACGTTACATAGACCTACCAAATTTAATACAGCAACGTGGAAGGTTGGGGCTTTAAAAAGTCGTAGGGTTTTCGAGCACCTTTAGCCCCTCAAAAAGGCACTTCATTTGGAAAAATCTAAATGAGAATAATAATCCTGACAATTTTAATACGTCCTTCGCAGACTGACGGTTCGGGCCCTAATAAGAAGACATGTCCAGGAGGCTATATTGTATACCCGCATGAGTGAATAAATCAGTAAATAGATGAATTGCCATTAATGGTTGCAAACATATTGTTAAGTACAGCAGTCTTTCCAGCTGAGAGCCGAGCTCTGTGCTCTGTCTCTGTCCATGGTGCTGAACTGGAGGCTGTAGAAAGTCACTCCCTGTGGCGTTTCAACAGACATATTACATTACTGGATATGAAGTACACACAGTAGTTGCTCTCTGTTCACTATCCAAGGACTGTGGTGCTGAATGAGCAGCAACATTAATCCATTACTGTGGTTCAGCTCAGTTCAGAATCCCTGGATTTTAATGCTCTCCGAGGAAACGCTCTCAACACAGCGGCCTCATCACCCTGAATAAACAGCAAAAAGACGTCTCAATGGAGTTCACCTCAGCTGAACATCCCGAAAATGATGATCTCCTTTATTTGGGCTGACACAAAATTATCATGCGAACCACTGGAGTTTTTACTCTCCCTACCCTGTATACAGAATGCAATAAGGCAATTTCACCTACAATAATTAAATGTCTCAGAATGCTTTGATTTGTAGGAAAGTGTGAAATTGAATGGACTGGTAAATTCACCATGTTAACTGCCTGATAGCCACTTTTCTTAATCCTTAATAGCTTTGTAAAAAAATAATTTCACACCAGGAAATGAGTAATTCTATTCTGCAATTTCTTGAGGTTACCACGCGGGCACAGCGGATTTCTATTTATTGTTAACAGTGGATAAAGGAGGCATGTAAAAAGTGAGAGTTAAAGTCTGGGGTGAAATAGGTTGTTACACAAGCCCTGCTATGAGCCGAGACAGATACTTTTCCTCTTTATTGCTGCGCTTTTAGGTGCTCAGCATATGCAAAGATAACATGCACATGCCCACATAGACACACAGAAACAGAGAATAGTGGTAGTGTCATGAATAATGCATGAAAACGTGCAGTTTGCATGCTAAAGATGGTGATTAGATGGCATCTGTCTGGACTGTGGTTGTTGCAGTTTTGACTCCAACATGAATCAACACTTAACCCATCATTGGGAATTATCATCTCACCGGCTTCTGGGACTTTTACATATTTTTTGTGACTTTCCCCACATCACTTGCTTCATTTCCTCTTTTTTTGCCTTTTTGTCATGAGCATATATTTCCCCTGTCCCTTCTGTACCACCCTAACTATATATATATAGAGAGTAAAGTAATATTTTGATGGGGTGAGATGAAAAGATTCTTCATGCAATCGCTTCAAAATAAGCAAAAAAGACAAACTAATAAAGAAAGAAACTTAACATACATGCATAAACATAATTCATCTGCACAGCAGAACAGCTGCTGTTATTAAAGCTGGTTATATGTACTTACTCACAGCAGAGCGACACAGCCCTTATGTGTGCTGAATAATTCATGACTCGCCAACATTTACAAAGTGACTGATGGCGAATGTTCAGCACTATGTACACTGTGTTGTTCTTGGAGGAGTGTTGTACCATTCTCTTATACTCTTTGAATTATTAAGTGTTTGTCACTTGGAAAATGCATTTCGCTGCTGCCTTCTCTAAACCACAATGCATTCCCCTTAAGGGACCCAACAAGCCTCAAGAAAAAGACACAGTTCACTACAGAAAAAATGTACAGTTTGTTTTTTTATGTTGACAAATTCAACTTTGCATTATATGCAAATGTGTGTTGTGCTTCTCCAAGTGTAAAATATTGTAAACCTTAGTTTGAATGTAAATGCAGAGCTAGTGCAGCAAAACACTGACACACAGCCAGCCAAATTTGTGTAGCACCAAATCCTTCCATCCATCCATCCATCCATCCATCCATCCATCCATCTTCATGTCCTCACCCTGTCACTGAAAGTGAGGACAGTTATCCTGCAGGGAAATCTTGCATTACATCCAAACAAAGTTAAAATGCAGCAGCAGCGCAAGTGGGTCCATGAGGCCAGAAGTGTCTCTCAGCACAGCAGGAGAACAGGTCAGCAGAACTCATACAATATGTAAGGGCTTCTGTGAATGTTTGTTTTCCTTCCTAAACCTGATAAAAATGCAGTATGTGTCCAGTTGACAAACTTGCTGATGCAGCATCTTGGACCAAACCAAGATATATAGGTCGGTGTCCCCAGACTCCAGAAAGACAGTGATATTTATTAGATTGCATGGTTGCAAAAGGAACCTGAACAGTCTATAATCTATTCTATCCTCAGTTTAAGTGACCATCACTGTGTCCACAAGGAAGACTCTGATCCAGATGATCCTGTAGAAGAATTCAGATCAAAGCCCCTTAAAAGCACTGTATGGCCCCGATGGATAGCAACATGTTGAAAATGTCAGAGTTCATAATTACACTAAAGCCCTCTTGTAGCTGGTAGAGTGTCAGTGTTTTACTCCAGGGCAGCTTGTGCATAATGACTTGCACAATGAAAAGGACTTGGTACAAGTAAAGACTTGAAAATACTGTATTCTAGAGGCTTTATGCAGAGCTCTCCATAAAAAGAAACCATGCATGCCTCATGACCACGACTAATGTTTCAGGCTATAAGGCCAACTTTTCCATTCAGCCGCCCACTATTACTATGTTACTTTTCTTTATTGCGGCTCCCTCCGTGGATTTAAAAGTCTAGTCCCTCGTGGCTGAGTTGTTAGAAGAGGCAGAGAAGCTGCCTCGAGACCTTCACTCACTGACTAATTCTTGTAATTACTTTTCAACATTTCTACTTGGTAAAAGCAAGGGGACATCCATCTGGCTGACGAGCCCGCAGCAAAAATTAATTGGAATTTTTCATTAAAACTTTGGGAGTATACAGACTGTGCAGACTTCTGCATTTATCAATTTGTACCAACTGTTGTCCTTAAGAAAACCTTAGACTGACTTACCATCAATGATGACTAAATAAAACGTATACATACAGTTTAGATAGACATAGTTTGTCAGCCCCTGAACAAAACCTCACGACTACTGTATGTTCCAGACTGATTGTATCCTAACATTTGACAATATTCACTATAATGTGAGTGTTTGATGGGATGAAATAATATAGACAGAGTTTGAGCTCCTACCTACAAGACCAGAAGTCTTCCTATGCAGGTCAAGTGAGCACCGAGTCTGGATGCAAGAGATCACCACACAATGCCTGTCGACCTGGGGATGATGACATATTTCCTGGATGCTCTGACGATGGCAGAGCTGCTGTTTGCAGTCTCCAGGTTGCTGCTGACTGTAACCATGATGCCTTCTGTAACGCAGCGGAGCCCAAGAGATCATCAGCAAGAAGCAGAGGAAGCCCCCTAAACTCTCTCACACAATGGTAAACAGTGCTTAACAACAGGGGCCCAATTTAATTATTCATGATGCACAAATCATTTGGTAGTTATTAATGAATATTTGATCACGGAGGCCTTGTTGAATTTATGCAAAATGTTACTCAAATATTCAGACTAAACTATGACAAATGACTTACTAACTGATTTGAAACCAGTATAAATAATAAATGAGAATGTAAATGATTAATTTTTATGAATTATGTTATCCTTATGATAATGTCATGTTCTGTCATCATGATGCGGGCAGCATATAATTGTCCTAATTCTAAATAAATTAAGCAATCTTTGGAATAGCGTGGTTGCCCCTTTATTAAATTAATTAAGATACTGCACAGATTATTTATTTATTCATGGTAATACATTAGATTTAGCCTACAGGGGGTTCTGTTGTTATCAGCTTTATGTAACAGATTAATGATATTAGTCAGCATAGGCTCCTTGAAAGATATATCTCCATGGCAACCTCAATTAACCTTGATTTATTCAAGACACGCTCTTCAAAAGCCCTGCTGAGACAACAGGCTGCTATAATGTGCGTATTGGCTCATTGAGCTCAGCTAATAATAATGAGAGGTGGCTTGTGTTCTGCCTCTGAACACATTCTCCTTTTTCTGTAAATGCACTAGATGGCAGTGCAGGCCAAGCTATGTGCACACACACACACACCATCACCATCACCATCATCACCACACATAGAGCCTGACAGAGTGAGACTGAGTCCAGTGTTTGGTTCTCCAGCACTTGTGCGGTTCGCATTAGCTGCAGCTCTCCAAACTGTGACACTTTGAGGCGTTATTTCCTGAGGATAGATCCTTACCTTCGTGGTCAAGACATTACGCGTGGACACCGACCTCTCGACAGGACACCAAGTTGCGTCAGGAGGACCAGATTAAAGGACAACATGCATTACTTCTGGATTTACAGCGTTTGGATCCCAGGAATCGCTTTGCTCTTCGGATTTCAAGGCAAGAATCTGCTGTTTTTATTCCTTTTTTTTTTTTTTGCAGATTGCAGGTTATGTGTAGTAATGCGTTATGGCGCAGTTTGGAGTCTTTGGGGATTGTTTTGGGACAGTGTTGTGATAGCCTGTTAGTGCCTGCAGTGGTTCACCAGGCATCATGCTAATAATCACGCCTGGCTCTTTTCACTTCTGTCTCTATCTGCGTTTTTGCGCGTGCTTGAAATGTCAAAAACGACCTGTGTGAAACCAAACTCAGCAAGCTGGAGATGCACATTTGCAAACTTGATATATGTGTGTGGGTGCTGGAGAGGGTGGCACTGTGGCACAGATAGGCCAATACATCTTCTGCATAGAGACTGATGATGAAGTCTGCCTTTGTTTTGAAAAGGAGACTACTGAGTGTTATTATGAATACACTGAAGCACTTTCCAAGTAATTAGAGCAAAGCTATGATGAGCACCTGACTGTGACAGCCAGAGAGGAATCTGTTGCTTTTTGTGTTGAGTGGCCTCATATAGGCTCCTCCAGCAGCAGTTTGTCACCATGTGAAGAAGAGACATTTGGAGGCTGGTGGGCCTTCTGGCAACTAGCTGCTTGTCCTTTAATGGTCTATAGGCCAGTGGTTCTCAAACCTTTTTACCCCTAAATTGATACCCATTAGGTCACGGACCCCTATTTGATAAGATTTAGCTTCAGGGACCTGCAAGATTTTGGTTGTGAACACCGACCCTCGACAGTAGACCAAGCTTATGTTTAAGTCCAGAATTCTGTAGTTGTCAACTAGAGTTGAGGAGCTAACCACGGAGGAAATGAAATCAGATCAGAATAGTCACATTTATGACTAAAGCACATTCGATTCACTTCTATAGTGAATTAAATTGTGAAAATATACTATTCCCCATTTTTTTGGGAACCCCCTGGAACTCCCTCGAGGACACCTGGGGGTCCCCAGACCCCTGGTTGAGAACCACTCGTCTAGGCTGGTACTTTATAGTCATAAGCTGCTAGTCAACCAGCTTAATGTAGTTTTCCCCGTCGGTTGAGATGCTGATGAATACCAAAGTTGGTCAAGTGCCAATCATCAGCAGCTGGTCATGCCTTCTGCACCAGCTTGCTTATGTTTTATTTTAGTGGCTGTTTTTGATAGTAAATAAGCTGGTGACCGACAGCAAATACTTCTATTGACAGCCAACATTACACCACATCTGTTCAGTAAAGCCAAAGACCAGCAGTGGTCATCAAAACCACCAGAGTACTTTACTGTTGGAACACTAGTCTTTAGTCCACCAGTCTTATTGAGTCTATACTGAATCTCTTCTCCCTTCATTTCCATCGTCTGGCCTCACAGATTTCTCTTCCCTCCAACCATGACTGTACTAATAGAGCTGATTTGGCCCATCTCAGGGAGCTGAGCGGTGAATCAATTAGCTTCTTTAGTCTCCCACAGGAACACACTACCTATAGTAGAACAACGCACAGCCTGATCAAGCATATTGGATTCACTTTAACACTGTTGTGATGCTGGCAGGCAGCCTGGATGGTGGGAAGTGCCAGATGAGGAAGGAGAGAGAGAGAGAGAGGGAGATAGTGTGGGAGACAGGATGAGGAGAAAAGGATGGAACGAGAGACGGGGTGCAGGAAGAGCGACAACTGTGACGAGAGAGAGAGAATATATTTAAATGAAGTACATGTAGGGAATAGTATTTCGCGTTGCGTTTAAATGTCTCTTATATTTGTAATTAGCCCTCAGCAGTAAGTGATGCTCTCCAGCGTTCTTCTATTGTTCTACTGTTCTACGCGCTGTAAATTAATCTGTGTGTTTCACTGTCTTCTGCCAAACACAGACTGTGTTTCACTTCAGTGTCCTGAATGTGAATAAGGGATTAAAGATAATGACTGAATGTATCATTGTGGAATTAACTGTGACACAACTATTGTTTTGTCACAGAGCAGATGGTGAGAAATAGTCTCACCAGCCTCTCCCTTCACCATTACTGACAGTAGTAACTCTCTTTATTCTGTTCTCTCTCCTCTCCCCACCCACACGTCTTCTTTTTATTCAGCTCATGTAGAGTTTGCTGCCTGTCCTGAATTTTAAAGTGGCGCTGGATTATTTCTTCTCAGAGCAGAGACTTTAACTGTTTAACTTGGTAATACTGTGTATTCTTTCACACAGAACTTGCTGCCCACTGTCTGCAGATTAATAACATTTCTTGTCTGACTTTCTTTATCATCCTGATCCTGGTAACTCCCAAAAAGATCTTAACCAAAGAGACTTCCATCAAATCACCACACAGTCATCTTGGTGTGTCAACAACAGGTGACTTCAGTCATACACCGATCAGCTATAACATTATGACCACCTGCCGAATATTCAGTATGTCCCTGTTTTGGCGCCAAAACAGCCCTGACCCGTCGAGGCATGGACTCCACTAGACCTCTGAAGGTACGCTGTGGTATCTGGCACCAAGCCGTCAGTAGCAGATCCTTTAAGTCCTGTAAGTTGCGAGGTGGGGCCTCTGTGGATCGGACTTGTTTGTCCAGCACATCTCACGGATGCTCGATTGGATTGAGATCTGGAGAATTTGGAGAACGAGTCAACACCTCAAACTCGTTGCCATCCACATGATATAAAAGAAAACGTGATTCATCAGACCAGGCCACCTTCTTCCATTGCTCCGTGGTCCAGTTCTGATGCTCACGTGCCCATTGTAGGTGCTTTTGGCAATGGACACGGGTCGGCATGGGCACCCTGACCGGTCTGCGGCTACGCTGCCCCATACGCAACAAACTGCGATGCACTGTGTGTTCTGATCAGCAATTTGAGCTCCAGTAGCTCTTCTATTGGATCGGACAACACGGGCCAGCCTTCGCTCCCCACGTGCATCAATGAGCCTTGGCCGCCCATTACCCTGTCGCCGGTTCACCGGTTTCCTTCCTTGGACCACTTTTGGTAGGTCCTGACCACTGCAGACGGAAAGACGGGAACATCCCACAAGAGCTGCAGTTCTGGAGATGCTCTGACTCAGTCGTCTAGCCATCACAATTTGGCCCTACGCTTGCTCATTTTTTCTGCTTCCAACACATCAACTTCAAGGACAAAATGTTCACTTGCTGCCTAATATATCCCACCCACTGCCAGGTGCCATTGTAACGAGATAGACAATGATATTCACTTCGCATGTCAGTGGTCATAATGTAATGGCTGATCAGTGTATAATTAACACAGTCTGCAAACGGTACTGTCTGGTGATGTGTGTCATTACTGGGAGATCCATCCAAGACTATGAGAGGATGATCGCTGTACATTCTGTCTCTCAGAGCCTCATCACATCTGAGATTCAGCAGCTGCTTCTGCTTCCTTCCTCTAGCTGTGCTTCAGTCTCCTCCATCTTCCACAGCTCAGCAGCTCATCCACACACTGTGTGTGTGTGTGTGTGTGTGTGTGTGTCTGCATGTTTGTAACACTGAGTAACAGCTACTGTGAGCTCTATGGGAAAGAGGATCTCCATCAGTTTTCTAGGAATAACCCAGTCGGATGGAGACCTTTGACTCTGTGTTACTTTTCTGCTTGTTGTATATTTCATAGGCCAGACGCTGGCAGACACAAAGCAACCACATACAGAGAAAGTAAAGTAGCGTCGGTGAGTCAGAGATCAGATCCAGCATGTATTTTAACCACTAAGGTCCTCTGAGATGAGGAGTGAAGTGATATTTAATGACAGGTTTTAGTTTTTACATCCCATGGCGGAGGATCAGAGTGTGTGCTTGTCTTCTTTCTCTGGCTGCAGCTTTAAACAGGTGAAGTGCTGTAGAGGTTGTGCTTCAGTGAGTCTGACATCTTTTAGCTGTCAAGGATTCAACCTCAACCTCTGAGGGCCTTCTCTCTCTCACAGCTAGTAGTAAGAGACACAGCACTCGCATCATACCGACTGTACGTCACTTATTTCTATTCAGTAATAAGTTTTGAAATGCAATTACAGGAGTTTTACATGAATCAAATGTTGTCTAATTGGCAAAATTATTATTTGAATCAATAATTATCTGATCAAGGAATAAATAAACAGCATGGATCTGAGGTTTCAGAGCTAAAGAAACATTTTGGTCAGAATAAAAAAAGGTTTGATACCCAGCCCTACCTTTGTCATAGGTTTTGTGTGTGGAAGTGTCATGACACATCTTCAGTTTGCTAAGACAAACACCAGCCAGGGTTTAAAAACACACACTTGTCATTTAAACATCAACAATTAGCCAGTAAATTCTCTTGATTCTTAAACATGATGACGTCAGATTCAGGAGCCCGAGACTGGTAGTCTAAATAGCAATCTATAGTTTTAAATGCCAGTAATTATGTTGAAGATGGTATTTAATGTCATCATGGTGTTTAATATCAGCAATGACTTTTAACAGGCCACATGAGAGAGATCACATGACCCAGAAAGGGAGACGAGGTGAACCAGCAGAGAGAGATTTAGTCCTCTAGCCTCCATGTTAAAACCGTTGATGTCAGTGAGCTGCATGAAGAATGGTGGTGTGACAGTTTAATACAGTTAAAAGGTTTCTGCTGTGGAGCTTCAGATCTACACTTTAGGCTGTCATGGTCGGACATCTATCAGAGCTGTACGAGACGGAAAGGAGGAAGAGGAGGAGGAGAAGGAGAACTGTAAGAGAGTCACACAGAGGGGAAGACAATTTTTATTCTTGAAACATGGTGTGTGTGTTGGACTTCTCAAAAATATTGACTCACTACAGAGTGCACACAAAGAGTTGGAGACTTGGTATTTATCTGCTAGGACACAAATTAAACAACACATTTAATCTACTTAACTTGAGGTCACTTGGCTGCGAGGTGTTGAGGCTTGTTGTGAACATCTTTGTGGAAAACAAACAGACAAACTCTGGATAGTCTCTCTGCGTCTGAACTCAAAGGGTGAAGATACTGAATTAATGAACACCGCTAGAATGTTCTGTTCCGAGAACTTCTGTGATGTCAGATTCCGGAACCATTATTGTCATCATGTTAGAATAGAACCTCCCAAACAACTCACACACGCACACGCACATACACACACACACACACACACACACACACACACACACACACGCACACACACACACGCACACAATGAGCTTATGCAGCAGTCCTCTTTACTTTTTCAATGCTGGAAATATTGCAGAACAAAAATGTAAATGTTTTATTCAAATAATAATTGGAAACAGCAGCACTGTCTGTGAAGCTTTACATTTTGCAAGTTGAAATATTAGTACTGAAATGTTTTTTGTAATCTGAATACTTAAATTAAAACAACAACATTTATTAATTAAATTCATAGCCCTTTTGGTGCCCGACAACCCCCCAAACTCTCTCACACAATGTAAACAGTGCTTAACAACAGCCGCCCACTTTAATTATTCATGGTTTACAAATCATTTAGTGGTCATTAATGAATATTTGATCATGTAAGCTATTTCAAAATGTTTAACTGGGGGATCCTAAATACTATATTATTGTGAGTTGTTGACCAAACAGCAGCTTTATTATGTCCTGAGGATAGTCTTTTACTTTCAAAGATATCAGATTGCATGTGGACAGCGACCCTCGTTAGGAGACCACATCTGATTAAAGGATTTTATGCGTTACTTCTGGATATACAGCGTTTTGATATACTTCGAAAGATAAAGATAAAGACTAGGGGACAAATGATCTTTCCATTTCCTGTGTAACTTTATCTCATTCAATATTCCTTTGATCCTTATGATCAGTCGATCCCAAAGCACTAATGGGATAGTTTGACTTCTGTGTCGTAGAAAAACAAGACAGTTCTTGTTAAGATAAGGTTCAATCTCTCAGCCATTCCACACAACACGACGATCACAAAGCAGTGTGCAGGTTTAGAAGCTCAGATGTAGTTTAGGTCACAGATAAAGATAAAAATGGTGCTGTGATTTTGATCATCAAAGATCCAAATCTGTTCATTCTGCTGCAGTTTTTCTTGTCAAACAAAACCCATTACTGAAGTTCCCACTGGCAGCTTTTCCTGCTGTCCATATAAATGTTGAGCTGGCAGATAACTAGCCGCTGAATGTGCTGAGAAATCAACCTTTTATAGGAGTTGCTGTCATTTAAAACCTTTTGTTGGCAGTTAAAATGTCTTATTCAGCCTTAATGTAGAAGGGTTTTGGTAATAATTTTAGCAATAAGGTGAACTGTCTGTATTTAGTCGAGAAGTTCACAGCCTACCACAGGACACTTTACACGGCACACAAGGACAATTATTACTCTAATTTGAAATCATTTTAAAAGATTTGTCAATTTGCAGTGGAATTAATGTCCTAATCTCAACACAGGTTTACATGCTCTTCTCGGATTAGCTTTAATAACCATCTTTAGTAGGAGCAGCTCGCTCAGTGACTCAGATAATGAATGTAGTATATGCTGTATGTGATGTATGAATAGAGGAATGACTGTGGGTTCAGTCTTTCAGTGTGTTTACAGTTGGATCTCATTGAGCTCACTGACTGAAGGCAGAGATAAACAGAGCTGTGTGGAGGTGAACAGTATGTGACGATACTTATCAGGGTTTTTATTATTTTATAATCAGGTCAATAGTGTGAACACGCTGTGAGAGGATCCTGTATTTAAATAATGTGAGAACATAGTGTTACATGTCATTTCAATTCCCTGCGGCGTTGCAGTGCAACTTTTATTCTGAAGTGCTGTTTTATTTCACGGCTATTATTTCAGTGACCTCGACTCTACATTTTATTCTCAACGTACTCAATTAAATCTTCATTGTTGTGCTTTTGTGTTGCTTTCACTGAGAAATGACTTAAAAAATGAGCTGCATTTGGATAATGTTCAGTGTAGCTGAGATTAATGTGCACTGCAGTTTGAATCCTATTTATTTTGCTTTTCATACCCATTCCATAACCATAATACATGAATTCAAGGAGATGTTTTGAAATTGGAATCGACAGCTAGAGTGATATAACACAGCTGTTAGAATCTAGTTTCCAGTCTTCATTTCCAGCTTGAAGGAAACCAAAACATCAATGCTCGTCTTTTATTAAATTCTGCTGTTAAAGTGAGTTTCTGCTGATTTCCATTTGACCAAACTGCCAACTTAGGAGGAAAGAAAAGAACAAAAACTGCTTGTCAGCAAAAGTATTACACTTTATATTTAACTCTTATACTGGAAAGCAATGCAACAAATCAAATTAATTTAAAGAATATCTGACACAGCAGCATCTCACACAGAACAGCAGAGAATAACTATTTGTGTGGTGCAAAAAAAAAAAAGAAAACTAAATGAAAAGCACAGTTGGTTGTCAGATGTCTGGCACTGATCATCCTGGTTTTTGGAAACACTGTTTTTTTCTCTCCACTCTTCAGCCAAACACTTCACATTTCCATTACTGACACACTCTTTCCTGAGGCGATCAAACACCATGGAGGCAACAAGATGGAGGCCTGGCTGTGAGGTTCAGAGAAATCACTTTCTTTTCTTCTTCCCTACACTACAGAAAATGTTCCCTCTAGTCTAGTTGTTCTCTTCTTCCTGGATGTACTTTCCCATCAGCCTCCATCACAGCTCCTTCACATGCGGTCCAATCAGAAAGGTCCAATCAGAAAGGTACTTATTCTTCTGGCAGTGGAAGTTGATAGGATGTTTCTCTCCTCCTACCCGTCACTTGACCTCCTCCTGTAGATGCTTTTCTTGCTTTATAATCATCAACATGGTGTTTGTGTGTGATGTGTACAACAGTACAGCGGCTATAAAGGGTCGATGTATTGAGTAATGAGTCCGCTCCACTGGGATCTGACATTAGCTGCTTGTGTTGTGTGTTTGAATCAGTGTGTGATCGTCTGTGGGAATCTCTCTGTCTCCTCATTAGGTTTCCCACCATGCAGCATGGATAACAGTGGCTTTGGATGCACACGCACACACAAAGCTCAATGCAGCGGAGTTTCTGTGTAAAATAGTTGGTTTCCTCTGTGATATAAAACCTTCATCCATCACTAGTTCACGGCTTTGAAATAACCACATAAGGATTTATTGTGTAGGAGGAGGAGCCCACATGTAGAGATGTGTTGTGTAACGACATCAGGGATGTGCTTTGAAATATTCACTAAACACTTTCATTAAGATCTCTGAACATCCTCTTTGATGTGACTAAACTTCTTCAAACCATCCTGGAAAAGGCTTCATGGCTTTTGGGACTGCAGCAGCATCTCATATCTCATATTTTGCACACAATATCCCAGATACATATACACAGCGAATGTAGTGTACATATATTCTGTACACACACACATGTGCACTCACGCATAGCAACTGGTTTAATGCACTTTTCACCAGCAGCATCTATATTATTTCTTTGTTGAAGTAGATTTAAAGCTCAAAGTCACAGCTTCTCATTTCAATAAAAATAAAACTCATGTATTAAACAATCTCACACATAATAATAAAAACAGAGACATAAAATCAAAGCATTAAATTGTTTCCGGAATAAACTTGTTTGGCTGATCAGGGCTTGTTTCTTAATAATATGATACAAATATTCTGTCTGGATTTAAAGGTTGTATCAGACCCTGCTGGTTAATTTCAGAGACAGAGTGTGTTATGGGACTGTTGTATTAACAGCTGATGTTTAGGGACTCTTGGCAAAGTCTTTATAAAATGGTACATATATGGAAAAATGCTGCATTGGCTTTTATCAAATTCAACCTCCAGACTCTTCACACATCTGACATCTGTTCTGTAAGCATCAAGATCTGAAGGGACTTCTTCCTTTTTTCATTTTTGGAAAACTTTACTTTGCTACTGTAGCTGTAGATGGTTGTTAGATTGGGAATGTTGGTGTCATATTGGTGTGAAATATGACAGAGAAACAGAGAACGTGAAAAAGAGAAAAGGAATTCAAGATGTCAAGAGCTGATATCAGCTTCATTCCTCTGGGATCAGAGCGCTACTGTGCAGAGAGGAAAGATTTGATCCCGAGATTCTCTCTGACTCTGGTTTCTCTTCAGTGACACCTGGACACTTTAAGTATTTGACACAAAAGCATATTTCATTTTGTAAGGAAGAAAAACAAGCAGATAAATTTCATTTCATCTATTTTCATTATGGAATTGATATAGCTTTCTAAATTGTGAATGAGCTATCCAAAGACTATTCTCTGTGTTGACAATGAAATACAGTCTGACCGATAGAGCAGACTGAGCTGAGAACAAGCTCTCTAAGTGGTGTAAAGCTGGAGAATTCCCCCTAAACTACTGTGCAGCTGCTTCACGGTTCCAGCTTGGATTACATTTCAGGGAAAGCAGGCAGGCGTTTAAGCAGCAGGCTCTCCAGTGATGTGCAGCAAGGCTGGAGAGAGAGGAGCAGAATCAGACCCTGAGTCAGTTGTCAGTCAGACTGTAAGAGTTTTACTGGTTTTGGCACTAGAAGAGGTTATTTCACTATAGTGCTCTGCATGGAAGTGACAAATGTTTAGGTTGTGAGATTGTGAAGACGACCTACAGCTAATGTACTAATGAATATTCCCTCAGCTCCATGATTAAGGAGCACTGCTGTGCCGTCCATATTCTCCTGGCTTCCTGTGGGAAGAAGCAGACAGAGAACATGCTGCAGGAAGAACATGAAAATTAATCATGGTAGCATTAAAACATATTAATTTACTGAATATGGCTAAATATAAAAGTGCTGTTTTAGATTTCTCTTAGGTTTGCTCATATGTGTGTGGATTATTATCATGTCGGGACAATTCAGAGGAGTTAATGTGTTGATAAATTCAGTCACGTTGTGTATTAAACCATTTATTGTAAATATCGAGTTAGATTGATGGAATATCATCTGCTCTTTAATCCATCCTCTCTCACCACTGAAGTCTGTCTGCACTGACTGCTGGCTGTTGGTGGTCAGCGCCCATCTGAGACTGTCCTCCACCTGTTGTAGTTCCACCTCAGCATCCAGACAAAATATGGTTTTATTTGGATGTCAACTACTTCCAAATCCAGAAAACCACAAGTACAGAAATTTAACACTTTTTTGTTCACACCAAGACATCTATCTCATCAAATATCTGCATACATATAGTGTATAAGATAGATATTTATACTATGAATACCATTAGAATATACATAAAAAATGTCTGAATAACTAAAACCATTGACACGTTTCATCACTTCACCCTTGTTGGGTTGTGTTTGTATAATTTGTTATCTCATTTGAAACAAAGCTGGTTTCAGGTCAGATCATAATCAATCAAATCCACTCTCTCCACCAGGCTGTTATACCATAACTGTCATATAGTAAATCACAGACTTCAATATAATATTGAAGTGAAAAGCTCACATAGCTCTGGCTCTGCTTTTTAACTTGCAAATATTGTCCAGGTTCTCAGACTGAGTCTGTCTGTACAGTGAGATGTGTCACTTTGTGAGGAGAGAGCAGAAGGGAATATAGAGTCATCCACTCCTCTTGAGCTCATTTACATTTGTCTCGCCTCAGAATGGACTCAAGTCTTTACACATGTCATGCTGCATATTGAGCGGTGTGTGTTCACTTGAGTGTGTAGGAAGCTGCCTGTGAGTTCAAACTGCTCCAACATCTTTTCATTCTTCTCTGAACATCATTGAGTTATTGTTGACTTTTGATGCAATTGTTATATTACTGTGAAGGTTTAAGGGATACTAGCTGTTTTTTTATAACTTTGGTGTTGAAGTTGTGACTTGCAGTGTTAATGGAGGATTTGTCTTTGCGGTTTCCATAGTGATAATTAAACCTGTCCCCATCTAATCTTAATGGAATAACAGCTGTACTGTCAGCTGTACTGTCAGTGTGCTAATAGAACAGTCTCTCTGCTCACACTAACGTGATGCTGAACTTGTGACTATAAATCAATGCTGTCTCAGCTCAGTCCATTGAGCCTCCATGGCTCAGTGAGCATGTGGCTTTTAGTCAACCTTTGTTGGACTAATCTGATCTGATGACTGCCAGTAAATGTTGAAAGGTCTGGGATGGAAAGGTTGATTCATTTGCCAATTGATCAATATCCAAAGAATGATGTGATGGATATTTAAATAATAGCAGGACACAGTAATGACTTTACAGTGAAAATATGTTTCATAATTTTATTTTAACATTTAGCTATCTTAGTGAAGTTTCAAGGATGAGTTTTAACTCCTGACTGATAACTTAATTATCAGCATTAGATTTTTAGACCATTTATGATGTTGATTTTCTGTCTGCAGGTGTTTATTGCCTTTTTATACAGTCGTGTAAGTTTGAGAAATAACCCTTTTAAAGGAAAACTATAGTGTCAAAAGTGTTTCCTGAGTTGTCCTGTCCGGTGTGTGTGTGTCAGTGGCTGAGGGCCTCGTTCAATCAGAGAAACACACTGAAGATGCTTAGAGCATCACAACCAGCTGGAGAGAAGAGGAGAGAAATACGTTGTGAAGGGTCACTCTGAAGACGTTTACAGAAATCCTGATGTGTCCTTCATTGGTTGCCAGTTGCAGTTTGTCAGGTGATCTGTGCTGTGTTTCCTCCTCCTGCCTCAAAGGAGCATAAACTGCTGTGCAGTGTCTTGACATTTGATAAGCTCTCAAACTAAACTCCCTGCTTCATATTTCATCTTCTCGTTGCATACTGTACACATCATGACTTTTTGATGGCAGTCAGCTTTCTCTCCTGTCTCAGTCACTCAGTTGTTGTAATCCCTCTTCTTAGCTGCTTTGTTCATCTCCTGTTGAGTTACAATGCTCCTGTTTGAAGTCTTTTTAATCTCAGTTTGGCTACTGTGAATGTGGTGAAACTAAGTTAACATTTTGGTAGCAACCATCTGAAGTCGTCTGCTCAAAGCAAACTTCCACATTCAACACTGCTGACTCTATTGAACATTTATGTGCACTGTAGAATACAGTCATGTGAGAGGATCACTGACACCGAAGAATATTTGTGAATAGAAGTTGAGACGTTTCAGAGATGAGGCTTAACGTGCTTCAGGTTCATCACATCATCCGCTGCCATGGGATGATGGAAACTCCTCCTCCTCCTCCTCTCTTCATCCTCTCTTCTCTGCTCAACCTCTTTTTATCCACACTCTGTTTTGAAATGCAAGCCAACCAAATCAATCTCTTTTTCTATACTGTAGCACATTTCATAGATCAAAATGCTTTGCAAGACATCTCAAAAATATATTCAGAGAGCAAAGAAGATTAAGGGGAATATGAAATCTCTTTACACATAAATCACCTTGACTCAGTGCTGGAGGAAGATGTGTCAGCTGGCTGGGAGCTCCAAGCTGCTCGTCCCAAAGATCCACTCCACTGGGTTGGAGAAAGATGCACTCAACTCCACAACATATTTATTAATATCAGCCTCCATTTATTTATTGGCACATATTTATTACAAATAAATGTAAAACAATGTTTTGTATTTTATGAGAAAAACACGCATACTATTACATGGTAGACATTTCTTTATATTTGCTCACAGCCCAATTGTCACTGTCAAAATCTGTTATATCTCAGGAGGGAAGTGTCCTCATAACATTTTGACAAACCGCTTTCTTTCCTTGACTCACTTGTCTTTATGTTCCTGCTCAACCAACAACCCCTAAAACGCTCCATTATTTGTTTGAATATCGCAGCATTCCCCCGTTAGGTGATACCATGTCTCATCCATATGTGACATTAAGATGTTTCAATCCCTGCACTAAGGCGCATTACATAAATAAAGGTATTGAGTTTGTGTGAAGCAGCAGCATCAGATCAGAGAGATGTGGTGTGACTCCTGCTGCAGGGGGGGAGGCTGATAAGAACCAATAAAACACTCTGGCAGCTGTTGTGTAGCTGTAAACCTGTAAAGAGAGAAGAATGAGTCTGACTGGAGCAGTTCCATCTCACAGAGCTGTGGAGAGAGACGGCAGCAGGACCACCACCGTAGGCCAACACCTCCTCATGAGAAGGACCTGAAGCAGTGAGTCTGCTCATGTGGAACGATGCTGCACTGAAACAATAAGATGAATAATCGATTAGTCTATTCACACTTCATTAACTGGAAAGCATATTTGATAATCAGTTCATTGTTTGTCATGAAAACCAGACTGTTCCTTGTTCCTGTTTCACAGCTGTGTAGACTTGCTGCTTTTCTTTGTCTGATGTGAGGAGCTGTCTGTGGTGCTGAACCTCAGTATTTTCATCTTTTTTAGCTCTTTTGCTGCAGAACGTTTTCGCCTTAGCTTTTAGTTTTGAGATGTCTTGTTGTGACGGCAACTCATATCCTGCCACTCTCTCTCTCCACATAGTATCACCAACTAACTGACCAACTGAACAACAATTTACCAGTTCATGATAAAAAAGTGACTTCCGACCACGACCTCCTTATTGACCTCAGCACTTTACTTCCTTGATAAGATAAGATATTCCTTTATTAGTCCCACAGTGGGGGAATTTGCAATGTTTGTTGTTGTTTTTCCGTGAATCTTCTTTTTTTTTTTTTATCTGTTTAGCTGATTATTAATGTCCCCTTATTGAACAGAGCAATCTCCTCTCACATTAGTTATGTTATCAGTCAAGATGAAAATATGCACTGTGACATTTTATGCTGTTATTATGTTGCACTATATTGCAAGATGATCACATTTGTAAGACGTAAAAAGACTCTCATATGAATGCTAACTCTAGAAGACATCATACTCCACTGTGAGGAACCTGTAGGCTTATTTGTTAACTGTAGCTGTTTTATCTAAATGTTTCCAGGGCTGAGTGTGTGGCTGTTAGAAAATCACTGAGATTATCAAATGTGCACATGAGGTGTGTAACACCTTCAGAGGGCTCAGTGGTAATTTCTGATATCCCAGAACAGCTAAAGGGCTAAAGACTGCTACACTGTGCTTATCTACATTTATGCTGATCCCTAGCCTTGCTGTATTAATCAATATGTTCTAAACCGCCTATTGATTTCAACGACAGCTAATCGGGCCGATGATGAGAAGCTTAAATGTAGTCAGCAGTTTTAAAGACTGAACTGGTTCAGCTGCAGTTATACCAAGATCTGAAAATTACCCATGACACTTCAGGCCTAACAAATATATGAAATAAGTAAATGTTCCTAACAATAACAGGTCTGATTGATTGGGAGTTTAAAAGTGAACAAGAACTGACCTCACACCTCAGTTTCCTCCTTTGCTCTTTTGGCTCTTTGTGGGTCCAGTCTAGTTTAGTTTTTGGCAGCATTGTAGCATCATTGTGAATCCAAAACATGCATTTGTCACCCGTTCTTGACATCATCTGTGTTTGGATGGCCGTCAGCTGGAGCATCCTAACAGAGATAATGCCAGAGGGCTAGCCATGCTCACTTATCTTTGCTGTTTGATGCTTATCTAAGGCAGCACACTGTGGCCGCCCATAAGGCCCACGAATGCCAACGCTGCTGGCTTTCTAGGTGGAGAGAAGGAATGTGGGTGGAGAACATTTACATTTTCAATAGATGGATGGTAGGTGGGAGGAGATGAAACATCTCTATGTGAAATACAAACACTAAACACTGAGCTGTTCCTGGATCAACTATAGATACTTGTAGCCTGTGGTTTGTGTTTTTGTATTAGCGAGTAGTGTAATGTTTTACTGTCACTACACAGGGAGCTGAAGATTAAAGAACCTCAGCTGTATCTTATGTTCTGTTTTTTTGTTACTGGCAGTTTCTTTGTGTTGTAGGTGTGAATATTTTCCTCTCAGTCTGCCAGCAGCTGTGTCTCTGCAGTGCGCTGAGACCAACATTAGACACAGTGACAGGTCTGTAGACACACTGACTCCAGGTTCACTCTCCACAGGTCGTATGGCATCAGGGTCTGTTGTGTTAATGTCATGTGTCACGCTGACAGCGTCAGGAGAGGCTCCGGGAGTGGATGTGACCCACAGAGAGGTGAAGAGAGACACAGCAGGCAGGAGGCCAGGAGGAGAGAGGAACATAACACAATCCACTGTCAGACACACACGCTGCCATACTGCCAGAGGTTACTCAGCTGGCTGGCATGGAAATTCTCACTATTGAACCAACCGGCTGGCATTAGCAGCCTCTAGCCATGGCAAAGGACAAGGAGCAGCCAGTCACAGCAGGAGAGGACAGGATGGGAACAGTGAGGGAGCAAAGAGGCATAATCTGTCCCAAAAGGCAAAGATACAAGACTGACACAGGCAGTGATGGAGGTTTTGAAATGACAACATGGATCTGTGGATCTGACTCAGTGCCAGAGGAGAGAGACGGGGCCAAATGTTCAGCTGATACAGTATGTTTTATTCATCACTTTGCAGTGGTTTTACAGATAACCCTTCACTGTGCTGTGATCACTGTCATCCATTCTACTCCATGCTCTGACGTCCCTCTGGCATCCTGCCTGGACGTCTGACATGCAGCCCAGACAGCTGTTAGAGAAATACTGGTCTTCTGACTGGCATCGCCTCTGATTGAGGTCCGAAGTTTGGTGTTTCAGAAACTTTGTCGAAGCAGTTTCCTCTACGGTTGTAAAGCCTTGAGTCTGACTTTGGGTTTGACTATAAGACTGTGATACTCAGGACACTAAGAACCTCCCATTGACATCATTTAAGTATATCTTTAACAGATATATATTACCAGGTTTTGTCCTTTTTAAATTTCCACTCACATGACACCCTTGATCAGATCACCGCCCTCTGGTTGGAGCTAAATTAGAAACTAAATTCTTGTTGGACTGTCGGCTGTCGTATAAATATTTAACAAAGAGGAAAGTGGAAATGTAAAACTCTGTTTCTTCTGTCCTACTGAGAGACTCCGACAGCAACACAGATTAATTTCTACAGAAGCAGATATTCCTCTGAATCAGGACATCAAGCAGTTTGTGTTTATGTCCACAGCGTCGTCCTCTCAGTCAGTAAATCATTTCCCTCTCTAAGCCTTCCAGGAGGGAACGCTGGCAAATGGACCGATTCACTGACTCCACTTTTAATAATGACATGATGTCCAGGCTGCACTTCTTTTTAGGGAAAAAAATAAACATCTTTGGTAAATAGACAAAAAGCAGACGATGTTCAGTGTGTGTGGTTTCACATTCTAATGTCCAATGCAGCTCTCTGAACTGTAAGTGCTTCGTCAATGTGCTGATTCAATGAAGCTGTACTGCACAGTTTCCATCTGTGGATCAGTCGAAAAATAGAGTGAGATAATGGTCTGATATCATTTTAAATTATGCCTATTGAAAATAAGAATTATTTATCCAGTTGGCCACCATAAAATAAGATACATGTCACAATAAAACACTTTCCCCCATACAGCAGTCAGACGCATTTGCACATTAACAGTTTAAGAGGGAGAACAAGCTTTTAGCTTTTATTCAGAGCTTTTAACACAAATTATTGGAGAAGCCCTGAGTCTAGGCAGTTATGGTGATCAGGTCTGCTTTCATGGCAGCATTTTAACCTTGTTAACTTCTCATCCTGGAGAAAACTGATAGAAACACTTTTTGGCAACCAGAAATAATTTTGGATTTTGGAGATTTAGCTCGTTAGAAAGACTGACATGTTGTTACAGAAGTTCTTTAAATGATACTTGGCAGAGATCTGTAGGACTCTAGCATAAAATGTTAAGTCTGAACATTGTTTTTCCTCCTGACTGCTCTTCTGACTCCTTGATCACACACCCAGTTTGTTCTGGGAACTGTAGAAAGATTTAATTTCTACCGTTTGGGTCTCTCTGGTCCAGCTGGAGTCACGAGGGGCTGTAGCCTCTCTGCAGCCTCCGGCAGTAGAGAGGAAGCAGAAGGAAACATGAGCTGTGAGCCATAAATATCAGTGCTAGATCCCTGTCTTCTTCAGCAGTGGTGATGAACCTCGATAGGGAGCTTCAGGTGTGTCCTGTCCTCCCCTTACAGCCGAGACTTTGCCAAACTTCCTCAATTCTGCGGTTTGTCCCAGGAAGCTTGTCACCTTCACTTTCAGCAAATACTTGTTATTCAGGAAGGTAGGAGTGGAACTCCACTGGCCTCCCTCACACCTCACCAATACATATTTATGAAAACACAGTAGGTGCAGAAGAGATGGACTTTTTTGTCCTCAAACTCAAGTTGGTGGTAGCTGTAGAGTAGACTAGTGGTATAGATAAACTACAGTTGTCTACAGTTGAGTCCTGTCTAGAGAACTAAACAAGAAAAATAGTTTAGTGCAGCATTTGGTCAATGAAACAGAAACTGCCCGCACTGCATCTCTTATTAGCTCAGCTCAACATCCTGCTGTTAAACTGCTGAAGGGAAGATCTGATGTGTGTTCAGTTTGTTGTTGTCGAAGCATTTTTACTTCATTCTGAAATCATTAGTATCTTTCAGTAGAGCACCAGGTACAACAGCAACATATCTCATGTTAGATACTCATCCAGTCATCTCAGAGTTTGTAACAGAAACTCTGATCTCTTTCTAAACCTTTGAAAATGCTGAATCACCTTTACTCATCGCCCAAAGCAGAAAAACAAGTCCGGTGGAATAAAATAAAATAAAAAGAAGCAGAGTTGGAGATGGATTTGAATAGATGACGATGAGAGACACACAGAGAGATGGAGATGGAGGGAAATGAGAGGAAGAGACTTATAATCCAAGCAGTTGAAGGAGAGAGACATTTTATTTAACTAATTAAAAACAATCCTCTTGGCAGAACCAGTTTCCACAGCAACTGATCAAATGTCTGCTGTAATTGTTCTTTTTATTCTGTTCAGTATTTTATTTCAAAACCCGTCTTTTCTGTATTTTTACTGGTATTAACCAGGCTTAGCTGAGCATATAAAGGGAATAAAAATACATTAGTTTCAAATCTATTAACAGACATCTGAGCTCACAGGAACATTAAAAATGTTTTTAGAGGCAATGTGAAAAGGTTTTTCACAACCTGAAACTCAGTTTATGAGTTATGACTGTTTAAAATGTAAGCTTTGACCTTTAATTATTGCAGTTTTATGTTTTCCAAAATAAAATAACCCAACACTGAACAATGCAGCGTGTTCTTATTTACCCACAAGTGACAGACTTAATGCACTAGGATAGTAAAAAGTTTTTTTTTTCTCTTGTAAATATATTCATAATACAAGTTCCAATAACACACACACTCCATTTTCATGCATTTGAAAAATGTGAAAGCCATCACTTTGTTAATAGTCACAATGAACACTGATTGTGCCTCAGTGACAGAAACCAATAAAACAGAAAAGCTTAGAGGAAAGTGTCTGCTCAGGGTTTTGCTTTATTGGACATTGTGAATTCATTTCTTCTTCCAGCTGCCAGTTGTTACTGTTCTGCAAGCCTTGCACTTTTAGTAGATGAATACAGTATGCATATATTATGTAATTAAGAGAGCAGTTTGCTAGATAGCTTTATCATGGGGGAAAGCTCAGACGCTGAATAATTGGAATAATTAGAATTAGTAATGTGACTGGATTACATTCAGACACTGTCATCCATTACATCCACTCACTGAAATTTCCCAAGCGACCAAGTCTGGTTTGACTGATACACGGAGCGGTCCTGCTTGTAGGAGGGAAGTTGTCATCGATGTAACATTTCCATTTAAAGTGGTCAGTCGGGGCGGCCATAGTCAGCCTGTTGCTCTGCAGCAGAAGCAGCAGCAACAGACGGAGAGAGAGAGTCTGGCTAGCAGCCTCTTGTGTCTCCACTGCAGTGTGAAATGCTGCTCCGCTCGGCTCCACCTCTTCAGGTCTGATGCTCCTTTATCATCGGCAGCTCGTCAGATATGAGCCGGGCTGTGAGCCACATGATGGTGACCAGTAAAGGAGACGCCAGCTGAGAGAGAGAGTATTCTTTTTATGTGACTCTTTGCTTTGGCAACATGTTTGATGGTCTCTGCTTCCTTTTCTGGAGGTGCAGCTGCTTCTGCTGCACCCTCATATGAAAGGCCTGGACCACTTGTTAACGTTGCATGAGTCTTGTTGTGTTCAGGCTGCAGTATTTTGTCTAGGGTAATTTCTTATAGACATTAACCATCAGGCTGAAACATAGGAGTGTTTGTTGTGTTTGATCAGCTTCTGGTCGACTCTTCACCCAGAAGATCCTCTTCTTCTTTTGTTTTAACACTCTTCCAGGTCAGAGAGCGTGTTTGATGATGTGTTGGCAAATCTAGAACTACATTGTTCTGCTTTCTCTTCCTCACATTATTTTAGCTTATCCCTCTGGTGTGTCACTTCCAATTAATAAAAACACAACTCCCGTTGACTGAATCTCTTTGGTCAGTTTAATGAGGCTTCTCCACTCTCTGTCTTCCTGTGTGTGTGTCAGTAACATGAGGTCCAGCAGCTGTTTCTCCCTAATCAGCATCATGCTGAGCTGCTGAATATCTGAGTGCGTCTGCGTTGAGAACTGTTATCTTTCCTCATCAGTTGAATCGTTCTCACTGTAAATGGTAATCATTAGTAGCTCCTAGCTCTGGTTTCTGTCAGCAGGGCAGATCTGCTGCTGGGACTGTGATCAGGGCCCAGTGTGCTGCACAACAACTTCCTGCTGGGAGATGTAGCTGTGAGGTTACAAGGCAGATTAACAGCTACATCAGGCAGGATGAATGAAGAGGATGGAGATAAAATGTAACATGAATCAGTTTTATGCTAATAAAACCTCAGAGAACATCTGAAAGGGAAAATCCCTGAGAGGAACACACAGAGAAAGATCTTGTATCATTCTTCTTTAATGAAGGAAGTCATTTGTTTTCAGTGGAGATTATTCTAGCTTGGTTTCTCTCCTCTGTTGTGCTCGGTGGCACACAGATGATCCAGTCAGTGCGTTTACCAGAGAGGGAGAAGTTAAAGATGAGTGCTGTTTCTCGTGAAATCAGCTCCTCTTCAGAGGAAATGATACATGGAAGCAAACTTGATATTGTTCTGCGTCAGTGACACGTTTTCTCAACAGTGAGGAAATAATTCATCCTGTTGTACTTCACTTATATTATCTCCTTTTTATTTTTTAAACGCATCAGTGTTTGTCAGCTGCATCATTCTGTTCCTGGTTTATGGATTGAATTTGTATATTTTGTTCATGATGACAAGCTGTTACCCTGTAATATTATGCTCATCAAATATACATCAAAGGCAACATCAGCAGGATTTCCAGCCTATAACCAGTTTAAACATTTCCTAAAATCATCCTACTCTGTCATGATTATTGCTAATTAGTGGTGCATGTCTGCAGAGATCCTTCCTGCTGCACGATTTATTCTCTCTGAATGTTCAGGACATTTCTAGTTGATGTGTTTCTGAGCAGTAAGATGTGTTTGTGTTTACAAGAAGTGACAGGATGCTGCTTACTATGTTACATTTCAAGTTGATCTGATGATAATGATGATGATGATGATGATGATGATGATGATGCTGTAGTCCCATGTTTGAATGAACTGCAATGAGATGCTGTTGGATAATTTCTTATTCAACTATTTCTACGTACTGATGCTGTATTTTCTTTGCTGTGATCTGATTTGTCTCCTCACACGAGTCGCAGCAGCAGCTGCACTGAGCCCAGTGATCCATGTAAGGAAGTGTCACACCGACACACACACACACACACTCATATACACACACACACGCTCAGCAGCATCATCCTGCTACTTCTGTTTCTGTAGACTTCCGTACCACTGAGTCAGTTTTGGAGCTGTCATGATAAAGACTGGCTCTTCTGTGGAACAAGCTGCGTGTGTGTAGTGTAGTGTAGTGTAGTGTAGCTTTTACAGTTTCTCTCCTGAGAGATTTTCAGGCTTCACAGGAGTCCTGCCACCATCTGACAGCCCAGAGGAGAGGTGTGTGTGTGTGTGTGTGTGTTCTTACTTGAAAATGAGATTATTTGACACATTTACTTACGAGGCTTTCTAAGTTATTAAATGTATCCTGTGTTATCAGTTAGTTTGACAGCAGAGTGTAGGAGGGTAATGCAAACACTATAACAGCTATACTGTATAATCCATTTTAATAAGCAGTGGCTTGACCTACAGCAGCATGAACAGCAGTTAACTCAGATACAGATCTGTTAGCAGTATAAGGACAGCCCTGATGTATTTTCTAAAAGAAAGACACAACATTATTTCAAACTTCTTACTACCTGTCATTATACTTCAAAATTACAAATATATACTTAATAGTATTTGATGAATGACCTCAGTTTTACAATAAGAATATTGACTTGTCAGATTTAGAACAACATTAAGTTCATGACAATGAACTAATCACCATCTGATATTGACACTGCATTGTCACCAACAAGTTGTTCTTGGTCTCTCACATCCATTTAGTTACTGATGTACCAACATACATGGCCTCTAGTCTTAGTGCTGTTCTAAACAGTAAAGGAGGTTTGTATGAAACTAAAAACTCCTGAAGGTTTTGTACATTCTCACTCTCACACTCTCATTTTACCACACACTGAACTTATTTTCTCTCAGTCTCTCTAATAACTTGTGAAATCATGTGGAAACTTCATTGAAACTGTGTGTTGCAGCCTGATGTTGACGTTACTCTGCAAAGTCAAAGAAATAAAAGCGGCAGATTAATAGGTCACCAAAATTCACCATGCTTCAAGGTCATTTAGCTGATGTTTCTATGTGTGTGCATGTGTGAAAGAGAAACATGATAGTGAAGACAGTATAGATATACAGTAGCTCCAAAATTAACCAGCAGAATGTAAAATGATAGTCTACCAACAGATGTACATCAAACACTTACTTGTTAATGTCGGCTTAACGTGACTCTCCTCCTTCATGTAGAATAGAGACTGTGGTCAAATTGAGTTCATGCTGATTACAATAGATTACAATCCTGACAGTTTAGAATGACATGGATTCTCTTTAAAGCAGTTCTATGTGAAGGTTCTATGTTCTATGTTCAGTTCTATGTAGAGGAGGTGTCTGGCTGAGTCGGATGGAGAGGATATACAGGTGTGAGTCAGAAATCTGGTCGACATGTTCAGAAGAAGGACGATGATGAAGCTAACAGATGTTCAGAGTCTCAACAGGAGAATACTCCGGAGAACAGCTGAAGCAT